>NW_008359963.1:3982274-4037943 GCF_000622305.1 Nannospalax galili | reverse complement strand
CCCCCTCCTCCTCCTCTTCTTTCTCCTCCTCTTCTCTCGTCAAAGGACTAAGCACAGAAGTTCCAGTTAGGCTTTGCTTGGTGAAGTATTACTTCCTTGCTGAAGATAACATCAGGTAACACTGGCTCTGTGGATAGGAAGGAGCCATTTCAACTCTCTGGTGCCTTACATTAACACTAATACCAAAAACATCTCAGTTTCCAGCACTGCTTTATCATCTGTAGAAGTCTTTCATGTGTTTTCTCCCACTTGATCCAAAGAGGGATTCCCTATGGTGCCCAGAGCTGGTGCACCTACCAAGCCCAAGTTTAGCTCAGTGCTCGATGCACAGCTGGTACTGAATAACTATTTATAAAATTAAAGTTGATGGATTCACAGTTTTCAGATGAGGAAAGAATGTCTAATGGTTTCTCCAAACTCAACCATACCAGGTGGAGCTTGTGGGACTTAAATCCATATCCTATTCTTTTTGTCCAGTGACCTAGTCAGTGACAACCGTGAAAACATTTCTCCCAAATTAACTGGGGATGCCAACTCAAGCTCTCTCTGACAGTGGGATGCAAGAGCTTGGATGGACTTGTAATGAGCTTAAATGTAATTAGCCACATGCTACACAGGAAAATAAAAGGGAGTTGGAAGAAGCAGTAAGAAGAAAGAGGACTAGCATTTTGGGTGTGGATCAGAATGGTATTTAAAACAAACACAATAAAAAGTTATCCTGTAATCAGTAAACAGTAATATAATTAGAATTTTTTTCCTATTTACTTCCTTTAACATGCAATGGGGGGAAGTGGAAAAAAAAAGTCAAGGATTCGATCAAACAGATGGTTCTCAGTTATTATTTTCTCCTTGCTGTTGTTTACAAAAAGAGACTTTAACAAAATGTGACTCACAGATTCCGGTGAGACCAGCTATTCTCCATGAGAAGGAAAGAGAAAAATAGGGGAAGAAAACTCAGATCATATGCTTTTATTATGCACATTATTACGCCTCATTAATTAACCCAACCACTGTCCTGGTGACGTTCTGGGCTCACTTCACAGGAAAAAATTAGTCTGGATTGCCAAGTTAAATAGACAATTACAGGAAGATTAAATTATGCCTACATTGCATTCTGTCAGGGCACCAAGCCAGATTTATGTCAAATTCATAGGACTGGAATATCCTCACTAAAAACAGCCCTGAAAAACCAACGTCATGAGGCGTTTGACGTCTACACAGAGGATGTATCGATCCTGCCTGAGCTTCCTTTCTCAGAATCGCATAATAGACCAAGAGAATGGGCTCTGAGAGTCCCTGCCACACATTAGCTGGATGAAGCCTTTGTTCTGCCCAATAAGGCAAAAATAGGAGCCTGATGTTGTGGTGCACACCTGCAGCCCAGTACTGGAGAGGCAGGAGGACTCAGAATTGAAGGCTAGCCTAGGGTACATAGTAAGCTTGGAAATCCTGTGTCTAAAAAAGCCTAAAAGACTTGAAGGGAAGATACCTACCTCATCCTCTCTATCGCTGTTCTGGGGGCAGTTGTTAAGGCCTGCAAAACTACCTTAAAAGTTTGAAGAGAAGAATGCTCACTCCCTGTAAAGGTTTCCTATGGTGAAGATCTCTCTTCTGTCCATCATCATCACGTGGAAAGAATGACATAAAGAAAGAAGCCCATTTCAGATTTTTAGGACCCAATGTGTAATGTTGCTGTCCCCAGAAATGACAGTATACTGCAGAGAATAAGAACATTCACCAAAATGTTTCCAAACAAGGTGATTGTCCTTGAGAGTTCAGTTCTCAGAAAAGGGTACTGAAGGGTGCCCTGTGTTCAGTGATGAGTGGAGAGGCTGACACTTTGGTTCTGGAAGCTCATTGAAAAGCAAGCTGGAAAGAAGGCACCTTCCTGGTTCTCATTCTAGGGCATTCCTCCTTTATAATTGGTAGCTGAAGGTGTCTAATGTGTCACTTTCCAGGTTATTACACTTTAAGGCAGAAAGTTCGTGTCCTTTAAGCTATCCTCTTATGATTCTCTATGAAGCGTAAGTGATTATTTCTGAGAACTCTGAGCTCAAATCTGAGAAGGGCTGGCAGCTTTTATGCTTTGAGGAAACCAGCAGTCACACTCTGGACACAGCCATATTGGGAGGAAGCACAAGCTATGTGAAGAGGGACACGTGGAGGAGAATCAAGGAAGCAGGGGATAGTTAGGCTTAGTTTCAGCAATGCAGGTCCTGTCAAATTGACGCAGCCGGCTGGTCAAGCCATCATGATGTCCGGACATGGGAGAACACAGAGGAGTTGTCTCTCTCTGAAGAAATCATTCAGGGTGGATGACAGAATCACTCTGCAAATGGATGCTCTTCCCACAACCCTCTTAGGGCCATTGTAGCCTGAATCGCTCTGTTCTGTTGCAAGCTCCATAAACAAAGATTTATTTTTACAGTCCCCTCCTTGCCCCAGTTTTATTCTCTTAAGAATATGAAAATTATGGGTTTGGTTTTTCAAAAATGTACTGGTGCATGTTCATTGCGCACAATGCTGTGTCTATAACATGATTTTCTTCAACTATGTCTTGTAGTTTGACCATAGTCATCGCCTCTCATTCCTTCTCTTTAGTCTCTATACCTTCGCTTCCTGTTGGTCTCCTATTTTCCCATCTGCATCATGTCATAAATGGTTTAATGTATCTGTAAAGAGTTTTATAGGGCTGGAGAGATGGCTCAAGACCCTGACTTTTTTACAGAGGACCCAAGCTCAGTTCCCAGCACCTACATGGTGGCTACCATCCTAACTCCAGTTCCAGAGCATCCAATGCCATCTTCTAACCTCCTTGGGCATTGCATGACATAGGTGTACTTATACACATTCAGGCAAAACATTCATAAAATAAAACATTTTTTTTTGGTCTTTTTGAGACAGGGTCTCCTTGTAGCCCCAGCTGACCTGGAACTTGCTGTGTAGACCAGGCTGGCCTGGAACTCACAAGTGCTGGGATTAAAGGTATGTGCCACCATGCCTGGCAGAACATATTTTTTAAATTAAGAAAATCTAGGACCCATAAATGAGAGAAAAATACGATAACTGTCTTTCTGCATCTGACTTATTTCTATAAATATGATAATATGCAGTTGCAAATGACATCATTTCATTAATCTCTGTGACTGAATAAAACTCCATCATATACACGTACTACATTTTCCTTATCCATTCCTCTGTTGTCAGATACCTAGACTGGTTCCATAAATTGGCTGTTGTGAACAGTGCTGCAGTAAATGTGGAGGTTCAGGGATCTCTGTGCTGTGTTGACTCAGAGTTCTTTGAGTATATACCCAAGAGTTCTTATAGCTGGGTCACATGGTTGGTCTATTTTAGGCATCGTAAAGAATCTTCATACTGATATCGTAGTGTTCAGACCAGTTTACATGCCTTCCAGCACTTTATAAGGGTTCCCTTTTCCAACAAATTCACCAGCATTTGTTGTTATTTGTTTTCTTAATAATAGCCATACTACCTAAGTGGAGAATGGCGGGGGTGCTGACATCACAGCGGACAGTAGCAGGGGTGATATGGAATCTTAATGTAGTTTTAATTTGCATTTCCCTGATTACTAAAGATGTTGAACATTTTTTCGTATGTTTATTGGCAATTTGTTCTTGAGAATCATCTGTTCATTTCATTAGACTGTTTATTCATTCATTTGTTTGATAGGTTTTTTTTTTAATACTTCGGTGTTTTTTAGCTTCTTTATGTGCTATTAATCCAAAGTCAACAGTGTAACTAATAGAGATTTTTCTCCAAGAATTTAAAAATTATGTTAACTGTCAGAATTCCTCTTATGGAGGAACTGTCTTAATTTATAAGGTTAGGCTTCCAAGTGTCTGAGGTTTGAGGGGCAAGATCAAGGTTTCTGAGAAAAATGGCTAAAGTTGTCTGGAAAGGGAAGAGCAATTTGTTTTGTAATGAGAAAGGGAAAGAGAGAAAACTAGAGATAGAAATCTATCAGAGAGGGAGGGAGGGAAGGAGGGAGGGAGGGAGAGAGAGAGAGAGAGAAAGAAAGAGAGAGAATGAATATGAGAATGAAAGGGGAGTGAGAACTCACCTGGGAGACAGAGTCTGGACAACAAGGCAGACATTGGACAGTGCCCATTGGGAAGCAACTAATGTACATTTCCAACTGAGGGTAACCAATGTATGAGTAACTAATGTAAAGTTTGATTGGTCGATATTTTTATGTGTAAAATTTTCTTTCTCCAAAAACAGACAACAAAAGGAAAACAAAATTAGATACATTAAGCTTCTTGAAAATTAAGAGCATCCAGGACCAGAAAGATGGCTCAGTGGTTAAGAGTACTTGCTGCTCTTGCAGAGGATCCAGGCTTAATTCCTAGCACCCACATGGTCACTCACAATCACCTATAACTCCAGTTCCAAGGGTTCTAAAGCCCTCTTCTGACCTCTGCCGGCAATGTGCACACATGGTGCATCTACGTACATAGCAGGCAAAAAATCATACACATAAAATAAAAAATTTTGTGCTGGGCATGATTGTTCATATAATCCCAGAACTTGGGATCAGAGGTGGGAGGACTTTGAGTTTGCAGCTAGCCTGAATTATATAGCAAAACTGTCTCAAAACAAAAACAAATCCTTTTGTGCATCAAGGACACTGTAAGTCAAGTGGAAAAGCAACACACAGAATGACAGAAAATACTTGCAGCTTTTATATCTGATAAAAGGCCCAAATGCACAATATAAAGAACTCCTAAAGATCAACAACAAAAAATTTTTAATGTACAAATGGCTTCAATAGAAGGTTCTCCAAAGATGATACACAAATGTTCAAAACACAGGAACTGATGCCCAACACCATTCATCATTAAGGAAATCCAAATCAAAATAACTATTGTGATGATATCACTTCATATCCTACAGAATGATGTAATGGTTAGCTTTAATTGCCAATGTGACCCAACCTAGACTCACCTAGGAAGAGTTTCAATAAGGGATTGTGTACGTTGGGTTGGTTTGTGGCGTATATATTGGGAATTGTTGTAAGTTAATTGGTGTGGGAAGTCTCTGCCCACCATGGGCAGCACCATTCCCTAAACAAGGTACCTTGAACCGTGTGAGTGGAGAAATAGAGGTAAACCCAAGAAAGCAAGTGAGTGAGCATGCATGTGTTTATTCCTCTCTACTCATGACTGTAGATTTGATGTGACCAGCTCCTTCGAGCACCATGGCAATGAAGAAAATAACCTGGAACTGAAAGCTAAAAGGAACCCTACCCTGGTCAGGTTGTTTTATCCCAGCAACAAAAACGAAACGGGGACACATATCTATTATCAAAAACAAAACAAAAGAAAAGGAACCAAACAGAAAGTAGCAGCCATTAGCAAGGATGAGGAGAAATCAGTCTCTGTGCAGGCCTGTTGGGAATAGAAAATGATTAGCCACTGTGAACAGAAGGACAGTGGAGACTCCTCAAAAAACTAAACAGAGTTTTATGCAGCATTTTATGAAAAACAAAGCACTGCGTCTTCCAATAAGCTTTTGTTAAACCAGTGATTGGAGACAGGAAATGAAGACATAATAAAAGAACAACTTACAGCATCAAGTACAGTTCATTTTAAACCTGAGAGGAGTGTCAAGTCAGTAGGAAGTCTGAGGGCAGAGGATCTGTTCTTCTCATGGGTCATTGGTCAGAGTTCTAGGATTTGGTCTCATCAGAAGTGGGGTTCATAGTCATACCACCCTTAACTTTGGCTCCACGAGTCAAAGGTACTTCTCTGTTCCCACTGCCCACTTGTTATCAGAGCATCATGGAATTTCCTCAGGGTCCTAGGTAGTGTAGGGGAGGGCAGCTCCCACTGCAGAGGCAGGTCATGTGATTGTTAGAGCTGGGTAATAGGGTGGGTCTGAGTTTAGTTTTTATTTTTGTCTTTTTGAGACAGGGTCTCCCTGTAGCCCAAGCTGTCCTGGACCTTACTATGAGGACCAGGTTGGCCTTGAACTCACAGAGATCCACCTGCCTCTGCCTCCCAAGTGCTGGAACTACAGGTGTGCGCCACCACGCCTGGCTGTTGTTGTTTTGTTTTGTTTTGTTTTTAAGAAACTCCACATTGTGTTCTGTAGTATTTACACAATATACATTCTCACCAGTATCACGTAAAGGTTCCTTTTCCCCCAAGCATTAGTTATTTTTCTGATGCTGTGATAAAACACCATGACCAAGCCAAGTTATAGAACAAGCTTCCATTTGGCTTATGGTTCCAAAGGGGCAAGAACCCATCATGGTTGGGAGGCATGGCAGTAGAGGTGGCTGGAGCAGAGAGCTGAGCATTCACATCTTAAAGCAGGCACAAGAAGCAGAGAGAAACTGGAAATCCAGCAAGACTTAAGAGCTCTCAAAGCCCACTCCAATGACATGCTTCCTCCAGCATGGCCACACCCCCTAAAAGTTCCATGACCCTCCCCAAATGGCACCATGAACTGGGGCCACCTGCCCAAGTACCTGGATACAATGGGGGATATTCTCATTCAAACCACAACACCCCATATCCTCACCAGCATTTGTTGTTGTGTGTTTTCTTAATGATAACCATTTTGATTGGAGTGAGGTGAACTCTCAATCTGGATTCTTTTTCAAATTTTATTTATTATTTATTTATTTGTATGCGGTTCTCTCTCTCTCTCTCTCTCTCTCTCTCTCTCTCTCTCTCTCTTTCTGTGTGTGTGTGTGTATGGCTGTGTATGCCATGGTGCATATGTGGAGGTCAGAGGACAACTTCTGGGAGTTGTTTCTTTCCTTCCATTGTGGGTTTCAGGCATCTAAGAGAGGTTGTTAGACTTGTGTGGCAACTACTTTTTACCTGCTGCTCCATCTCTCCAGCCCTCACTCTAGTTTTAATTTCAATTTCTCTGATGGCTGAAGAGGCTAAACGTTTTGCATGTACCTGGTGGCTATGCGTACTTCATCTTCAGAGAACTGCCCCTTTGCTTAATTTGCCCATTTAT
Organism: Nannospalax galili; assembly: GCF_000622305.1. Classification (NCBI taxonomy): domain Eukaryota; kingdom Metazoa; phylum Chordata; class Mammalia; order Rodentia; family Spalacidae; genus Nannospalax; species Nannospalax galili. Next base: position 4,030,944 of record NW_008359963.1, on the reverse strand, counting down.
TGACTGGACTATTTTGGTTTGGGTTTTTTTTTAAAAAAAAACACAGCTCCCATTCTGAAAGCTGTCTATTCATTTGATTAATTGTTGCTTTTGTTGGGCGGAAGCTTTTTAGGTTTTATGGGACCCCATTTGTAAATTCTTGCAATTATTTCCTAAGCTATTGAAGTCACAAACAATTATTGAAAGTAATCACTGTGCCCAGGTTCTTGCTTTATTATTGCTCTGGATTCAAGGAAGGAAAAAAAAAAGGAAAGAATTTTGGCCGTTCCACAGCGGTTTTGACACTCAACCAACAATTCCAGAGAGTACATTCATTTGCCAAACGACTTTCCCTCAGCCCCATCAAGTAAAAGGAGTAATTCCTTTATGGGGCAGAGCACCAGCGAGAGTGCTTGTCTTCTTTTTCTCCACTGGTGCACTCTCTCTCTTCAGTCAGGAGGTTCAAATTTCCTTCACATCTCCTCCCTTAAGAATATGGGAGTAAGGACTGGAGAGATGGCTCAGTGGTTAAGAACACTGGCTCCCTTTCAGAGGACCTGGGTTCAGTTCCCAGCACCCACATGACAGCTCACAACCTTCCTTCACTCCAGTTCTAGGGTATCTGACACCCTCTTCTGATCTCCTCAAGCATTGTATGACACCTGTGTACTTACATATAAGCAGGCAAAGCTTGCTTTTATTTTATGGACATAAAATTAAAATAAGTAAATAAATAAATACATAAATAAATAAAATGAGAATGATTTTCCTCATGGAGCAGATTTCAAGAAATCCCCATAGCACTAAGCTGATTTTGACTTCTAATGTTTGGTGGATATGGAAATTATGGTTTATTGATCTCTAATTTTATCTTTACTATTTCTTTTCTTCTGTGATCTTATGTTTAAATTGCTCATTTTGGGGGTAGAAGCCAAAAGACACTTTTTTTTTCCTAATGGACATATTAAATGCTATGAATTGCCCTCTAAATCCTAGTATTGCCTCCATGTATGTGAGTGCACCCGGGTCATGCAGTGCTGCAGAGGTCAGAAGAGGGCTTCAGATTCCCCTGGAACTGGAGTTAAGGACAGTTCATAGCTGCCATGTGGGTTCTGGGAATTGAACCCAGGTCCTCTGCAAGAGCAATCAGTGCTCTTAACTGCTGAGCCATCTCTCCAGCCCCTGTATTTTCATTTATACTTATTATAAATTATTTCTATTTCTCCTCCTGGTTTCTTCTTTTATTCTGATTGTTATATAATCTCTAAATACTTGGAGATTTTCCATAAATATTACACAACCTGGGAATATCTGACTTTTGCTTAAAATATTTAGACTTAATATGATTAATGGCATAAATGTATTAAAACTATCATCTTACTATTTTCAATCTCTCCCATTGGTTCTTTATGAGTTCCCATTTTCTGCTCTATTTGAGTTGATACTATTGTTTGAATTTGGTTTTATCTTCTTTTTATCTTGAGAGCACATTCTTGTTCTAAATAACTGTCTCATGGTTTAGAATACACATCTTGGTCTTCCTTCAGCAGAATATATTTTGTATTTTTTAAAATTATGAATTATCTTTTAAAATATTTTAATTTGCAGTGTGTGTTGGCATGCACTTTGATCCCAGTACTTGGGTGGCAGAGGCAGGCAGATCTCTGTGAGTTCAAGGCCAGCCAGGTCTACATAGTGAGTTCTAGGCCAGGTGGGGCTACAGGGAGACCTTATCTCAAAATGTCCAAATATATATTTTAAATTGCATACAAGAAAGCAACAATTGCTGCTTCCAACACTTTTCACTCTGCTGTGCTCATACACACGCCATATGATATAATTTTTCTTTTGCCCCAGGGATATTCCTTACCATTTGCCACACTTCCATTCTGTTGATGACAGAATCTTTTAGCTTTATATGTCTGAAAGTACCTATATTTTGTTTTGGATTTTTCCAAAGATATTTTTTTCTAGGTATAGAATTCAAGTTTGATAAAGTGTTGCCCTCAACAATGTTTATTTTAAATTAAAAAAAAATAAGTGTATGTGTATGGGTCTGAGTATATGTGTGTGAACTTGGTACTCAGAGAGACTAGAAGAGGGAGTTTAAGATACCTTACAGCTGGAGATACAGGTGTTTGTGAGCTGCTGTGTGGGTTCTGGGAATGAAACTGGATCCTCTACAAGAACAGCTGGTGCTTCTGACTGCTGGGCCATCTCTCTAGCTTCTTCAACAACGTTTTGAGCATCTTGCTGACTTGTTTCTGATTTCCTTTTTTCTTTGCTCTGTATGTGGCAGGTCTTGTCCCCTCTGTGCCCCAGGCCGTTTATATGTGTACTCAGAAATTGTTTCCTGATATTTAAAGAAGCCTTTTTCTTTCTTATTCTGAAGCCCTCTTCTCCCCTGCACTGTACCTGCCAACTCTAGTTGTCTTCCCTGGACTTCAAGCTTGGTCTTTTCAACTCAGCGTGACCAGGGGACCCTGCTTGACTTTTCCCTTCCTTGCTCTGTAACCAGGAAATTTCTATGCAGATAGTAAGTAGTAGTAATCACAGGGTTTACCTCTTTGGAGTATCTTCTCTCTGAGGTTACTGCCCTTTGTTGCATAACGTGCAATCCCTGAAATTTGTTACTCTGTTTCATCATGCCTTATCATGTATGAGCACACATGTGCATTTGATTGTATAAGTTAAAAGGATAAATCTGGTCTTTGCTATTCCATCTTGATAAGAAGAAATATGCAAAATGAATATGAATAACCATTTGGCAATTGTCGTTCACCCAGGATATGCTTTTAAATTGATAAATCACACCCTAAAACGTGACTTTCCCTTTTAACTTTCTTCTCTTATCGCAGTCTAATTTTTTCATGGTTTTCAAAGCTCAGTGTTTGAGGGATTTCGTTTTGTTTTGCTTTGTTGTACTCTTTGTCTGTCCATTTGGCAATTGTCGTTCACCCAGGATATGCTTTTAAATTGATAAATCACGCCCTAAAACGTGACTTTCCCTTCTAACTTTCTTCTCATCGCAGTCTATTTTTTCATGGTTTTCAAAGCTCGGTGTTTGAGGGATTTCGTTTTGTTTTGCTTTGTTGTACTCTTTGTCTGCCTCTGGCTTGTCTCTGAAGCCTTGTAACTGAATCAATCTTGCCCACTATGCTAGGAAATATCTCTGGAATATCCCAATTCCCTACAGGCCCAGTAACTGGTAGTAGTGTCTTTTATAACTTATTAATTCAATAAATTAAATGAACAAATGACTCATAGTTATATACACCTACACATATTTTATGTTTTCTGTGCTATACTGACTAGATGGCTGATTGGCAGAGATAACAAAAAGCCTGAAAACTGAGCTGACCCAACTACGATAGGGTTAAAGTCCAGCCCTATGCAGAGTATTCCTTTGACAAACCCTTGATATGATCTAGGAGTCCTTCCTCGATAGAATTATGCCTTACTGGGTGGCTAGATTAAAGAAAGGTATTTACAAGGTGGCTGTAAATGTCTTGGGTGAAAGAGATGCTGCAATTTCCCAGCAGCGTAAAAGCCATTGTGCTGCCTATCACATATCTGGAGGAAGACTGTGTCGAGAGATGATGAAGGTGCTGCTGCCTGGCATGAGGGTCCTCCAATATGCCAAGAACAGATGTCACCAGTGTTTATTTATATATAAATGTGTGCTTACATCTTTTTATACATACATATGTGTATGTTTATATGTGCTCACATGTATACACATATACAAATACAAACAAAATTTCATAGTTTAAAAAAATATTTATTTTTAGTTTATGTGTATGCATGTATTGCCTGCATGTAGGTAAGTGCACCCATGTCATGCAATGCCCGCAGAGGACAGAGGAGGCCATAGGATCCCCTGGAACTGGAGTTTTGGGCAGTTGTTAGCTACCATGTGGGTGCTGGGATTCGAACCCGGGTCTTCTGCAAGAACAATCAGTGTTCTTAACCGCTGAGCCATCTCTCCAGCCCCCTCAAACATAGTTTTTCTGGAAAACTCAAAGTCAGAAAAAAAAAATGAAGCTTCAATGTTTAACAAACGTGGTCCCATTTTCTAGCTGTAAAGCGTCTCACACTCACCTTTGCGTCCTACCATACATATTTTCTTCATTAAATTAGTTCTTTGGCATTTTCATACATGTATGTATAAAATGCATTCTAATTACTCTCATCTCCAACTCCTGTCAACTTCCAAAATGAACCATGAAGGCATGACTGTGGGAAAGGGATTTGGAGGGAGGAGCGGCTGTTCCAGGGTTTCTGCTTGTGGGCACCTACAGCATTCCTGCTCCTTTGTCGGAAACGTCTCCAGACTTTGTTATGCTTTATTCCTCTCCGCCTTAATGTATAGGCATTATGTACTAGACTTAGGGTACATCTCAGTGACCTGCTGTATTATTTAAATCCTATGCCCTAAGATCCAGACTCACATGCTAACACATAGAACCTGCATAACTTCTATCACCCCATATCCTCACTGTCCTCTCCTTCCACTGTTCCCCAAAACTATTCTCCCTTGGTGTGTAAATACAATTATTCTATAAGTTCCTGGACTACTTACTTCTAAGTTCTGTATTTAGAGTTTGAAATGTATGAAATCAAGGGAAACTGACAGTATAGATTCACATCATAATTGACTTTCAGTAGCCAATGAAAACCCTTAAGGGGAATGTGGCCTAAACGATCATATTACATGTTTAAAAAATATTTTAAATTGTTTTGGGGAGGGTGGGTACATGCACCTGAGTGCAAGAGCCTGCAGAGGCCAGAGGCAGAGAATCCCCCCTGGAACTGGAGTTTCATGCTTTGGGAGCTGCCTAATGTTGCTGAGAACTGAACTTTGCTCCTCTGTACCACTCTTTACCACTGAGCCATTTCTCCATCCCTGGTCACCTTATATTTCAAGTTTGAAAGAATCACAGGCTGGAGAAGAAAAGCATAAGTAGCAAAATGACTTTTTGCTTTGACAGTAAAACTTGTTTATTTCCATTAAGATAGTCTAAAATTCTGATAGATCTCCTTTTTTAAGCTCCCACAACATGACCAACTTGAAAACTGTCTTAAAGGTTGTTTTTGAATACCACTCTGACAAGGTACTATCTAGATCACACTCCTTGGTCTCAATCCGTTTGCTTTATAATATAAGCTTATGCCTCGATGGCATTTTAACCTAGCAACCTAAACAGTGAAAGGTGAGAAAGGGATTCCCACACGGGTGAAATCAGGAGCCACGGGACGCGCTGCTTCTAGAGTTACGGACATCATTCCGAAGCTTGTAGTCCAGGCACTTGCGCAGCCATGTGCAGCCTGTTTGCTCTAGATTGATGTTGCTGGCTGACTCCATCCTGTTAGGTAGACTGCATTTCTCCTGGAAAGGAAATGGAAGTCAATTAATCAGAGCATAAAGAAGACAATCGAGGTTCACACATAATTTGAGAGCAAGTTCTAGAATAAGATTAAATCCCATCCTCACCACTTGCTGGTTGTGTAACAGTGGGTCCTGGGGAACATTTCTTTCCCCACCCCTGAAGTTTCCATCTCAGCGGAGGGAACTTCTGAAAGGTCAAACTATTAGACAGAGATTTTTCCCCTCCCTGTGGCCACAGCCCTGGTAATATGCTTCTGACTGCTCCTCTCTTCGTACCTGGCCTCAGCCTCACATTTGCTTTAGTCAAAGAGATGTTAACAAACGTAATTCAAATAGAGACTTAAAACACGTTTTTCCCGTAGGGCCAGTTCTGTCTTGCATGACTTGGCTCTGGGAAAGGCACCATGATGTGTCACGTTGACAAGGGGACAACGATGCCTTAAGCGCCATTTGGTAAGGACAGAATGTACATGCAAATTTCCTCCTGGGATTTGATAGATATATTGCGCCAAGATTAATCTTTACTAGGCAGTTTCTCCTAATTGCCTTTGGGTTCTCTGGTTATGAGTTATGACAGACCGAATCAGATGTTCACATAGCTGAGGAAAAGAAAATCTCTGTATATTTTAATTCAACCATATTTGCATTGGTCTTTGGCAGTATAGGCCTATAATTTATTCTTCAGAACCCCTGTGGCAGTGTACATTTCTAAATTCAGAGTTACTCATATTTTACCAAATATCACATAAAATCTCTCAGTCTTTAGAAATACCCTATAATCCAATACTCAGATTTTTGCAGCCAAGTATGTATCTGTTCTTTCTTGTATTTTAAAATGTATAAATCCCAAAGTTCAGTTATAGCAAATATTTGCCTTCAAATGCTTTCTGAACTTTGGAAAGAACAGACAAGGGACTTTAACAAATATATAGTTTTGGATCCTAGGAGTAAACTTTGTTCTTGGAATATTGCTTGAGAGCTGGCTAGTTTATTTCCTGGGTTTGGTAAATGGAGGGCCATTGGTATCTAATTTTGTATGTTTTATTCAGTCTCAGGATTCTTAAATGAAGGCAGACCAGAGACATAGAGCTAGCTACATGGTCTTAAGATTTATAGTCTTAATTCTGGTAAAATACAGCTCAGTCTATATCAGTCATAAGAACTTCATTCTAATTAGGCAGGTAGGGAGGGAGTGGGGGAAGGAGAGAGAGAGAGAGAGAGAGAGAGAGAGAGAGAGAGAGAATACAAATGTGCTGTAGAGGGAGGGAGGGGGGGGGGGGGGGAAGGAGAGAGAGAGAGAGAGAGAGAGAGAGAGAGAGAGAGAGAGAGAGAGAGGAAGAAGAAGGAGGAGGAGAGGAGAGGAGAGAAAGGGAGGAGGAAGGAAGGAGGGAAGGAAGGAAGGAAGGAAAGAAAGAGAGAGAGAGAGAGAGAAAAAAGTTCTAGATGACTGGCCTGACAGAAGGGTTGTGCTAAGATTGCAGGAAAAAGACCAAATGTAGGCAAAATGGACATACAGGTGGATGGGAGCTTGGGGCTGTCAGGCTCTGTCTCAGTGGCCGAAGAGGCTTGTGATCTCTATTTCCCTAGTGCAGTGAATACCGGGCTTCCTTCCACACATTCCAGTAAGGAAGACTTCGGGCTACTGTTTCTTAGATGCTCCAGGCTTAAGTGAGTACAAGACCAACCATGGGAAGATGCTACTATTCAGAGCTGAGTGGTCCAGAGTACACTAGGATGGGGAGGGGCATGACCACCATCGTTTTTTACAAAGGATATGCTGAACAGGAGAAACTGATGAAGAAATCATTTTACCTTCTCCAAATAAAACCACTGGAGATTTCTAGGTATCTATATTTAGATAAAAGTTTAGATGTCACCTTACGTGACCAATGACTACCTACTAGTATTTCCTAATGACACGTGGAGAATGTGTATAATTTCTTTAAATATACTTTGAATAGTGGTCCTATACATCAACTAAGATGTTTGAAAGTCCTTTGAAAGGTGACCTACTATCTTCACTAATGACTCTCTTAATGAATGTCACAGACAATGATCAAACTAATACATTTTTATTTTTCACAAGAAAAAGAAACTTCTCTTTTGTAGTTTAACACTGTACCTGAGCTCACACCAATGACTTCTTGGAGCACCCAGCAGCAGAATTGTACTTGGGTGATTCGGCCTGGTCTCCCCATCTCTCCTGGGGACAGTATCAGCCTTGGCACGCATCTGCACATGACCTGTCAAGAGTGCCTTTGTTTTATTTTGCTTTGTGATCGGTGGTTAATGTTTCCTGGCACTTCAGGAAGGGATGACATCCTGATACACAGGCTTCCTTCTCCTGTTGATAGCGTTGTGATGTCATAGACCCTGCACCATTAAGTGAACATACCTTTTCATCATGACCATCCTGGGAACCGTTTAGATTAGCAATCCTCAGAAAACCCCATCAACTCTTTCCTAAGTCAGATTCCTTTCAGCAGAGTGGTATTATGTTGGGCTTTGTTGTACTTCCTGTGTTGGGCCAATAATGGGGCTTTAGTGACTCTTAGTTGTTCTGAAGAAGGATGACAGATTTCCGGTGCTCATTCTACAAGCAGGCAGCTGTAGAAACATCACAGTAATGAAACAAACATCTTCTGGCACTCTGCAAAGCTCCTGAACAATCAGTGTCCTTTTACTCCTGCTCTGGAGAATTTCTGCTGATCTGATCTACAGGATTTGCAAGCACTTCTCAACCTTAGTCTTTGCTCCTGGGCATCAAAGCCTTCATCATCAGGGACCCTCTGAGTGTTGATCAAGCTGTGTTATTTGGTCCCAGCCAACTATTTGAAGCTTAAAGATTGGATCACAATGAGTGGGAGCCTTGAGGACCCAGTTCTATACACAGAGTAATTTCAGATGGGATACTATACTACCTGCCTCACATAGATACCAGCTAAAACTATTGACTGCATGTTAAAACTAATTTCCAGCACTAATTCTCCATTGAAACAGATACTCTGGGCACTAGAAAATAAGAACCATACTTTGAATATTTTACTTTTGGAAGTTGACAGTATATTCCTGTTACTACTTAATGCATGTTTTCTTTTTTTTCCTTGCAGCATAAAATAAAGTATAATCCAAATGTAGTGGCAGGTATGTAATTCTAGTTAGGAGGCTGAGGTAGGAGAATCATAAGTTTGAAGTCAGCTGGGCAACCTGGGGAGACACTGTCTCAAAATAAAATAAAAGAGGTTTGGGGTACAGCTAAGTGGTGATGTTCTTGCCTACCATGTATGAGGCCCTGGTTTCAATCACCAGTACCACAAAATTAAAATAAAGCAAATAAACAAATGCATAAAGAATAAAATATGGATAAAGACCTTTTTTGCAACAGATGGAGACTGTTACAGAGTTCCAGAACTGTCCAAACACAGAGGATAACTGTCCTGAAACGCTTAACCCTAAGTGACACATATTCGGTGCAGCCTGTACATGTGATGAATCCATCTCTCAACTCTCACCAGACAAGGTTTCTCATACAGCAGGCAGTGATTAACACAGAAACCCACATTTGGCCAATGTGCAGAGAACAAGAGGCCACAGAGTGCTGATCCCCGAATAGGACAGATTTCAAACCTCTGCCTTCCATGGTTCAGGGATCATTGTGGAAGAGAGGCAGAAAGACTGTGAGACAGAGGGGGTGGATGACCACAAGGAACCAGAGTCTTCTGGATAGCTGGTCAGTTATTCATATGAACTCACAGCAATGGTGACGGCATGCACAAGTCCCATGCTAGCTCAAACCAGACAAAACCCCAGCACAGACATGGTGATGAAGGTGAGGAATCCCAGCCTAAGGAACTTTTGGCAATTGATGGGTGCTGGGAGGGGAAAGGCAGAATCTTACAGGGATGAGACTCTTGGTGGGCACAGCGGATACACCTACACTGAAGGATATTTGGAGACACAAATCAAAATCCTGCATAAGACAGGATGTTAAATTGGGCTGGGGGCAGTAGGGGATGGTGTAGATAGGAGAGGGGATTTAATGCCATCAAACTATATCGTATAAAAATTGCAAAAATTCAATTAAAAATTTAAAAACAGAAATTATTTTAAAGTAAAAAATATATGGGTACAGAAAGTTCATAGCACAAAGCAAATGCAGAGCTCTATGAGTTGCTGTAAGGTGGGCCACCTTGTTGCCAACATCCAGGTCAAGAAATCAACTTTGCAACGGACCCAGACGCCATCCGTATCACAACTCTCCTTCTCTTAAATGATCTCCCTGGTTTGTGCTGTCTTAATCATCCTCCTCTTTGTTCTTTACACTTTCATCACCTGACTGATCGTTCCCTGGACTTCCATTTACCTGGTCCAAACAGACCAGGATAGTTGACCAATGAGCTTCCTTTTTACCTCCCCATCACTGGGGTCACAAGCATATGCCCTCACATCGGGCTTTTTATGTGGCTTCTAAGGATCAAATTGAGGTCATCATGCTTTGCATGACAAGCACTACAGCTGAGCTGTGCTCCCAGCCCTCTTTATCATATTTCTGTTAGGGAACAGATAGTTCATAACCATGATGCTGCTGATTGCCAGCACATGGTTCAGTTCAGCATGTATTTACTGCACACTGGATCAGATCAGACAAATCTTCATTGGATTCCACGTCTGCTAACTTTTTTGGTCTATGTGTAGTGTCCTCATAGCAGGATGTGCTTGATATTTGTATGTCCTATTTGGTGATGTTGGGAGCCACCAATAATGCATGAATTATTATCTGGGAGGTTGTTTGAGGGTCATTCTAATTCTGTTCTTTATTTTCATTTATTATCTGGGAAGCTTTTCAAATAGAACTTTCCTTTCACCTGCAATTTGGTTGCCTACCGGTAACCAATCTCATTTCCCTTCCAGAAGCTTCTCCTCTGTTTTAGATCTTCCTGGAGGGGACTAGGGGGTCTGTTTTGAGAATTTACTGGAGATGGCATGGTCAGGTTCCTTTGGTCCTTACCACAGGCCCCTCCCTCTAGCACACTGTTACCTTGGACAGTGCCTGTTGAAGGTTTATAGTCTCTGTGTGTTTTCTTTCTTTTTCAGGAGTTTTTGGTATTCATGACTATTAAACCTGGGGCCTTGCACATGCTAGGCAAATAAATACTCTGCCACAAAGCTACATGTCACCTCTAGGTGCTCATTTGAGATTGACCCATGCTACTCTTCACTGCCCTGCCCATCTGGAATTTCTTCTGGTCTCCAATATTTCAAGGCACTCAGATACCACAGCAGTGCCTGGGGTCTCCTGATGGATCATCCTGATCAGCTTCTAGTTTAAGAGCTGTGGAGATAACCTTTGATCTTAGTTTTAAATAGCATGTGTGTTTTTGTTTTGCTGTGTAAGCAGTTTGTCTTTTTTCTTGTTGGGGTTTGTAACCCATGCTCTGCATTCTCTCCAGAATCACTGACTCATTTGGCTTACTGGAGGCTGGGGTCACTCACGAAGACTGTTGGAAGAGGCAAAACTGTGAGACGTGGTCTAGGGTGAGCGATTATTTGATCTTCTATTAAAGTAGCAGGTTTTACCAAAAAGGGCATGGATTCCTTTGTACATATCTCATTTTCTAGATCAGCTTACTCTCTTACAAAGCATGTTAAGAACTTTGAAGTTTGGCCATGTAGCTCCTTTGACCGAGTGCTTATCTAGTATGTACAAAGCTCTGTATTCCATCTCTAGCACTGCATAAACCAGGCATGGTGGTATGTGCTTGTGATCTTAGTACTCATGAAGTGGAGGCAGGAAGATCAGAAGTTCAAAGTCTTCCTTAGCTGCATAGTGAGTTCAAGGCCAGCCAGAGCTATATGATATATTCATCTCAAGGAACAAGTCTATGACCTTGGAGGTCAAGTGTGGCTCACCCCCAGTGACTCATTTCTTCTAGCTAAGGCCTGTCTCAAGGCCTGCCCCCAGGTGGGGACCAAGTGTCCAAACACAGGAGCCTGTAAGAGACAGTTCATGTTCAAACGATGGCACCTCTCTCTCTCACCTAGATAATTTCTAATCATCTTTAGGTCTCATTGTGAGCATCAACCCCTCAGAGAAGCCTTCTCTGACCTTCCAAACAAGTAGATATCATAAGCACTGAATACTGGTTCACACCCTGTAACATTTGTGTATGACAGTGTGGAATTGCTCTCTGTGTTTCACGAGCTCTGAAACCCCATGAGGGCAGGAGGAGGTTCGTTTTGTTCACCGTTGTGTCCCCTACACAACACATAGCACATAGTACTTAGAAAAAATGTATTTAAATAAAGGAATGTTTTTGAAATATTTGTAAGCAGAGGGTCTGCATTGTGATCTGGCTTAAGCCTTTCGCTTCCCACAGCAATAAAGTTCATTTTACTTATCTTTTGTAAATTAGGTTCTTCTTTTAAAAAAAAGTCACCTCCATAGCCACCAGAGGTGGTACCTTGTTGCTGGAGGCGTGTCTTAGTTTGTTTCTTCATTGCTGTGACAAAACACTCTGACCAATACCAACTTGGGGAGGAAAAGGTTTATTCAGCTCACAACTCCCAGGTCGCAGTTCATCAAGGAGCCCAAGGTAGGAACTCAGGGCAGGAACCTGGAAGCAGGAGCTGGAGCACAGGCCATGGAGGAACGCTGCTTACTGGCTTGCTCCCCTGGCCCCTGCTCAGCCTGCTTTCTTATGCAACACAGGCCCACCTGCCCAGGGGTGGCACCACCCACAGTGGGCTGGGCCCTCCCACATCACTCATCAAGAAGATGCCCTTCCAGCATGGCCACAGGCCAGTCCAATAGAGGAAATTTCCCAATTGAGGCTCCCTCAACCCAGGTGTATCAAGTTGACACTAAAGCTATCCAGCACAAGGTGGCAGGGTTGTTGGCACTGAACCTCACCCATAGATTACTGAGATTTCAAACCCCAGATTACATTTTGCAATTAAAAAAATCAGACACTCGGTTCTGCGGATATGGCACAAAGTCTCCTAACCATCTTTGCTTCTTAGTTATCTGAGAAAACTGCTTCAAAATAAGACTGAGGCAAAAATGCACAAGCAAACCCTTAATGGGTTAATTGGGTGTGCCATTTGGGGAGAATTTACTTAGGATTATAAGGCTTTCGGAATTCTGGAGTTATTGGTCCAAATAGAGAGTGATTCCTTTTGAGAGTGAAAAATCAGAAATTACAAATTTTTATGGTCCTGACTCATTGCTTCATCTCGAATTTTCACTTCCGTCCAAGGTCTGAGAGGAAAGAGCAGAACCTTCCTGTGCATACGTGCCTGCTTAGGAATAAAGCAAACTAATAGGAACTTCCCTCATTTTGAAAAAATTCAAAGTCATTGTTCCCTAGCGATATAATAGTAGCTCAGAACAATTCAGATAATTATGATTTATTATGAACATTCCCAAGCACCTGAGGCTGAGACCCCATGTGCCCTCAATAAATGAGTCATTATAAGTTGTTTGTGCACTACAGATCGGAAAACAGCAGGCTCATATCTCCTCTCACAGAGTGATAAGGTGGTATATGCTGAATCAAAAATAAAGGACACAGGAATAACTCAGCTCAGTCTCCCGTGGAGCGAGTGCTGTGTCCTTTCCAGTTACTGGACAAACACATTGCAGGAAGAGGATATAATAATCATTCAGATTAGATTAGAGCTTCAGCACCGGGGGTAGTTTGTCCTCTTAAGGAACGTTTGATAATGTCTTCAGACATTTGTGGTTGCCACCACCTGGTGGATAGCTACTGGCATTTGAAAAGTAGAGGCCAAGATGGTGTGCCTGAGCATTCCGCTTTGCAGCTGTGGAACCAGCTGGCTTCTGATCTCAATAGAGATGCTCCTGAGGGTCCCTAGGTTTGGGCATGGATAAAGATCTCTGTTCTTCAAGATGCAGGAGATGGACACACACCAAGTAGCTGGACACCGAACCCAAACTAAGTTCTGCTGCCCTATTCTTACCATCCAATATGTAATGTAGTTCTGTCTCCCTGATGATATATGAAAATAAACCAAAGACAAATTTGATAGTGATTTTAAAAAAAGATTGAACAGCTTGAAATTTTTGAGATGGGAATTTTTATATTTTCTGTCCAAACTCCACACTTAGTTCAGTATTATTATTACCATTACTGTGATTATTATTATTGTACTCTGTCCTCCCCATCCTCCTCCCTCACCCTTCTGCTAGGCTTCTCATTCAGCGGGTGACCTTCCATGCCCTTCTGTGTTCATCCATAGACATGTGTTAGTATACATATTCACACAGATTGTTTTGTTGTTTTAAGGAAATTTCATTTTATACAGATTTTTCAGCAACTTTTCTTTACTCGTCCACAAACACTTCATGAGAAATCTCTCCAAGGTGATGGGAACAGTCTCTTAGTACTACTTATTAAAGTGATTTATTCAGTCACCCCATGTTGATAAACACTTTTTTCTTATATTTTACGTAGTGAAACATACTCAAAGGTCTTTTACAAATGGCATTATGCCTCAATGTTTTTATTTTAACAGGACTTATTCTTACACATGAGACTGCATAATTGGGAGCTTAGGAAATGTTAGGTAAATCCAGAGGTGAAAGAATGTTCTCAGGGGTGTTGAATCCCCTGGAACTGGAGTCATGGATGGCCGTTAGTCACCATGTGAGTGCTGGGAATCGAACCCGAGTCCTCTGTAAGAGCAGCCAGTGCTCCCAACCGCTGAGCCATCTCTCCAGCCCCTTGGTCAATGTTTTATTGACAGCAATAGACAGAAAACTGGAACAAATATTCACTCCTTTAAGTGGGTAAGAATTGTAATCTGTGGACAAATCTAAAATCAGCACATGTTGACCTGAGGTACAGACAGCATAACTCAGGGAGAGGATGCGCTCTGGTTTCATTTCTGTTGCTATGATAAAATACCCTGAAAAAATGAAACTTCGGAGAGAAAAGGTTTATTTTAGTTCACAATGCCAAGTTATAGTTCATGATATGGGGAAGTCAAGGCACCTGAGGGCGCTGGTCACCTCACACCCACAGTTAAGAGCAGAGAGGGAATGCTTGAGCTCAGCTCAGCTTCTCCTGTCTTTAAACTGTCGAGGACTCCTTACCTCAGGAATATTGCTGCGTCTTCCCACATTAGGGCAATCAAGACGATCCTCCACAGACATGCCCACAGGCCAACTCAATGGAGACAGTCCCACACTGAGACTCTCTTCCTGGGTGATTCTAGCTTGTGTCAAACTGATAATTAAAGCTAACTGTTGCAGGAGGTGATGATGTCTTAAGGCCTAGTAAAAGGTCCTTAGGTCATTGACAATGTGCCTTTGAAGAGATTGTAGGGCCCTGGTCCTTTCCTCTATCTCTCTGCTTACTGGTGATGAGGTAAGGCGTTTGCTCTGACACACATCCCACTGTGATATACTGGTTCATACGGCAAAGTCATGGAGCCACTTGATATCAGACTGGAGCCTCCAAAATCAAAAGCCCAAATCTCAAATCTATTTATAATGATGGAAAGCTGATGAACACGGTTCTGGATGGGGGTGGTATATACTCCTTAAGTCCGTTCATACTTCCTAGTACCAGGTCCCGATGCCAACCTCAGCCCTCCCCATCTGGTTGTAGCACAAGGAACAGGGCAAGCCATAGAACAGAGAAAAGAAATGAGAGTTTTGTTGCTGTTTCCCTTCTTCTCAGTTACTGCTGGCCAGCTAGCATGCCTGCCAACGTAGTATGAAAGGACTTGGGCATTCTAGCAAGGTCTGAACAGAGCACAAAGTGACAACAGAGCTCCAGTATACAACTCTGCCTCAGCAGTCCCTGAGGTTCAGGATACTGATGCCATGATTTCTCATAAAAGCAGCATAAGGCATGTTTCCTGTATGTGGGAGAACTTGGCCCAGACCCCCAGAGTTGGCTCTTGCATTCAAGGCCAGTAGGCAGCCTCTCCCAGACAGAGAGGAATAGAAATTCAATTGTTCCCTGCCCTCGTGTGATAGGACTTTCCTTCTTCCTGTACACTGCAGTTATCCAAGCTCTGTCACTCATTACATTCACAGTTATAATGAAGATGCTAACACAAGACTTTATAAGTCTGAGAGCCATAGGAAAGCAATCTTGGCTGATGGTCTGGGTTTAAATGACTTTAAATTCAAATAGGTATGTTGACGGATTTTGTTCAGTCAAGAATGAAACTTCTCTTGTACAGTTGAGTCATAGAACTTTTGGTGCAAGTGCTAATATCTGAAGACCCACTAATAAGTTCCACATTTCACAAGCAGTGCCTCACACCAGAGAGGCTGGTCCATCAGCTTGTTCATACTCTGCTTATATGTAAGCTTTGTGAAGGTGGCAGGTGCATTTGGAGTTCTCTACACACTATTGGGAACCAGATGTGCTTGTTACAGATAACACTCTGCTGTTCATGTCTTTCTATAGTTTGGGAGTCGGCTTTGATTGTTCTCTACTACAAAAACAAATTTTCAAATGGGATTGGTGTGTAACAAGACAGATGTCCAAATGCATAGTGATCACAAAGATTGTGAAAAAAAAAATTCCAAGGCCTGGGGAGATAGCGTAGATGGTAAAGTGCTTGGGGACTTGAGTTTGATCCTCAGCACCCACATAAGATGCTTATCAGTACAAGCCTAGAATCCTAGAGCTGGGGAGGCAGAGACAGGAGGATCCTTGGGCTACTGGCAAGCTGCTGCAGCTGAATCATTGAGTTCCAGGCTCAGTGAGAGACCCTGTCTCAAAAAGAGAAGGTGGAGAGAAATTTAAATATATCTGACATCCACCTCTGGCCTCCATGTGCATGCGCACATCCATGCACAACACAAACATGTATACATGTACCAAGAAACAAATCCTACAGTCTTTTGGGTGAAAAGGACAGCTGGTGGAAAAATATTATTCCTGTGACGTAAAAGAGAAAAACAGTCAAGTCATAAAGCCAACACGGACAGCCAGGCTTCAGGAAACTTCATTTACCCCTGCTGCAAAGCCAAGCCTTTAACTTGTGTTCTCCACAGGGGCTCATTCTGCCACGAGACTTGTTAACGGAAGAAAGAATTAATACACGTGTGTCACACACATGTCACATGCAGTTGATGGATGGGAGATGGAAAAGCCAAACCTGTAGATAGTTGTTGGAGTTCCCTGGAAAGGTAAAAATCAAGGATGAAATCTTCATTTAAGATCACTTAAAGCTACCCACAAAGCCTTACAGTGCAGAATGAATTATACTTTCACACTGCTAAAATGTGTATGTGAGTCTAATTCATGAGGCTGTAAACATGCTGCCAATGCAAAAACACACCTCTCTAGTTTATTCTGCAGCAAAATATGATTGACCATGTTCTGGGCACACAGATTCAGATGACCCCAAATATCATGTTCTAATGTGGTAGCAGTTTCCTGAAGGTTTTATAGTAAAAGAACAAAGAAAATCATAAATCAGGGTACTTTAAAAATGTACTGCTGGAAACATCAGGTGGGCCTCTCAGTGTTTGGGTTAGTGGAAGCTAAAGGTCTGTTCATACATTCCAAAAATAATTTAACTTAATAGTCAGAAGGATGTTAAGTCAAACAGAGTGGGGCACAATGGGTAGTCATTTAGGTAGCTAAAGATAGTCGGAGATTGTTTGGCTCCAGACCTGTGCTCCACAGTGACCAAAATTTGAATCAGTCAGCCTTGTAGCTCACCACAGGCTCAACTTTTATTCTAGGAGCTTCAGTTCAAACACAGATAATGATGCATAAAGTGCAATCAGTATTAATACATGAAATCAAAAAGGACAAAATAAATCAAGATTTTTTTAAAAGTTCCTTATACTATCCTGTAACAAGGAGAAAATTTCATAGATGTTTGTGAGTTGTACAAACATGCAAAATTTCTTAGATAACAACTGAAAGTTCCAAAATGTACACTCCAGAAAAACGACATAAACAGAACTGGACAGTCTGAAATCAGTAAAGAAGAAAAGAGAAACAATAGGATAAATAGAAAGGTTATAGCAAAGCTGAAATATGTCTGAATATAACATTATCATAATAAATAAAAGTTGTTTTCCACTCAAAGGAAAAGATTATGAAACTATTAGAATGTTATAATCCAGATGCCTGTCATTTATAATAGACATTTCTAAAACACATGTCCTCAGAAAAGATTAAAGTTAAATTGATGAAAAAACCATAAGCAAGAAAAGCACTAATTAGAAGATGCCTCATGCAAATTTATTACTGTCAAAGAGATTAGAATTTGATAAAAGCATTATTAGAGTTAAAAATGTTACTACACACAACTTCAGCATTAATTCATCATGGAAATGTATTAATGCATACACTCTCGAGGGTTTTAAATAACGTAGTTACAAGATATACAAATAAAACTAAAAGCTATTTAAAGAGCACTTAAAGACATTTGCTCTCTGTCATAGTGGTGAGAGAGCATCACATCTTTTGATTGTGTGTGCATGTGTGTAAAACAAGACCAAAAAATCACATGCATGAGAAATTGCTCTCAGTAATTGGAGAATAAAAGTATATTTTCAAGTACTTAGATTAGCTATAAAATCCAATACCTGGTGGGATGAAATCCCAATTATTAAAAAAAATTGTCTTATTTTTATGTTATGTGTATGAGTATGAGTATTTTTCCTGCATGTATGTGGGTGCACCATGTGTGTACAATGCCAGTGGAGGCTAGAGAGGGCATCAAATCCCCTGAAATTAAAGTTACTGATGGTTGTTAGCTGCCCTGTGAGTGCTGGGAACCAAACCCTGGGTCTCTGCAAGAGCAGTCAGTGCTCTTAACTGCTGACTCATCTCTCTAACCCTGAAATCAAATAACTTTTGAAGAATCTATATTGTGTTCTCTAACCACAATGCCATTAAATAGAAAGAAGTAATAAACATGTAACTTTAACTTTAAAACATAAAAAAAAAATTTAATTAAAAAAAATCTATTAAAGAATCAAAACTGAAATCATGTGAGCAACATAATCAGTAGCATAGTATTGTGTTCTAATGCAATGAATACAAAAATATCCATCAGTTCATACTCATATACTATATTATTTTATAAATACATGGAGAAAGGACCATCTATTATGCAGGGAAATTCCAAATAACTTAGTAAATATGCTCTCCTCCTTTCCCTCCAAGGAGGTGTGCAACTCATCCTGGAAAGGTGAACTGTGCATAATGACTTCAACAGTGTACAAGGGAGGAAAGGAAGGACTCTTGGGGGGAGGAAAATATGCCTTTAAGAAAGACCAAGGGCCAGCAAGATGGCTCATCAGGCAAAGGTGACTGTCACCGCAGCCTGATGACCTGGGTCCAGTCCCTGGGACCCACATGGTGGAAAGTGAGAACTGACATTTTTCAGAGTTTTCTCTGACTTCCACATGCACACAAAATGAATGAATGAATGAATGAATAATAAATAAATAAATAAACGTAATTTGAAATTTTAAAAGGAAAGCAACCAAGGCAATGTCATCAACAACTCACGCCTCTAATGCACATCTTGGTATGTAGTGGCTCTTTACGTCCTCTCAAAAACCCATAATTCCAGTCTAATGTTCAGAAAAATAATCAAAATCAAACTGAAGAAACTTTCTACAAAATAGTTGACCAATACTCTACCAAAGTGTCAAAATGATGAAATACAAGAAAAGTAACTGGTCCTGGTACAGGCTTGTAATCCCGAGATACCTGGGAGACTGACGCAGGATGAGGACAAGGCCAAGGCTGTAGAATGAGGTCAAGGACAACCTTGACAGCTTCATGAGGCCCTGTTTTAAAATACAAAGTAAGAGAGCTGGGGATGTAGCTCAGTGGTAGGATACTTGCCTAGCATATGCTGAACCCTGAAATCAGTCCCTAGTACCTTGGAGTTGGGGGCAGTCTAACAGACTCTCACCATCCAGACAACCTTAGCTGACCTGATGGGTAAACGCAATGTAATTAAAGTATAGAGGCAGCCATGGATAATACTTACTGGGAGGGGCCACATTTCAATAAAACTTTATTTACAAAAGAGACCACAGTCCAAGGGCCACAGTTTTCCTAATTCTCTGTCTCATTCCCTTCAATATCTTCCTGGATTTTATAACTGGAATGTTATTGCTCTCTTGATTATTACCTGTTACATTTCTCTAGGTAAACTCCACCGAAGCAAAAATATATTGTTCCTAGCCAAGTCCATATCACCTGCTAGAGGCGTTTAGTAAATACGTGTTCAATCAATCAATCACCAGAAAATGTAACATGTCCTTCCAGAACAGGAAAATACAGATAAAATGCATGTAAGTCTGATTAAGGTCTGAGTCCTAATTGGTAAGATATATTAATACTGGTCCATCAGTTTGGCAAATGTATTACAGTAATTAGTGTAGTAACATGTTAATAACTGAAAACTAGCTATAACAGCTCTGTTACCTATGTTATCCTAAAAACTTCTGTAAATCTAATGAGATTACAGAATGTTTAACAAATCCATAAATTGAAAATATTCATAAATATGTATTAAAATTTTAACTTCCTTAGTGGAAATTGGTACATAGAGCAGAATGGTTATGAAAACACTACTTTCAGGGGGCTGCAGAAATGGATCCACAGTTAGGAGTACTTGCTGCTTTTGCAGAGGACCTGAGTTCAGTTCTCAGTACCCATATCAGTTGCTTACAACTACCTATAACCCCAGTCCTAGGGGATAAGACCCCTCTTTGGCCTCCATGGACACCAGCACATATATGCACATATGCTCCACCTCTCTCTCTCTCTCTCTCTTTTCTCTTTCTTTCTTTCTCTCATACACACACAAAATTACTGCTTTTAAATTTTGTGAGACTTAGCTGAGCAAGGACTGACGGCACACAACCTGTACTCCCAATATTCAGAAAGCTGAGGCTGGAGGATAACTGTGAACTCAAGGACAACTCTACTCACATAACAAGCTCAAGTTCAACCTGGGCTACAGAGTCTCAAATATCCAGGAAAAAAAAAGAGTAAGATATAACTATATAACTAATGAAGTATTTAATAAAAATATAAAACCTTAAATGTTTATACAGGCAAAAAAAGAGAAAACTGCAAGTTAATTAGTTAAATGGTAAACATGAATTTATAAAATTAAGAATAGCATATGTAAGTAAAATAAAATATAAAAATGAAATAAAAATGGAAATTATTAGAGTACAAGACAATGATATAAGAAAGATGGACAGAAACAATTATCTGTAAAGACATAAAAATAGACAAGTTTGATCTGGTTATAAAAAATATTGTAAAAAATTAACAATATTAAGAATGAATAAAAGATGTGGCTAAAGATATGTCCAAGAGATATTTTAAAGGTAAGATGTGAAATGTTTATGTGAATATATTTAAAATCTAGATGAAATGGGTGGACTCCTTGAAACATATAAATTACAAAGATGATTCAAGAATATCATGTGATACAGAATTACTTTAGTGATGAGTTATTTAGATATTTAAAAAACAGATAATTCCCCAGGCATGGTGGCACACGCCTTTAATCCCAGCACTTGGGAGGCAGAGGCAGGCAGATCTTTGTGAGTTCAAGGCCACCCTGGTCTACGTAGTGAGTTCCAGGACAGCTGGGGCTACAAGGAGACCCTGTCTCAAAAAAGACCAAAAAAAAACAAACAAACAAAAACACCCTGAAACAAATAATTCCATTCTGACATAATATCCTAAAGACTAGAAAAAGTAAGACTATTGCCAACTAATTTTGTGAGGCTGTGTCTAAATTCCATTATAAACAGTGAAACAGATCCCGAGAAGGGAAACAGAGATGTTCTCATTCACAAAAATAAACATGATAATACTAAGGAAAATGTTAGCTGAAGCAAACTCATATTCAACAAATCAATAACTTGTGATAACTAATTGAGTATATTATAGGAATATGGCTAGCTCAGTATTTGAAAATCTATCCATATAAGTAAATCAAGCAAAAAAACCATGATTGTTTAGTATAGGAAGACAAAACATGGACTACTAACATTTTTCCTTATATTTGAAATTGCTCAATAAATAAGTAGTAGAGGGCATTTTTTTCTGCAAAAGGGAGAGGGCACTAAAAACCTAAATAATCATACTGAATAGTAAAACACTGAAGCTAGCCCCTCTCACAGCTGAGAAATGACACGACTCTCTACAATCACAATTCCATTCAGCGTTGTATTAGAGGCTAGGGTAGACAGAACGTGACAAAGCCAAGTGTAACTGTTGGAAAGGAAGAAAAAGCATTTTCGGAGAATATGATATCCTCTGTGCAACTCCTAGGAGAATCTGTAGATGCTTGCTTTTAGTCGTCGCCCCTCGGTATCTGAAGTTTTTCCTTCTACCATTTCAGTTACCCCTGGTCAAATGCAGTATGAAAATATTAAATGGAAAATTCCAGAAATAAAAACTTAATACATTTTAATCTGCACACTATTGTTAGTAGTAGGATGAAATTTTTAGCTGTCCCATTTTGCCCCACTGAGGACACAGATCTTCCCATTGTCCGATGCATCCATGGCGTATGTTCTTAGCAACAGCATTGCTGGGTTCAAGGTATCCTTCCTTTACTTAACAGTATCCTTAAAATGCAATGTTAATTTAGATATGTCAAAGAGATGGCATAACAGTGCTTCCTTTCAGTGGAAAGGTTGGAATTCTTGACCTAATGAGGAAAAAACTGTTACATACTGAGATCACTAAGATCTATGATAAGCGTGGATCTCCTATCTGTGAAATTGTTTAGAGTAAAGAAACTCACGCCAGCTTTACAGTTGGTCATACCTCAAACTGCAGAAGTTATGACCACAGTGCATTATCATGGTTAGTATGGAAAAGATGTTATTATATTCATGTATGAATGTGTAGGGCAAAAAATACATAGGACTGGCTCAGCAGTTGAGAGCACATCCTGTTCTAGCAGAGGACCTAAGTTCAATTCCCAGCACCCACACTGGGTGACTCACAACTGCCTGTAACTCTGAATCCAGGGGACCTGACTCCTCTGGTCTCCACAGACACCTGCGCTCATGTGCACATACCTGAACATAGACACACATAAACATGATTAAATATAATAAGAATAAATCTTTAAAGCTTCATTCTAATAAACAAAACCCATAACATATATGGCGTTTACTGCTCCCCAGGTCTTCAGGCATCTACTGGGCCTCTTGGAAGGTGTTCTTTGAAGCTGAATATTGCTACAGAAGCTGCAGGGGACACATTTTATTTTTAGCATCAGTTGTGGATACCTCCTCTTTGCCTTTGATTTTGCTTTCTTAGTCTTAAAAAAAGATTGTCAATTTTATCTTTTTTTAGAAACCAACTCTTAGCCTCACTGGTTTCCCAGTCTCAATTGTACCGCTTTCTGCTGTAATCTTTATTACTTTTTTTCTTAGACAAACTTTGGGATTAGTTTGCTCTCTCTGCTCTCTTTTGAGTCTGGGTCCTACCCTTTTGATCATAGGTCTTTATGACCATGTATCCCTGTTAGGGCTTTCACTACGTCTTATGTGATTTGGATGTGTGGTTGAGGTTTTCTAAGTCCTTCTGTCTGTCTCCTGGCTCTTTTGCCTGGTTCCCTCTCTTGTGTGCTTGAAAAGCCATGTTTTCACTAATCTCTCATCTCTTTTGCGTATCTCCTACTGACCAGCTTTTCTATTGTAGTCACGGATCTTTCAAAGCACGATTTCAAAACAACTTAATTCCATTGTTCAGCTAACCCACATGATACTCCTCTGTCCCTCACTTTGTTAGTATGTAAAAAGTACATAGTCTTTATTGTAGCTTTAAGCTATTTATAGCTTTAGTTTTTTTTAACTTTTAGAAAAACTTTATTGAGAATTTCATACACACATATAAGGTGTTTTGATCAAATCCATGCCCACTCCCTCCCCTCCAACATTCACCCATCTGAAGAGGTAACCCTAAAATCTTTTAAGGATTAGCCAGCTAAAAGTCAAAATGTCCTTGGGCCTGTTAGCAACACACACTGTTCCAAAGGCCAAAAATGTCAAAAGTATTTGGGAACTTGTATCTAATCCTTAAAAGATTTTAGGGTTACCTCTTAAGAGGGAGGAATGTCTTTATTGTAGCATTAACCTATTTACAGCTTTAGTTTTTATATATTCACCCTTTAACATCTCTATAAAAATTAAGCATGATTTACATACCACAGTTATGACATCATAGTATTTTTATTTGTATATCTTTGCCAGAAAACTTTCATTTGTTTTTAAAAGCTCTGTGTGTGTATGTGTGTGTGTGTGTGTGTGTGTGTGTGTGTGTACATGCATGAGTGCTGGCGCATGCATGTGGCAGTCAGAAGACAACCTCAGGTGTCCATCCTCACCGTCCACTTTGTTTTAAAAGGGGTTTCTTATTATTCACTGCTGTGTATACCAGGTTAGCTGGCCTGCAAACTACCCAGGACTCTGTTCTGCCTCCTCCCTTGCAATAGGAGAGCTGGGATTACAGACATGGGCTACCATACCACTTAGGTTTTTCTTCTATTCTATGGAATGTGGGCAAGCACTTTATCCATTGAACCACCTCCCAGTCTGTTTTCATGATCCTGGGTTTCACTGTTTAACCCCTTCTCACTGAAACATGAAGGACTCCTTTTACGCATCTCTTGTAAGGCTGGTCTAGTGATGATCACTTCCTCAACTTTTGTATATCTGGAAAATTCTTGTCTCTCTTTCATTTTTGACAGAAAGTTTTGGTAATTATACTATACTTGCTTGGCAGAGGTTTACATTTTTCCTTTTATTTCTTTTTTGACAATTTCATACATGTATACAATGCATGTTGGTTGTGTTTATCCCCACATTCTCCTCCTGAACTTTCAATATATTATCATGCTTTTCTGTTGACACTTTCAAAATTCTTTTTATGACTTTTAAAATAATATTTTAAAATATTTTATTATTTTTATTTTATGTGTATGAGTGTATTGCCTGCAGGTATGTGAGTGCATCTGTGTCGTGCCATGGAGGTCAGAAGATGGCTTCGGATTCCCGTGGAACTGGAGTTAAGGACGGTTTGTAGTCACCATGTGGGTGCTGGGAATCGAACCCAGGTCCTCTGCAAGAGCAGTCGCTGCTCTTATCCACTGAGCCATCTTTCCAGCCCCTAAAATAATATTTTAATTGGTTCTTTGGGAATTTCATACAATGTATTTTGATGATGTTCACCCTGCCCTAAACTACTCCAGGTCCACCAATTCCCTATACACCCAACTTAATGTCCTTTTATTTTATTTCATCTTAAAACCCAAATTTGTGCTGCACAAGCACTTGACTGGCTGTCACTGTGGACTTCCTTGCATTCATTCTGCTTGGGTACTGTTGGGTTGGCCATTTCCTTCCTCACATTTGGGGAGTCTCTCGTCTTTCTCGAACTTCTATAGAGTGTTTATTGCTCAGTTTGTTCATATCTCCTAAGTCACTTAGGTTTTCTCCTTTTCTATTCTATTTTTTTTCTTGTTTTGCTCTTCCACCTAGGTAATTTTCAGTGACCTATCTTTGAGTGTGGTCATTTCTTTCTTCTGCTTGGTCAAGTCTGATATTGAGGCCCTTTAAGTGAAATTTTTATTTCACTTACTGCATTTTTTAGTTCTAAAATTTCTATTTGGTTCTTTTTATGTCTTGTAGCTTTGTGGAATTTCTTATCAATTATTTTCAGAGCTCACTGAGTATCTTTATGGAAGGTATTTTGAATTCTTTGGCAGGTAATTAATATACTTCCATTTCTTTAGGGTAAATTTTTGAACATGTATAATGCTCCTTTTGTGGGGCACCTTCACTGTTCGTGCTCTTATACTTTCTCTTTGTTTTTCTGAACTTTTAACTTGAAATTCTTAATTATGATTTTTGGGTGTCTTTTTCATGGGAACTCATAATCTTTTGGTTGCTCTACTGTGTATCTGCTACTCTACGTGTCCTTGAAAACAGCAGCACACTGTCTAGCTTTTCTTTTTTCTTTTTTTTTTCAGTGTTCCTCATACTGGAAAGTTAGCTGGGTCTTCTTATAACCCTGGGATTGAAAGAGCAGAAGCCAGCCTAGTAGGAAGGGTCCTAAAAACAAGAATATTGGACACACGCTCTACTCTGTGCTTCCTGGTGAAGTATATCAGCATCTGTCCACTCTACCAATGGGTGTGCTGGAGCAGCAGCATGCTGTGAAGATCTCTCTTGTTCTCAGTGGCTTGTAGGCATCTAGAGTATGCTGGGTCCCATCATGATTCTGAAAGAGGAGAGACAAAATGTAGTCCCTCCGGCAACTCTCACAAAGATCATAGTTGACATGGGTACAGTTTAGATACAGTTTGAAAGTCTCTCAGGGCCTCACATGTTAGAATTTAGTACCTGTTATGAGTAATTAAGGAGGTAGAACTTAAGTTGTGATTTTAGGGGTGGTGATTATGATAATAGCATTAGGGGAGAGCCCCCACAAGTAAATCTTGTTAGGTATATCGAAAGAGGGAGAGAAGTAAGAAAGATACAAACACGTGCTTTTCTTGTCTCTTGCAGTATGATGCTCTGAAATGCCTTAGGACTCTGCCAGCAAGCTCACCATTGCTACATGAGACCCTTTTAGCCAGCATCTGTTTTACAAAGTTACTTGCTTGGTATTTCATTATAGGACCAAAAATGGACAAATACCTAGATCCAGCCCCAAATTTCCCCTCCATCCTTAGAGAGAATCTAGGAACTAAGAATTTTCTTCTGGTTGTGTGGTGCTGTGGGAGGGGCTATGATGACATGGTGCCAGGAATGTTCCTTTAATATGAACAATTTTTCATTCACCATGGGCATGGAAGCTTCTTAATTGGTTTCTGTATTTCTCATAAATGGAATTAGTTCATGTGTTATTAAATCAGCATTTCCCAAGGAAGAAACTGGGCCTGGGGTTCATATTTGACCATTTTGCTGATGTCACTCAAACAAAAAAACCTGCTTGGAGTGGCTGGGGAGATGGATCAATGGGTAAAGTTCCTACATAAATCTGAGGACCAAAGTTCAGGTCCCCCAAACCCATCTAAAAACTAAGTATGTGTGGAAACTCACCGGCAATTCCAGCCTCAGGAGAGGGAGACACGGAGTCCCCAGAGAAAAGTAATTAGCTAGCCTAACTGAATTTGTGGGCTCTGGGTTCACTTGAGAGACCCTGCCTAAATATGTAAGGCAAAGGATGATTGGGAAAGACACCTGATGTCCATTTCTGGCCTCCATATGCACCTGCACGTGCACACGTGCTCACACACACACACACACACACACACACACACACACACACACCTGACACATAGAAACGTGCTTTAGAGGTCATTATAATATGGCAGAAGAAGGCATTACCACCTGGATCCTGAGAATTGAGTCAACCCCAAATAGACAAATGGATCTCAGTGGTGACATTTGGTAGCTTAGTTTGAGCTGTGCTTGAAGTCTACCCATGGGCTTCCTATTCTATTCAAACCAATGCATTCTCTTTTTCCTTTTCATAAGCTGTTTGTGCTGGGGACTCATTTGCTTACAACCTGAAAGAGCCTAAGTGATGAACGTTTGATGTCGTTGTTAAGCTGTAAGCATCCTCTAAGTGTAGCTGTTGCCTGGCTTCTTCACTTATGGCATCTAAATGATCACCCCCTTGCCCCCCCATCTCAGCTTACTATCTCTCCCATCACTGCTTGCTGCTTTTGTGCTATGCAGCTGTACCCCAGACACTTTATTCTGTGCCTCATCCAGAGTGTGTAAGTGCATGCCACTTGTTTTTTCATGTATCATATTGTTTTTTTTTTTTCTTAAAATACCTTCTGTCATGCCATGCCTATCCAGAAGCTGCCTACAATCTAGGTACAAATTTAAGTGTTTCTTGGGTGTGAGTGTCAGAATTAATTTTGTGAGGTCAGTCTTGGTGGTGCAGGCCTATAATCTCAGCTACACAAAAGGCTTAGCAGGAAAATCACAAGTTCAAAACCATCCCGGGCAACTTAGGACGGTCTGTGTCAGAATTGAAAAAGAAAAATGTTAGGGGTCGACAAGATGCCTTATTGTTTAAGAACACTGACTGCTCTTGCAGAGGACCTGAGTTTGGTTCCCAGCACCAACTTTGGGTAGCTTAAAACCACGTGTATCTTCAGTTCCGTGGGCTCTTATGCCCTCTTCCGGCTTTATGGGCACTGCACTCGTGCACATGCTCAGACACACATACAGATACAGGATTTTAAAAAGGTTGGTATGTGGGGAAGGGGGCACTAGGGTACAGCTCAGTGAGAGAGTATTTGTATCTCATGCACGAGGCCCTGGGTTCAATCCCCAGCTCCACCCCAAAATATCAACTCTATGAGCTGCTGATATTTTGTTCACATTAAAATTCAATCATTTGATTTTGGGGGGTGAATTGATGAATGCATTTACTACCCCATTAGTCACGGAACTTCTTGATGGTAAAGACCCATTTCTATTCACTTACATTCCTATTACTGAATATTGACTGAAATTTAATAAGCATTAATTGAATGAATACGTCAGTAACTCCCTTAGTGGAAAAAACCCTAACAAGGCGAATGCAGACGTTTATATCCAGCACATTAGCCGGTTCTCAGCAAATAAATGAAAGCATACAGAGAACGACTCTGGTCTTGCAATCATCTTCCACAGACTTGTTGCTGTGCAAAGCCCCATGCCCTGCTAATTCCCTTTGAAATTACAGTGACTGGATCAGATTTGACATCCTCAACAAATTGCAAATTTTCTCTACCATTTTATACTGCCTAGTGAAAAGCCCCTTCGTCCAGCTTTTTG
The DNA here is from genome assembly GCF_000622305.1 of Nannospalax galili. Lineage (NCBI taxonomy): Eukaryota > Metazoa > Chordata > Mammalia > Rodentia > Spalacidae > Nannospalax > Nannospalax galili. The sequence goes on along the minus strand of NW_008359963.1, from coordinate 4,002,727 downwards.
AGAGCCACTACAGTGTGCACACCAGGATTTTTAAAGAATAACTTGCAGTGGAAACAACAGACAGACACAGTCTCTCCATTTAATCTAGCTGAGTGTCACCTAGGCATTTGGAGGGTCCCTTCTCAATTTTGCTCATCCATCTCCCTAGATGCTGTGCTTGGAAGGGAAGGAAGCTTCAGTTGCAAAACCTGCTTCCTGTTAATTTTTCCATTCTACAACATTTTGGATGCAGATGTAATGACTTTAATATAATAATAAAAGCAAAAAAATAATTATATCCAGACAATTTGAGCCAAGGCAGAATAATTTTTCAAAGAGAATTTCTATTTTCCTTTTTATAGAATGGGTATAACAATCTCTGCCTGTCTGCACCCACTGGTTTAATGAAACAATATTGGAAAGATTGTTTGCATAGTGACTTTATGCAAATAAGTGGATCTGTGTTCTGCTGAAATAGTTTATTCCATAGATGTATTTCGGTGACAATGGTCTCTAAACATCACTGCATATTGAAAACATGCTATGTGACTGATAAAGCAAAAATTTATACCACGAACAACAGCAACATAGCATAGTTCCGTAATATGCAATCAGATCCAAAGTGTATTTAAGAAATTGCTGGGCCTACAAAGTGGATAAGAGTGCTTGCTGCACTTACGGAGGAGGCTTGAGTTTGGCTCCCAGTACCCACGTTGGGTGGTTCACAGCTGCCTGTAACTCCAGAGGATCTGGAAATTGCTGGGCCTACAAAGTGGATAAGAGTGCTTGCTGCACTTACGGAGGCTTGAGTTTGGCTCCCAGTACCCACGTTGGGTGGTTTACAGCTGCCTGTAACTCCAGAGGATCCAACACCCTTTTCCGATCTCCTCAGGCACCTGCACACATATGCATATACACACAGATGTATACATACACATAAATAAAAATAAAATAAATCTTAAGAAACTGCTTATGATTTGCTGGTTTCATAGCTTTTGGAAAAAGCAGGCTGCTATTATCATTTAAATTTCATTTACAGCATGAAGCTTCCAGAGTGTGATAAAGAAATAAGCAAACAATTGAATGTATCATAAGAAATAATGTCAAGAAGCATAAAATTTGGAAGGAATCTGAACTGTACTGAATACATTTATTAATATTCCTATGACTGGGCTTAGGAGGGCAGAATTGGAAGAGGCCTGCTCTAAGTTGCCTCTGGTATACTCAGCTTGATGGAGAGGACCATTAGGTAAACTCGTTTTCATGTCCCAAAGGCATCAAAATCAACAAATAAAATAAAATGAAAACGAGCAGTGAGAATCAAGGCGGAGATCCTCAGGCCCAACACCATGCTTAATGCACAGTGTTCTTAGCCCCAGTCCTTCCCCAGAATCCGCCGATATTTGGGTAGACAAGCACCACTATTTTCTAATAAATGACCCCTTCTGTATAATTGATTTTTGTATCCATGTCATTTCAGAGTTTATACTTCATATGAAAAGTACATCTAGACTCTCAGGAATGTCTATATTTAAAGAATGAAAAGAAATAATTCCTAAATTGGTGAAAATTATCCTTTGGATAATTCAAAACAGATCATAAGGATACCACTTACTCTCCGGGACAGGCTCAAACACGAACACCGCAAATGCTAAGCTGTGCTTGACTTTATCTAATTCTATTAAAGCACCAATCCCAATTCTGAGGGGAAAATCAAGTAAGAATCCTTCCTGAACTTCTTGGTAGAGCTAGTTTTCAACTGCCTCAAGGCCCGAGGTAGAAAGCAAAAGCCGAGGTAGAAACCGAGTCATTGAATCGATGACGAAACGAGAGACTAATTTTTTTCTTTATCATTGTCCACCCTGGTCACAAATTCCAGCTGATTCCTTCTACTTAAATATTGAAATGAGAAACTGCACATTATTTATCTGGGCTTTAATGACTCATTTTGCGTTTCCACATTTGTACCCTTTTCTACCAACATTCAGAATATGCTTTGGTTTGTAAAAGAATCTCTAGGCACACCAGCCTCTAAGCTGAGCTCCTTGTGTGAAGACAGACCCCTGGTGGCCAATGCATGGAACTGCATCCCAGGAAAGTCCTGTATTGTTTGAGGCTCTTTTCCTTTTGCTCTGGGCTTTTCCCTCCATTCCTTCCCTGCTTTCTGGGTCCAGATTGCTGTTGGAGGTGGACATAACGCAGCTGTGTGCAAGTGACTCTTAAGTTCAAATCAAGAGATTTCCACAACAGTTACATCAGCTCTGTGAAAGCTCCAGGTCACAAGTTCTCTAAATTATTTAGAAAGCTGGCCAGCGCAGCACGCTAACAGTTTTTGAAAGTTACTAAAATCTCTTAACCAAGAAGCTGAACAGGAGCCTCAGTGTTTGGGAATCAGGCTTAATCTTCACCTAAAAACGCCCACACTTCCTCTGTAAGGGTAATATGCTTCTGTTTTCTTTGGGGAAGAAAAAAAAAGAAAAAGAAGTGTTGGTTGGTCCTTACATACCACAAAAAAAGCATTCTAAATTTGTCTCTAGCCCAGATCTGACCTTGACTTTCTAAGTGTGTTTCTCCAAACTGAACTCCACAATAAAAGTCATATAACTGAAAACATGGAAGTCCCCTCACCCCAGTCCTGGTCCTTCATTCGTTCTCTTGATTCTTTAAGTGGAAGTCAACAGAGAAGAGAACATTCTCCGTACACTTGGCTTTGACAGGGAATGGAGCACAGAGATTCTTATGTTGTCATTTTATTGGTAAATGAGGGGAAAATATTCAACTCCAAAGGGCACATGTGGCTACAGTCAGACCTAAGTGTCCACCGACGTCACACAGTGTATCTGAAGATTCTGTCCTTTTCCCTCCTGCTGTCCCAGAAGGCAGGGTGCAATCTAAATGACTGAATTCCTTTTGATAGAGTTCCAAGTCTCTCTGGGCCTTTGCTCTGTTCTGGCCGCTGTGCCTGTCCCACCTCAGGTCTTGCCATACAGCCCCATTTTTCTCTTTGTATATCAGGCTGTGTCTCATGTTTGCACAGCATCCCAGTCATAGCTGAAGAAGGGCCAGGCACCTGTGCTTAAATCTAATCCAGGTCTCCTATCTGCCTCTAACTCACAATTGCACACACATACAAACATACCGACACACGCACACTAGTGGTAATGTGAACACCGGGACCTTGCCTGTAATGCAGGGACTAACTATTCAATTTTTTTTTTTACCAGAAATAATAGGAAAAGATATCAAGAAGCATCTTCTGTTGCAAGAATAATGCATGCGTTTAAATGATTCAATGAACAATGTGTACTAGTTTTCTTGTTGCTATAACAAAATACCTGATAAAAAGCAACTTAAAGAAGAAAGGAAAAAATTTTATTGAGTCTCATAAGGAGGGAGATAATTCATCATGGCAGGGAAGTCATGGTTTTGGAAGCACCAAACAGCTGGTCGCATTGTGTCCTCTGCCAGTAAGTAAACAGAGGTGAATTCTTGTGCTCAGCTGACTTCCTCCTTTGTTCCTTTGTATTCAGTCTGTATTCAGTCGGTGCTCCAGTTCATAGGATGGTGCTGCCATATTCCAGAGAGGGTGTTCCCACCTCAGTTAGACCTCTAGAAACACTCTCACAGACCTGCCCAGAGCTGTGTCTCTCAGTTGGTTCTAAATTCAGTCAAGTTAGCATTCCCTCTCCCCATCCTCGGTCACTAATGTGACCGGGATTCCGAGACCCCTGAAGAAGTTCCCTGTAACAACTATGAGAACTCCCATATCATTTAAATTTCAGATACACAGTCCTCTTTCCGAAACTCTCTGAGGAAATGTATTTCAGAATTCAGAATTTTCAGATAGCATCTATGTGAGGCAGTCCATTTACTGAACGTTAAGTATCAGTCCCATCAGGGCCTGAAGCAGGATTCCACAATTCAATGCATGAGCAGTTTTATGACAGATTGCTCAGTGGTCACATGACAAAGCACCACCAATGGTCTCACAATGGCTCTGATCAAATGTCAGCAAAGGAACTTGATGCACATAAATAAAGCCTGTTTGTCGGATTTTTGCGCATGCAAATTTTAAGTGGTAGATAATGAACTGTGGTCCTTTGAGTACATGATCAAAGAGTCACTCGCAGATGTGAAGTCCTGTCCAAGAATCTCTTAAAGCTTCCTGGAACCCACAGTCAGACAACATCATCAAGAAGGAAATCTATTGTCAGACAACTTGCTTTCTTTGTTCTACAAAGTGAACACATTCCTCATAAAACTATAAAATTTCAGAGGGCATTCTAAGAAAATCTTCATGATTTGGGTTCAGGCAAAGAGTGAAAAATGATTCCAGGAGACTGATCCATAAAATAAAATTAGGATTTGATAAAAAGTCACCGGGCGTGGTGGCTCACGCCTTTAATCCCAGCCCTAGGGAGGCAGAGGCAGGTGGATCTCTGTGAGTTCAAGGCCAGCCTGGTCTACATAGTGAGTTCCAGGACAGCTGGGGCTATAGGGAGACCCTGTCTCAAAAAAAAAAAACACCAAACTATTGTTCTGCTAAATCACTGTCAAGGAAATTGTGATGTAACCTAGGATCACCTAGGAAGAAAGGTTCAATGGAGGAGTTGTCTAGGTCAGGTTGGCCTGTGGGCATGTCTGTGGGGATTATCTTGAATGGTTTAATTCATGTGAAAAAGACCCAGCCCACTCTGGGCAGCACCCTAGTCTTAGGAGGCCCTGAAGGGCATAAGAATGAAGGAAGCTAACTGAGCGCATTGCATAAGCACACATTTCTCTCTGTTCTTGACCAGGGATGGGATGTGAATAGATGTTTTAGGTTTCCGCTGCTTTGATTTCCTTCCTAGGATGAACTGTAACCTGGAGCTGTGAGCTAAAATAAACCCTTTCTTCCCTAAGTTGCTTTTTGCGAGAATGTTTTGTCACAGTAACAGAAATGAAACCAGGGCAAGAATTAAAGGACAAGCCGCAGGCTAGGAGCACATATTTCCAAATCACATATTCAGTGGAGAACTTTGTATCTAGAATTTATAATGAGCTCTGGAAAGTCAACAAAAGAACTGATACTTTATCAGAAAACAAAGAGCAAAGGAAAATGTGCTGAGCACCATAGCCATCAGGTGCCACACATTTAAATCATAACCAAACACCTATCTAAGATATGAGTCTGGAGAGATGGTGCAATGATTAAGAGCACATCCCTCTCTTCCAGCTAACCTTAGTTCTGTTTCCAGCGCCCACACTGGGCAGCTCACAACCACCTGCACTGCCAGCTTCAGGGGACCTGACTCCTTCCAGCCTCCAAATATCTGTACATCCATCCACACAGACCCACACACATACACCTAAATAAAAATAAATTTGGGTTGGAGAGATGGCTCAGCAGTTAAGAGCACTGACTGCTCTTGTAGAGGACCCGGGTTTGATTCCCAGCACCCACATGGTGGCTACGAACCATCCTTAACTCCAGTTCCAGAGGAATCTGAAGCCCTCTTCTGACCTCTACAGCACTGCGTGACATGGGCGCACTCACATACATGCAGACAATACACTTATACACATAAAATAAAAATAATAAAATAAATGTTTAAAAATGTCTAAGGAACAAAAACATTGATGGGGCTTACAGTGTGGCTGAATGACAGACTGCATGCTTAGCATGTATGAAGCCCTGGGTTCCATGGCCAGCACACACACACACACACACACACACACACACACACACAATATGCTAATAGCAAGTGTTGGAAAGGACATAGGGTATTAGAAATCACACATTTTGGTGCTGAGATTGGAAAACCGGTACAGGGCCTTCAGAAAATGGTTTGGCAGTTGCTTTATAGAATTAAACATATACTTACCAGGGATCCTCGTCCTATGGGAATGAGAGGTATGAAAGGACTCTTTGCATGAAAACCGTACATACATATTCTGGGTAGCTTTATTCAAGCTCACTCCAAACAGAAACAACTCTAATGTCCTTCAGCAAGTGGAAAGAAAACCGGGCTGTACTGCATTGAATGGTGGGACACTGCTCAGCAGCACAAAGGGAAAACATGGCTTCACCTCAGACTTTGTGCGGAGTAGAAGACACGGGTCTTGAGAGGAAAAGCGTGGTGAGGACAGTGGTGAGGACAGCGTGGTGACAGCCAGGGATAGCAGGTGCAGGAAAGGCAACACAGCAGGGGAGAGGTCTGGGGTGCTGGCACCAAGCTATATGCTGGCTATAATCATGGCACAGGTGGATACAGATGTTGAAATCCACAGGACTCTGCATCTTAGGAAGGAAAATTCAAGAAGCCAATGCATTCCCCTTGACCTAGATGTTCATAATGATCTGCGTCGTTATTTGACTAATGACATATTCTTGCTGACCCAGCACTGTGAGGTTTATAGTGTGAAGATGACTCAGGAAGACATCCTGACCCTGGGCAGGGAAGTGAGACAGACAGGTGAGAAAGAACTCGTATCCAGAAATTCAGGGCAGAAGGAAGCATGGGTCATGATGAGCGCAGGAATGTTAACTTGACCAGGAAGGCATCATTGTGCCTTCTGTTGTTATCTGTCAACTGCATGTTTTTTTCTGATTGGTATGAATAGTTAGTTGATCTGGGCTTCAGGTTCTTTCTTCTGATTTTTTGTTGGAGGGACAGGATGGCTCCAGGCAGAGTAGACCTCTGTCCTCCTAGCTCTCCAGGAGGACAGAAGATCCTGCTAAGTCAGGCATTCTTTGACATGGCAGCCTCAATAGGACAGCACCAAGGCCCAAGGAGAGAGGATGGGAACAGAGTGGGCTTGCCTCTACTAGCCAGCAGGGAAGACCTGAGCCCTGGACCAGTGGGAGGGACTAGAAGTGGTCCCAAGGCAGGGGGTGGGCTCCAGGGCTAGTCAGGTGCTCTCAGGCAGCCTCAGAGGGCTCAACTGTGTGTGTGTGTTTTTCAAACTCTGACCAAAATAATATATTTAAGTGGAGACTGAGGTGCTAGACTATAAGCATGTTAGAACATAGCCTGTGTAGAATTCCTCTTATTTCTCCCATGTCTGGGATTCTGATCCAGCACTCGTGAATGAGTAAAAAAAATGAAAAATAACATTGCGCTATTTTAAAGTATCTTTATTTTTTAATTTTATGTATGAGTGTGTTGCCTGCATGTATGTAAGTGCACCTATGTCATGCAGTGCCTGTGGACGTCAGAAGAGAGTGTCAGATGCTTTGGAACTGGAGTTGTAGACAGTTCTTAGCTACCATGTGGATGCTGGGAACCGAACCTGGGTCCTCTGCAAGAGCAGCCTGTGCTCTTAACTGCTGAGCCATCTCTCCATCCCAACGTCATGGTATTTTAATCATTTCAGGCCTTTACAGTATAATGTTTTGGTTCATCAATGAATGTTCACTAGTCCAGCTTCTGTTGTAGCCATTTGGAAGTGGGATGTATATTTTCATCAGTATGTGTAGAGTCTCTCACTATTTGCTATTCGGGTGGCACTCCCTAGGGGAAAGTCCCTAACCCTGAGTCACAGGGATGAGTCAAGCTCCAGGGCATTGGCCTTTGAAACCAAAGCCTGTGGCATGTCCTTTTGATATTGACAGGAAATACCAGGAATGCGAATTTAGACCTGGGAGACAGCCACTGATCAGCCACCAGGCAGCTATTCCGGAATGTGTTTGCAGCACCATGGAGACAAAGCTGGTGTTTTCCTGGGGAATGTGGTTTAAATCTAGAGCTCTGATCTGAACATAAATACTGATGTGATGCAGTTTCCTACATTAAGCCCTGCCTTAATTTCCCCATCGGTGACTTAGAGGCCACCTGCCAGTCTGGCCTGAATTCATGGCAACCTGGGCCTTGGTTACAAGAAGCTGTCCTTTTTCAGGTTGTTCATTTTAAGAAGTCCGCCTTTTACTTCCCATCTGGGTGAAAGTGAAATTCAGAGTCCCACTAGGGATTAGCCGCTGTGATCAGTCAGCCCTTCCTGTTTAGAAGGGACTTTTCTAAAGTAAGTGCTAAGTATTTTAAGCAAAGAAAACCAGCTGTGGAAATACTGTGACCATTTGTACAGTGGCTTTATATGTGGATTTATTTTTACTTGCACTTACTTTAGTGCAACTCTGGAGAGAGGCTCCTGGTCTCCTCCTCTCCCTCCCTTAGCTTACTCTTGCTGCCCCTCAGGGGCCTTTTGAGAAATAACAGTCTCTCCTTCCAATCCTTAGGGGTCACAAGTGTTCTGCATCAGGGCACACCCTTGACTAATTAGCATTAATATATGATGTTAGGAGAAAGAAGCCCAGAGAGAAAGCAGTGGCCTGTTCCTGCCAAATTGGAATTGACCCAAGTAGCAAAGTTTCCAGTGTGCTTTCACAGTCCCTACGTCCTCTTGTTACTGCTGCGTAAATATGTATTTCTGACATGGGGCCTTGGAAACCCCACGAGGTACACAGCCCTGGGTACTTTTTGTTCCAGAAAAACACGAGGGCTTCGTTTGTTTAATAAACTTCCTCTAAACTGTCCACAGTGTACAGACCTTATGGGGGATCAGACATCATTTGTGTCTCCTGTCACCCCAAGATGTTTTACTAGACATATAGCAAGCATTATCTCATCAGTTATAGAGCACCTACTGACAACAGAACCTTCTGGAATGAATAGGATTTCAGCAGACCTGGAACTGAAACAGGATAATAAAGGAGGCCTGGGCAGCAAAGGGAACATCTTGAAGGCAAGAAAGCAAAAGGCTAAGTAGAGGACTCCAAGTCTCCAAACCCGTAGAAACTTCTGATTTCAGCCAAAAAGGATTGGAAACAAGGTCTCAAAGCAGTAGTTTTACATCAGTGGTCATCATAGCCGCGACACAGAAACAGCTCAAGGAAGCTCTGATGATGAATGGGGGAAGAAAATGTAGCAGGTAAAGGAACAGAATTCTGGAATATGCTGCAACCTGAGTGAAAGTTGAGTATGCTCTCCTAAGTAACAAAATGGCAACTATTGTATGATTCCTTTTATATGACAATAGACCAATCAGAATCAGAGACAGAATAAAAACAGTCATTTCAGGGGCTAGGGGGAGGGGCAAAAGGCTAGTTATGGTTTAATGGTACAGCACTTGCAATTTGTAATCCAGACTTGTAGGGATGGATGGTGACGATGGGTGTACAACCTTATGAATGTATTTGATACCACTGAACACTACAGTGAAGTTGAGAAATTTTTGTTATGTGTCTTTTACAAATTAAAAAAACAGGAAATGGAAAACATGGACAGTAGAAAAACGGAGAAGTCTGACTTTACCTCGTCCCCGTAGATTACGTTTCCTGATAGACAAAATGAAGCTAATGATTGTATTTTTCAGATTTGTTGCAGGTTATTTGAGATAATATGTCAGACCCACCTGACACAGGATAGGAAATTATTAAATGGTCATTGTTAAGATCAATTTTGGCTGATGTGGAGCAAAGGGTCTGTGACACTGTGATGGTTAGATCTAATTGTCAACTGGATGCAACCTAGAATCAGCTGGGAAGAGAGTCTCGGTGTGGTTGTCTCTGGAGGAGGTTGGCCTGTAGGAATGTCCATGTCTTGATTGCCTTAATTGTGTGGGAAGACCACAACCACTGTGGGTGGCATCATTCCTTATGCAGGAGCTCTTGGACTGCATAAGTATAGAGAGAGGCCCAAGTGCCAGGAGGCCCGCATTTATGCTCTCAGTTCATGACTATGGATGTGACTAGATGCTTCAAGTTCTTCCCTGCAGTAATGGATTGCAACTGTGATTGAAAGCTAAAACAAACTCTTGCTCCTTTAAGATGTCTCTACCAAGATATGTTATCACAGCAATGGAAATGAAACCAGGACAGAGATGGATCATGAGGCATAAGGTTACAAAGGGAGTCTGGAGCCTCGAGCAAAGTGGTTTGGGTAGCAAGCTAACACAGTTGAGCTTTATTCTGTGAATAGTGAGGAACAGTACTTGTTGAGGCTGCCAGAGGGGCGGGATCAGGGAACCATTCTCAGAGCAAAAATCAGCAAATTAGGGTCAAGACAAGCAAGGACTCAAACCAAACAGCCAGCAACTGCCTCAGAGACACAGAAATGGATGGTGCGCTCAGGCTGTAGAATGTTCTTATTTTAAGTAAAGCTGGAATTATTATCAAGAGACTTTGAGAGAGGGGGAAAGGAATCCTATTTTCCATCTTTGATCAATCTCCAATTTTTTAAACAATTATTTTGTATGTGCATGTATGTCTGAGTGTAGGCACATGTGTGCCATGGCAGGCATGCAGAGGTCAGAGGACAACTTTCAGGAGTTGGTTCTTGCCTTCCAGCTTGTTTTGGGGCAGGGTCACTCTTGTTTCTGCATTCTCCAGGCTAGCTGGCCCATGAGCTTGAGGGCAGTTCTGTCTGTCTCTGCCTCTCATTTCATTGTAGAAGTACTGCCTTTACAGATGTGTGCCAGAGCACCTAGCTTTTTATGTGGCTCTGAGGACTGAACTCAAATCATCAGACTGTTTGAGCAGCCTGCTGAGTCATCTCCCCAATCTGATCCCCAATTTTTAATTGGAATATTAAAATAAGTGTTAAGTGTTTGATGACAAAACATAACTGTGATGTGGTATCTATCCATCGGAACCCATACTTGTGTTAAGACAGAGCAGTCTCATGCTCATAATAATTTCATATCTGCCAGACTAGTGCACAGCCTGGGCCTCCAACACAACCACCCAGCTTCCAAGGGTCCACACAGATCTGGTAGAAAAGAACAGGAATTTTGGAACCAAGTCACCGACTGAAGCTTTTCAAAAGTTTACTTTGACATTTAAGAACATTTTTGGGGATTAACCTAAATGTCCGAAAAAAGGAAATCATTAAATAAAGGCATGTGTTAAAAAACTATGCAGCCACTAAAAGCATGTATTTAAAGGTCATTTAGTGGCAGGAAAAAAATGCTCATGGTGCTTTAAGAAAGCTAAGCAAGATAAAAAACAGCTAACTAGGATATCATTTTGTTACAAAATTATGCATTTTAGGGATTAGATAAGAGCTCCCAAATACTTTTGTCATTTTTAGCCTTTGGAACAGATTTTAGGGTTATGTCTTCAGAGGGGTAATGTTAAAGTAGCATAAAGCCCCAAAAAAAAAAAGAAAGTAAGAAGAAAGAAAGAGTACCTGAAGTTGTCAGAAAAAAGTGATGGGGAGATATGGGAGGTACTGGAGGGGAGAGAGTGTGGTGGATTTGATCAAAACACCTTATATGCATGTATGAAATTCTCAAATAAAGTTTTTTTTTAAAGTTAAAAATTATGCCTACACGATCATAGCAGGTTTGTATTTAAGATCTGAAAAAGCATGCATTGGATTTTTAGCAGTGCTTGTCTGACTGAAGAAATTATGATCAGTTTAACTGAGGGATTGCTAGCTGACAGGCTGGGGCGGTCTTTGCCCTCCAGACGTAACTGTCTCCATCTTTTCTTGTTCTTTGCACACCCTCTTACATTTTCCCCTAAGAGCGCACTCACTACTTAGGCTTGGATTACCTTCCTGGGCATGGTAGGTGTTCCCCAGGGAAGTTCTCATCCTCATACTTTTCTGCAATAAGTAAGTTTTCACTTTTATAATTAGAAAAGGCAAAAGTTTTAATAACTATCAGTTTGCTGTCTGTATGGTAGAGTTGGAAAACATAGTTTCTTCTTTTTAAAGATGATTTTTAAAAAATAATTTACGTGTATAAGTGTATTGCCTGTATTTATGTGCAACCATGTTGTACAGTGCTTGAAGAGGTCAGAAGAGGGTATCAGATCCCCTGGAACTGGAGTTACAGATGGTTGCTAGCTACTATGTGGGTGCTGGGAATTGAACCTGGGTCCTCTGCAAGAGAGGCGGTGCTCTTAACCACTGAGTCATCTCTCCAGCTCCAAAGATGAATTTTTAAAAATTTATGTGTATGTATGTGTTTGCATGTGGGTTTGTGTTCCTGTGGCACCATTGGAGGCCAGAAGAGGGCGTCCAATCTCTTGAGTGTCCAAACCCACTCTATGTGGGTTCTCGGATCTGAACTCTTTCCTCTGTAAGAGCAGCAAGTGCTTTTAACCCCTGGCTCATCTCTCCTTTCTCATTTTCAAGTTATTCTGAAACAGGCACTTAGAAGCTACCTTTATTAGAAAGCACAGACTCCTCACTTGGCCCCTCAAGGTAAATAAATGCAGAAGAAAAGCCTAGCATCTCTGTCTTCATTTACATACACCTGTCTGCTTTACTTTGGATCACCTGCTTACCTGTACAGGTTGCTATGCTAATCCTTAAGGGGTGTCTATCCACAGCAACTTATCCTCTTTCAAAGCTGGAAGAACAGAGATAAGCAATTGTCTTACAAACGCTGTCACCTGGGATCCCGGAGGCATACAACCTGGTGTGACAAACCACCCCCCAGATGAGGGTAATTCTTCAGGAGGGCAAGGCTCCCTTAAGAGAAGACAGCATCTCCCAAGAAGACATCTCCCCTCAGGTGAGGGCAGAGAGAAGGATTTCACCCATCCTGCTGAACCAGGACTGAGATTGATAGGCAGCACCACACCTTGACCAGGCTGCTTAAATAGGCATCCCTCCTGCCTCCCACATGTGCAGTCTTCCTCTATTTAAGCCTATAGTTCACATCAGTACCGCAAAGACAAAGTTGAGGGCACTGGACCCCTTTATCTGTTCTTCTTCCTAACATGGTCACAGTGAGTAAACCCCTCTCTTATCACCGTTAGGAATCTCTTTAATGGGCATATGTAGGCACAGCAGCAGAATCTAGCTTTGGGGGTTCCTGGAGCCTGGGCTTTTACCCTAAAACTCTGGTTACAATATTCTTTTTGCTACCCTCAGCTCTTGCTACAAGGAACAGCAGCAACGTTTCAAATGTCCTGTTGTAGGGAAGCTGTTTCCTGCATCTTGACATTGGCCCTCCTGAGGCAGAACGACTGGGGCAGCCTCTAGAAGACAGTGGCCCACAGTCATGGCAAGGGAGTAAAACAATGCAGTGGAAGCCAGGTCACTGCCAACAGTGGCAATGGGGCTGTTAATCCCTCCTGGAGGGAGCGCAGTCGTGGGGGGGGAGCCACCACCTCCTGGGATCACAGCCACCACCCCCTCTTCCTGCCCTTCAAGCAGCATTGAAGATGGCATTGGAGGTGCAGAAGGTACAGGAAGGGGAAGGTGGCTGGGACAGGGACTCCAGAGATGCAGAGGTTTTGTCATCCACACTGGGGTGAGACTTTTCTATGCTAAAGCTGCTTTTGAGTCACACATCTGCCAGTAAATAACCACGCATACAGACTCCTGTAAATAACCCCAGTGGATTCATAGATTCATCAAGCTGGACTTGGCTAGAATCCTTTCTCTGGTCTGTCGGTGCCTTTCTTCAGTCACTCCAGGAAAATAACACAACAGACCTTCTTAAGGAACCCATAGCTAATAATTCTGGCATGACCCCCCCTCCCCGCAGGCCTTATTTGTGAAGGCTCTCAACATTCAGGTTCTAACACATCCAGGAGAAAACTTCATCAGATTAGATTGTGGTGGATTGGCAGGGTGCTGAAAGAGGTCAGAAAAGGAATAGACAAGTTTATTGAGTGCACTACAAGAGCACGGGGGAGGGGGTGGCGGGGGCAGGAGCAGTGTCAGAACAGCTGCCTACAGGAGAATGAGCTATGGAGGAAGGGACTACTTTGGAAGTATTTGACCCTTCATGCAACTCCCATCACACAAATGAAGGTAGCCTTGATCGGTTAGCCCAAGTTTGCTTCTCTAGGCCAAGGCTGAGTTTTTAGAGTGGTAGCTTTGTGATTCTGAGTGGCTATGGTTGATGCTGATTGGTCCATTCAATTACATCATCCTACCACTCATGGTTTGACCAGAAGGGGGATTTTAGGAAGATGCTTTTGGGGCCAGGCTTGCCTTGTAGGAATTCCCTGAAAGGGACCCATTCCTTTTCTGGCCTCACAGTCATGGCCATCTCTCAACATGAAGGATCTATATTTGCTGGCTAGTAACTAAAGTGTGAAAATATATCATTATTATCTGATAAATACAAGACTTGATATTCAGAACCTTTCAAAATATGAATTCCTATGTGAACAACATCAAAGCATTTTTTGGTGTTGGCAGTATAGGAACAATTGCTTATCTGATCTAAGTGATTCAAGAGGGGAAAGCAACAAAACAAAGAAATAACAACATTTTGATGAATGAAACACTAGAAAAAATGCTAAGTAGTCCTCACACTGTGGTTCCCAAGTACCAGGCTGGCTTCTCATCTGACTGCACAATAGAAGATGCTTCAGGCTAGAGCTTGTTCAGTTTTTAAGCATGGTAATGATGTGCTAGGAGGCAGTAGACTGTGGAGCAGGTGGAGGGCTTGGTGGTCACCTTCCCATCGTCCACATCCTCTGAGTGAGGAGGCAAAGTGCATGCCTACTTGTTGACTTGATGGAAGACAGTCAGCTTCTGAAACTACACTTCATCTCTGTTTCCAGGACTTTTCTATTACAAGTTCCTTTCATGTGTGAACTGATGCATAAATTAGTTAAATAAAAATGTGATTCATTGGAATTTGATGATATTAAGAAGAAACCTTTTATTAACAAAGTCCAAAAAAGTGAAGAACATATTTTACAGTTTCATACTAGGGCTGTGGTTGATTAAAAGAACAACTATGAGCATTCTAATTCTTCCTTTTTTTTAAAGATCCTACATAGTCTAAGCTGGCTTTGAGTTCATTATGTAGCCAAGGATGACTTCTGTTCCTGTGGCCTCCACATCTGAAGTACTTAGATTTCAGGTGTGGGCCACCACACCCAGTTTTATGTAGTTTTATGCAGACCATTAAACTGAGGGCTACCTTTTTGGGGGGGATTGAAGTGGGGGACTCCATGTAACCCCAGCTGGCCTGGAACTCACTATGTAGACCAGGCTGGCCTTGATCTCAAAGGGACCTTCCTGCCTCTGCTTCCCTAGTGCTGGGATTAAAGGTGTGTGCTACCACACCTATCACAGCAAGGGCTATATTTCATGCCTGTTAGATAACATTCTACCAACTAAGCTACATGCCCAGACCCAGATATTCTAATTATATTCTTTGAGAAGCACAAAGTAGTAAATCTCACTCAAAAGTAAATAGGAAACACGAGGGGACCCTATATCTACTAAATAATTGAAGATAAAAGATAAAATTGAAAGTCTTCCAATAGGAAGACCCAAACCCACAAAAATGTCACTGGAAAATATCAGGGGTCAGCAAACTATGACCCATGGGTTAAGTCTGGATGTTGGCGAAAAAAGATTATATATGCACATATATGTATATATGTCATATATATAACATATATTTGTACATACTTCCATACATCTATATATTGTATGTATATATATATATATATACACACATTTTTAGTGTAAAATTGAAAGAACAGTAATATTTCCTTGCATATGATGGTTGTAGATCTTCCAGGTTCCAGGGTCCATGAGAAAGTTCTACAACTTATAGAAATTCAATACATCATTACTATGTTAGGTTTATCTGAGCAAGGGGCAAGACTGGTTTAACATTCAAAACTGCTGTATTAAAACATATTAACAGACATAAAAGTAAATTCAAGTGAATATCCCAAATGAATGCAGAAAAAAAATCAGCATTGATCACAATAAAACTCATAATAAAAACTCACAGCAACCTATTAACCTAATAAAAGCAACTACAAAAGCCATGCAGCTAGTAGCTTGTTTAGCGATGAGAAAGTGATTGTTCTCCAAAATAACCACACAAGATACTCTCCTCAGCATTCCTGTACAGTATTATATTGCAAGTTAGAATCAACACAAAAAGATAACAGGGAAAATCTGTCCTGGTTGGGAACAGGTGTGCAAAACAGTTATGACTTGCAGGCAATGTGATCATGCATCGAGGAAACCCTAAATAGTAAGAAGAGATTGGGGCTGTGGAGAAGTCATGGTAAAGTGCCTGCTGTGTAAATCTGAGGACCTGAGTTTGGGTCACCAGAGCACATGTAAAAGCCAGGCATAGTAGTATGTGCCTATGCCTCCAGCACTGGGGGGTAAAGAGAGATAGATCCCTGGGGCTGGCTGGCCAAGCAATCTACCCTAAGTGGATAGCTCAGGTTCAGTGAGAGACCTTGTCTCAAAAATAAGATGGAGGGAAAAATAGAAGAAAGATACCCTGATGTCAAGCTCTGGCCTCTACACACGGCCACTCACACGAACGAGCACACCTGCACACATACTTTCACATATACCATATACATATACCACATATACACAAACACACACACCATACAAACACATGCATACACAACAAACACACACACTACATTCTTTGTTGTCTGTTCACAAAAAGTTGTAATTTCTTTTATTTGGCCTGGCACTCACTGTGTAGACCAGGCTGACCTTGAACTCACAGAGATCTGCCTGTTTCCTTCCCAAGTTCTGGGATTAAAAGCCATGCACCACCATGCCCGGTTGAATCTGTCTTATTTGTGTTTGTATCCTGAAGAATTAGCCCAGGCTTGGTGCATAAAAGGTACTCAGTACTATTAAAGAAACAAAAAGTGATTGCCTGAATATTTAATCTATAATCAAAAGACAAGCAGAGTATGTTAAAAACTAGTAAAAATAAATAAAGTGCTCAGAATTCAAATGAGAATTTTCGTGTGGGGATTTTAGCCAAACTAAAGCTGAGCCTTGCCATTTACATGAGTTCACTTGACTCCAAGCCTGGCCTGCACTTGTGCTTTGTGCTCAGCCTCATTCCTAAGGCAGCTCTGCGTTCCCTTCAGCAGCTCCGAATGTACTTAGCACAGTGTGGTGCAGGGAGTAGTTCAAATGGTTATGTCTGTCCAGTTTGTCCGACAGCAAAAATGTTGTCCTAATGCACTGTTTTTTTACAGATAAAATGTTTCAGTTATTAGAAGTAGTGTTTACCTATAGGTTTCAAATGGGAACCTCAGAAGTTTTTAATTATTATGAGTTATATCCTCCCTGTAAGACCCTGGTCTATCTGCTGTTGAAAAAGCCCAGTGTGGACTCTCAAGTATGATATGTCTCCACTGAACACATAAAATTCTTGGCTCCCAAGGAGAGTCTTATAGAAGGAGAACGCAACATTTACTTCCAACACAGTTATTCTGCACAGAACTCCAAGTCCCAGAGTAGTTTTAAAAGACTAAGTGTAAAGGAAGTTGACATGGTTCACATTTTTTAAATTAAAGAGCAATTTGACTCCTTTTATAGCTGACAAGAGTATTGTAGTGCTGTCTTATTGGTGGTGAACAATTCTAGAATATATAAATAGTTTATAAAATTCTTCTAGGGAATGATGCCAGACCAAGATGGAAACACAAAGACTGAAACTGAGCAGCCCAGGAGTGCCCAGTGAAATGCCTCAGGTGGGAAGAGTTGGGTAACAAAGTATGTGTGACACCTCAGGACATTGTTGAGCTGGTCACTCAGACTCCCAGAATAAATGTGAATATGTGAATTTTATTCATCTTGGTATTGAAAGATTAACAGTGTAGGCTCTAGAGTCAATTCCTCCCATTGGACATTTAGCTCAATCACTTGAAAGCACAGAGAGAACACACATGGTATGGAATGGGCCGTCAGTTCTTCAGGTCTGGGCATCTGCACACAGAAAACACAGTGGAAAGAATCCTGAGGAACTAAAAGCAGCTCATTTGGCTGTTTCTTTACTCACCCAACCCTTCAGATGAATCTTTAAAAATCTTAATAAAAGCAATTTAAAATCAAAGAGAAAATAGACAAGGAAAAGCAAAGAATCGGCACAAAGGTGTCCACGTATGTAGGAGTGGCTTTGACAATGTGGACATAACTTGGACTAATGGCTTTTACTTAACCTTGTAACCAAAAACGTACATAAACAAGCTCACTGAGTCATCTGCTCCACTTGTGAACTGGCCACCTGATCTTAATCCTTCAGGACTCCACCCTTCCCTCCACCCAAGATAGTGAATGAATGTGGATGTGCTTGTCTATCAGAGTACTGGAAGCAGCCTGTTTTTCTCATTAAAAACTGAGAAGAATGGAGAAGTCTTTCTGAAATTATGTGTGTGATATCTTAGGCCTAGAGATCAAAGGACAAGATTCTCTGATAAGGGTGGGTCCTGACTCCACTTCCCCAATTCATGCTGGAGATACTGTTTCAAGGAAAGAAAGAGTGAAGCATGGTTAGAGAGCAGTTTCATGAGACATTAAAGGCATGGATGTTTGGCAGTTCAGGCCCACTTTTGGCCTTAAAATGAATGCTGAGAGTCAAGCTGATTTTTTATTCAGGTGTAACCATAATGTGGCTTAGAAACACTGCACAGGTACCTAGGGTAACATAAAGAAGACTATAGTTTAAGCTTTTTGAAAGGAAGGTGTGTACTCTGTTCATCCGGGCATCCTTCAATGATATAGGAGAGACTTCAGGATCTAGAGATTCACAAAATGGCTGATGATAAAACAAGAATTGTAAGCAGAAAGAAGACTCAAGCTCCAGCTTCTTAAGGGTGCTACCCTCAAGGGTAGCTCAGATGTGGAAACAGACACATAAAGATTAGTCTCAATATTGCATGGTTCTAATGAGAAGGATGATAATGAAGATGTTCAGGCTCTGGAATCACTCTGACTTTGGGAAGGATGCAGCTGCAGAAAATGATGTTTCAGCACATCCAGGCAAACTATTGGCATGTCACTGACTGCTGGAACACTTTACCAAGCTATTCAATGGAAGACACCAATGTATACCTCTGGCCCCCACACATGCATACACAACTACATGCACACTCACACGCACATGTGCACACATACAAAGCTCATATACATATATATAACACAAACACAAACAACTAAGCACAATAGATTTTAGATACTAGTTTTGAGGAAGTAAATTTACTAGCATAAAAATAACCTAAGAAGGGTGCCATAATTATCTTAACATCTACTTTCATTTTAAAAAGCTAAACTCTCATATAAGCTTCTGAATTTGTCCTGTTACTATGTGTTTTGGCTGAGGTATGACTGAATTCGAATAGTTACATGGTTGGAAAAGGAAAGAGGCATTTTAATATCCCCTCAGATAATTGTATATAATCTTATTTGAGACAACACCAAAATTTCCCAAGTGATAATTTATTGCTGGTTAGTTTCAATGTGGTATATGAAATCTTATCCTTTTATACTTTAATGCTTGATTTCATGAAACCATTTTTTAAACCTTACACTTCACTTTGAACACAGCTTCTAACTAGGTTTGATTTTGTAATACTGTGCACTGCTCCTATGAAAATTATTGATTTACTTGTTAAGCAAACAATCTAAATGTTGACATATCTTCTTACACAATTTCAAAAATTTATATTTATTAATATCTCTACTCACCTCATGAGAAAAGCCAGTACACTCTGGGAAGTCATTCATCTCACTGGGGTAGAGACACATGGTTCCCCAAATCCCAATTTTCTCTTGGAAGTGCAGATTTCATTATTGGCAAGAAATATTGTCAGTGGTTTCTTTGAAGTAATGACCTCACTTCGTACATTTTGCAGACAATGTCTGCCAAATACCAGAGTCTGAATAACCACAGTTTGACTCTCCACTCACATCAACTGTGCAGTGCTATTCTTTGAACCATCATACTCCACAACTAGCAAATGTGCTTTATTCTTGATTTCTGGATCATTGCATAAACTAGTTGTGCTGAATAGCTTCAGTTGTCAACTTGATACATCTGGGTGGAAGGAACCTCAAATGAGGAATTTTCTCTGTTGGGTTGGCCTGAGGCCATGTCTCCCAGGGCCATGAGTGCTGTGGGAAGGCCCAGCCTACTGTGGGCAGTGTCACCCCTGGGCGGATGCTCCTGGGTTGTATAAGAAAGCAGGCTGATCACAGACCAGAGAAGCAAGCCAGTAAGCAGCATTCCTCCATGGCCTGTGCTTCAGCTCCTGCCTCCAGGTTTCTGCCCTGAGTTCCTGTCTTGGCTTCCCTTGATGATGGATTGTGAACTGCAAGCCAAATAAACTCTTTCCTCCCCAAGTTTGCTTGGTCAGTGTTTTTATCACAGCAATAAAAATCTAACTAGAACACTAGTAAAGTCTCACACTTGGAGATCAGGATTTAATAATTATCTTTATAACATTCTAAAGCACATCTTTAGTAAAACTGGCACTTCCATCAGTGCAGATGTCAAAGAAAACAGTGGCCCGATGTGTAACTAGTTCCACAGCTGCCCCTGCCTGATATGTACGGATGACCAACAGGTTGGCCAATGTCATTTTTGTACCATCAGTGTAAAGTTCAGTGTTGTGTAAAAGTCAAGTAGCAAATATGTTGTTGAGATTTTTTGGATCTGTGTTCATTAAGGACATGGATTGGAAGAATTAATATTGTGAAAATGACCATCCTACCAAAAGCAATATATATATA
>NW_008359963.1:3868328-3981734 GCF_000622305.1 Nannospalax galili | reverse complement strand
CTGAACAGAGAGTTCTCAAACAAATAAATAAAAATGGCTAAGAAACACCTTAAAAAGTGCTCAACATCCTTAGTAATTAGGGAAATGCAGCTAAAAACCACTCTAAGATTCCATCTTACCCCAGTCAGACTGGCTAAGATCAAGAGAACAAAAGACACCAAATGCTGGCGAGGATGTGAGGAAAGGGGAATGCTCATTCACTGCCGGTGGGATGGCAAACTCATACAACCACTATGGAGAGCAGTGCGTATAATTCTTAAAAAATTAAAAAGGAATCTACCATATGATCCAGTTATACCACTCCTTGGCATAAACCCAAAGAACTCATCCTATTGCAGAGACACATGTACATCCATGTTTGTTGCTGCTCTTTTCACAATAGCTAAGGGATGGAAGCAACCTAAGTGTCCCTCAACTGATGAATGGTTAACAAAAACATGGCATATTTACACAACGGAGCTCCATTCAGCAGTAAAGAAAGATGAAATAATGAAATTTGCCAGTAAATGGATAGATCTAGAAACTGTTATACTAACTGAAGTAACACAGACTCAGAAAAACAAACAACGTATGTTCTCCCTCATATGTGGCTCCTAGCACCAAATCCTTTTAAATTCCAGGTTCTTTTAATAAGATGATGCTATACAGCAGTCCCTTCTGCATGAAGTAACTACCATCATCACAACTTTGGCTGAGCCTGATTGCTACTCATAGTCACAATTGGGCTTGTTGATGTTTGTGCTCATTCATTAAAGGAGTGCCAAGCAGGGTCACTGGACCCTCACCTGACTATCCAGCCACTCTTCTCAGCCTAGTCCAGCCTTGGAAAGAAGAGGAACCCAATAGAGGGATGCTTTTGGAAGCTCTCGTCAAAAATTTCCAAAGGACTCTCTTACAAACATTTGAAGTTTTCCCAGTTCTGACTTTTTTCTAGTTCCCTGTCTAGAACTTGTAATGCTAATTACTCTTGCCTTTACTTCTCCTTCACATCTCCTATTCACTATTCAAAGACTTTCTTTTCCTCCTTGAGATAAGAGTTATGCAATTTGGGAGTCATTCAGACAGACTTACTGAAGGGGTACTCCAATTGCCTCACTCTGTGTCACTGTTCAGCATGGAAGAACCTAGACTGGTCCATGTCCTAATTCCCTATTGGCAGTTTGGGTAACCATTTCAGAGGATGGTGTGATAAGAATATGAGGTAGGAATTGGCTAGGCAGTTAGGGTAAAAAACCCCAAAGAAATGTACCCAGTTTCTGAGCAAAAAGTCAAAATGTCCTTGGGCTTGTTAGCAACATGCTCTGTTCCAAGGCCAAAAATGTCAAATGTATTTGGGAGCTTGTATCTAATCCTTAAAAGATTTTAGGGTTACCTCTTCAGAGGGGGGAATTTTGGAGGGGAGGGAGTGGGCCTGGATTTGATCAAAACATCTTATATGCATGTATGAAAGTGTCAATAAAGTTTTTGTAAAAGTTAAAAAATTAAAAAAAATAAAAAACATAGTTCTAGCCATGCATGATGGCTCACGCCCATAATTCCAATAATTCTAGTATTCAGGAAGCCAAGGAAAAAGATTGAGGCCAGCCTAGGTTACAAGTGCATTCCAGGTCAGCCTGGGCCACATAGTTGAGACTATGTCTTAAAAGAGGTTCTTCTTATCTGATTTGTAGACTAGTTATCAAGCTACAATAGTCTAGACAGTTGTTATAGACATATAAAACAACAAAATAGAGAAACAAATCAATACAAATATAATCCCTTTTTAACTAAAAAAAATTTTAAAAAGTCAACTAGCATTTGGAAATTATGATTCTAGTTTCTCATGATCCCCAGCTAATCAAGAAGCAAGCTTTGAGGGCACAAGTGTCAGAGTTCTCCCCTCTGAGGGGTGAGTGGCCTGGGAATGTGTAGATTGGGGGCTGTACCAGGGATGGTAGGCAAAGATAACCCAGAATTTCTCATTATCTACCATGCACATAGATGGAACGAACATTCTTCAGTCTCCAAGAACAGCCACGAAGACGGTGTGGAAGCTGGAAACCAGGAGGACATGCTCTGATACCGAAGAGGCCAAGGAGAAACAGGTGGGCACTGAAACGGTCCGTTACCTGAGATAGTAGATCTGGAGTGGCGGGGCATGATCCCTTCTCAGCCACAATAAGGATAGTCAATTTTCCTGTATTGAGGTTTCATGTAATAGGTTGCTGGAAGTTTCTTTAGCAATGGATGACAGCTCTGGAATCAGATAGTCTCTAAACTCCCTGCTAACCTCATCTTTTGTTTATGCTGTTTATGATGCTGTGGTATCCAAATGTTGTAATCCAAAGTCAGCAAGATAAAGGAAACACATTAAGTAGTTTAGATCCAAGCTGTTTCTGGCTGACTAGTGGATTTTGGTAATCCGTAACACAGGTAGAATTGCTCCCTTCACTTTTCCTGTTCTTTCTAGTGATTTGTGTTCAATGTGCAGCTCAGCAAGGCAGTGTACCACGAGCTTCCACGGTTTAAATTAGCCACCTGCTCTACCTCCCTTGCAGTCACGGGGGAGCCTCCCACTGTCAGTCTGGAGAACCTGGAGGGGAGCAAAGTTGATTTGAGTTCTGATGACTTTTTCATGGAAACCATTTCTGAAGGGAGATGTTGACACTTGCCGCAGGAGCCTCTGAGGGATGAAATCCCAGGGTCAACAAATGAGAGTCACAAGTTCTTTCGTATGGCTCTCATGGGTCTGGATTGTCCAGGAAACCCAAAGCTTTCCAATTCATGAACTCAATGTAAAGTGGCCCTGGGACCAGTGGGGCTGCAGGTCACTTAGAGCGAGCATGCCTTTCTTCCTAAGCTCGGTGGGTTTGGAGGAGATGCGAGATCATTATTAAATTCACATGCCAAGGTGGAATCTTCCCATGCCTTGCCGGCCTTTGCCTTGCAGGGTACAGGTAGCCTAGCTCCAAGTGATATACAAATTAAAGGCCATCGACGGAGACTTGCAAGTGGAGCTTCAGTGTAAAATATGTATCACACGACAGCTGCCAACCCTGCACCTGTCACCTGCTTGGCTGTTCCCAAAGAGCTGATGATGGCAAGGCTCACTTCCTCCATGGCTGCCTGTGGCCACTGGCCTTCTTCCTCGTCTGTGCCACCCGAGACGGCAGCGGAAGGAACCAGGTGACTAGAGCTGATTTGCTCAGAGCTTGAGGAAACTGGTATCTCATCGTTAGAAAAATTTATCACAGAATCCCACTGTAACTTCTCCCATAGAAATGTTTACAAAATAAGTATTTTACAGCAAACACTGATATACAATTACTAATAAGTGGTCCCCAATATCTCCAGTGTTTTGATACCTTGGCTGCTACCTCAAGGATGAGGAGCACTCCAATTGGCTGAGACTGAGATAGCCCTCCTATCACAGAGCAGATAGAAGATCAATGAGGTATGGTTACAGAAAATGTTGTCCAAGTTACATTTCTTTACATTTGAAATGGGACGTCACACACATTGATGCAGCCAAGTGAATACCCTTTTTGTTTCTGTTTCATTGTTGTAAACATAAGTGAATAGAATAAAATCTGTTTTTATAAGTATACTATTGTTAGCCGTGTGCACACCTTCCTACAGCAGATTTCCAGTTCTTCTCAGTCTCTGAGTAGAAGCTCCACACTGCCCTCTCCCTACATCCCCTGGCAACTGCAGCTGTGCTTTCTTCTATGGCCTTGAAAACTACAGACACTACGCTGGAGGTCAGGTGGCCTCTGACCCTCTGTGACTGATTTATCTCACCTAGCAACTCAACTTTATCCATTAGTAGCATACGACAGAATTTACTTCTATTTGAAGGCTGAGTAATATTCCCTTGTACGTTCCCCATTTTCTCTATTCATCTGTCAGTGGAAATTTAGGCTATTTCCTACTTCTTGGCTATTGTAATAATACCCCCAATGAGCATGCATGGGAGTTTAATCTCAATCTCTCTTTCTCCGTCCCTCCCTCCATCCCTCCGTCCCTCCGTCCCTCCGTCCCTCCATCCCTCCCTCCCTTTTTGTTCAACACAGGGTCTTGCTATGTAGCCAAGGATGACCCAGAACCCCGGAGCTTTTCTCCACCTTTTCTCCACTCCCAGTACTGGGATCACAGGCCTATGCTTCCACACCTGGTTTATGAAGTGCTGGGGTTTGGTCCAGGACCGCATACTTACTAGGCAAGCACTCTACCACCTGAGCTACATTCTCAGCCCCACATCTCTTCAGGATTGATATCGTAACACTTTTGATTAACTCCCCAGAAGTAGTACTGTTAGATCACTTGTTAGGTCTAGCTTTACCTTTTTTCTGTCTTTTTGAGAAAGAGTCTTCCTGTAGCCCCAGCTGGCCTGGAACTCTCTATGTAGACCAGGTTGGTCTCCATTTTACAGCAATCCACCTGCCTCTGCCTCCCAAGTTCTGAGATTAATGAAGTGTGTATCTTTACCTTTTTGATGAACCTCTGTATTTCTTCCTACAGCAACTAAGTCATTTCACATACCCACAAGGCTCTAATTTCTGCATCTCATCTCCCACAGTGATTTCTTCTCCGATGTCATCATTGTTTGTTTCATGATGGATTAGATGTGTGAGGAGATGCCTCGCTGTGATTTTGATTTATACTCCTCTGATGAGAGGACCTTAGTCATCTTTCTGTGTATCTGTTGGTAATTTGCATGTCTTCTCTAGAGAGATATTTTTTCAGTTCTTCTGCCCATTTTAAGTCAAATTTTTAAAAATTATTGTTTTCTTTTTGCTTTGGAGTTCAAGAGTTGTTTATATCTTTCGGATCTTATCCTTTTATAAGGTTGTATGATGTCAGTATTTCCTCTTATTCTGTAGGATTTTTGTTCGTTTTACTTATCTTGGGTTTTTACTTTGTTGATTTTTGAGACAGAATCTTGCTTATATAGCCTAGGATGCCCTGGAACTCACTGTACAGCCCAGGCTTGTTGTGAACTCTGAATCCCTCTGCCTCAGGCTCCCAAATACTGGAATTACAGGAATGTATGTATTATACTATTATGTCCAGCTGTAAGCTTCTTTTTTCATACTATTGGTATTATTTATTTATTTATTCACTTTTTTGCTGTATAAAACTTTTAGTTTAGTGTTGCCTGACTCATCCAGTTCAACGTGGATATCTAGTTTTCTCAGCCCTGCGTTTTAAAGATGCTCTTTGCCCAATGTGTGTATCCTTTCCATCTTTGTCCAAACTGGTACATCCTCCCATGTGCTGGTCTCTCTCTCTTCTGTGCTGTTGGTTTTAGGGTCTATCTTTCTGCCAACATTACGCTATTCTGATAGCAGCCTTCTCAAGCTGGGAAGCAGAGGCCTTCAACAGAGCCAGCTCATCTTTCTCAAGACTGTTTTGGCCTTTCAGGGTCGTTTGTGGTGCCGTATTAAATATAGTTCATTTTTTGTTTTTGTGAAAAGCCATTGGGATTTGATGGGGACTGACTTAGATCTGTGGATTGCTTTGGGCACTATGGCATTTTAACAACAGGAAATCGTACTCGCAAACACAGCTGCGTTTCCTTTGATTTCTATCTTCTTTACTTTCATTCAGCCGTGTTTGTTTTCAGGCTATAATATTTTCCACCTCCTTGGCTCAGTATATCACCATTTTATTCATGATGCTGTTGTCAATGGAATTGTTCTTAATTTTCTTTCTGGACTATTCATTTAACTTTCTTTTAAGGAATGTTCTCTTCAATTCCAGAAAAGTATACATCTGTATCATTGTCCTAGTTTGTTTCTCCATTGCTGTGACAAAACACTCTGTCCACTACCAACTTGGGGAGGAAAGGGTTTATTTGTCTTACATCTCCCAGGACACAGTTCATCAGGGAGCCCAAGGTAGGAACTCAGGGCAAGAACCTGGAGGCAGGAGCTGGAGCACAGGCCTTGGAGGAATGCTGCTTACTGACTTGCTTCCCTGGCTCCTTCTCAGCCTGCTTTCATATGCAACACAGGCCCACCTGCCCAGGGGTAGCACCACCCACAGTGGACTGGGGCCTCCCACAGCACTCAACAATCAAGAACATGCCCCACAGACATGAACACAGGCTAGTACTATGGAAGCAATCCCCCAAGTGAAGCTTCCTGAACCCAGGTGTGTCAAGTTGACACTAAAGCTATCCAGAATAATCATCTTCCCCAGAATACAATGCTTTAAGGAACTGAATGATTTGATGCACTCATTCTGCAGCTAAGAAAATGTTGTCATACAGAAAGGGCTCCTGATTGTTCCCAGGTTCTTATGTTGAAAATACAGAACTAATCTTTGGCTTATATGAGCACAGGACGGGGCTCAAATACTGTTTCCTCATGGTTCTGACCTTTTTTCTCTTCATGGTAGACATAATCTGGGGATTTTTAAAGCTTATTTTCTTTCAAATTATAGAAAATAAAACAATGTAAACAAAGGTGTCTTAATAAGCTCTTGCCCCTGGGCTTCATCCTATGCTCTGTAGACTGCCCAAAGAGGCACGTGACCTCTGCTCTAGCCCTAAGAGAGTAGACTTCAAAGTATTATTTTTCTAAGTTTCATTGGGCCTGATACTTGGAAGGAGGCCCAAAGCCATCTTTCCTGGTCATTTGGCAATGTCTGTCTCTTTGTTACTGAGTGTAAGGCAAGGTGGCCTCTCCATATGAGAGAAAGACCAGGAACTCCACTTCCAGGAGCAACAGCTGAAGAGAGAGAGACCTTGGGAAGGTGTGGGCTGCCTGAGACGTTGTCAGGTGTCTGGAAGGAGCCCTGAGATGCCTGTTATGTAGGATTCCATAATGTAATTCTGAGACATTGGAGGGTCATCATGACAGATCTGATATGAAGACAAATTGAAGGTCAATCCTTTCCTTAACTTCAGCACTTAGCAAAATGATGAGAAAATGGCATGAACCTTGACTGGAAGGCAGGGCTGATGGGAGTCAGGCTAGTACAACATGGGAAGGCTTAGCTAGAGCTGAGTCCCACAGGATAAACCTGATTTGAATCTGGGTATAGGAGGGCAATTTTTGTGCTTCAGGCCAGAAGTAAAGGAGAACCAGAGGAAACAGCAGATCCTGGGCTGCCAATACAGAAAGTAGCAGAAGTGGAGCTTGGTCCAAGGAAGGGGGACAACAGGGAGTGACTGCTTTAACAGAGTCCAGATGACATGATGACTCCTGAGCAGAGAGAGGACTTGTCATGCTGCTGCCGATTTTACAGACTGGAACAAGGAAAACTCACTGGAGACTTTAGGGGAGAAAAAGTGTTCCTTTGCGGTGGGGAATGATGGGCATCTAGGCCCCGTTCCATTGTCAAGGCCACAGCCATGGATTTGAGCGGTAACACTGTAACAGAGAGGAGAGAAAGCAGAATGTGCTGCAGAGGTCATTCCAGATTAGTAACTTGATTACATGGACACATGATGCTAAGTTTTCAAACATGGATAACTACCAAGATGATAGAGACATTTTCTTTACTATAGTCAGGAAGAACAGGAGGACCTTGGACAAATCGATAATAGGGTTGGTTTGGAACATACTAAGTTTGAAGAACAGCTGATGGTAGATCCCTAGTAGACAATGGGAAATGGGAATCTAGAACCCAAGAGAAAATAGGTGGAGAATAGAGATGTATGTTAGCCACTTGCACTATAACAAAGCACCTGAGACCATTAACTTATATAGGAGAAAGGTTTATTTTTGCTCACAGTTTTAGAGTTCTAGTGAGAGATAAAGAGGCTGCATTACTTTGAGTATTTGACAAAGGCGATAAACATGGTAGTATGTGTCAGAGAAAACTGCTTATACAATGAGCCAGAAAGCAAAAAAACTAGTAGGAGCAGACTGGAGCTCCACAATCTACTTTGGGTCTGCTCCCAAATTGCTTGAGAACCTCCAGTGAGGCCTCACTTCCAAAGGGAACCCCCATCTTCAATGGTACCCCCTTGGAAACCAAGCCTTTAACACAGACATTCAGGAATCGCTCATCTATATCATAACAAGCTGTAGTAAGAATTCATAAGAGACCAGTAACCTGTTGTGGGTTACAAAACTGGCCACTGCCTAAGGTTATATCAGGCGTGACAGCAACAATCAAACGTCCCGATTCTGGAGTCCCAAGGTTATTCAAAACTTACATGTCTTAGACTCAGATTGTGCTTTGAGTTTTTTAAATTAGGCAGAAAGCTGTTTAAAATGTCATTTATCCTGTTTGGAGGAACACTCAGTTTCAAATTAGTAGTTTGTTTTACGTACAAATGTTTCCACCGGATGTGTTTTTCTCCCCTCAAAGCAAAATAGAATAAAACCCATTTTCACAGAACACCCTTTAAAAACCAAATAGCTGGTAGGAGGTTCCTCCCCCCCCCCACTTTGGTCAGTTCCCCCAAAGTAAACAGCTTCCTTTCAAATCTAAAACATAAATCATAATTGTGTCAGCTTTCTGGGGCTTCTGCCTTTTGTCAAATTAACAGCTCTAGAAAGAAACACATATTTTCAGCTGACCTGCAGTTGGACCTAATATTTCTTCCCCAAACTATTCTCAAACATTTTAGTCATGGGGAAGAGAGAGGACACACTTTCAGACTCTGCTTTGTGTGGCCCGGATCCTAGTCTGGGCCCCTAAGCTGTGTAAGCCCTGCCTCTCAGGGGGCTGCTCTCTGCTAATGAATCCTTAGCACCAACTTCCCCCTCCTCTTAATGAGGGCTAATAAAACACATTTAACTCTACTAATGCTGCAAAAAACTCAGCATTATTTCATTGTAACTACTCAATAAGAACCTTGTTTAATATCAAATTACAGCTCCCTTTGCCAAAACATTACGCTGGCGGAAGTAGGGCTGTGATAAGGGAGTATCAAGTCCTCTAATGCAGGCATTCCTCCTTAATATGCCCGCAGTATGATATGATGGCTTAATTCACTTAGCCTGACTAGTTTGATCCCATTGCCAACTGCTGTGTAAAATTTACTGCAGTGCTAGGCAACGGGCCCTGCCATACAAACTAGAATACAGTATCGCCTTTCCTGGGACCAAGCTATTAACAGTTGTTGCGGGAAGAGAGAGTGTGCAGGCAATGGAGCAGATACAGTTACAGAAAGGAAGAAGCCTTGGACCGGCTTCCGTTTATAGGAGTTACAGAAAATAAAATTTTTTATTGATAAAAAATTTTCCCCAAATTTTCATGGTCTCATTTCAGAGCTACTTTGATTTCAATTTATCTCCAACAATCAATGATATCTACACTACTGGTGACCTTAGGTATGAACTTCTCTGGCTTCTTTTGAATCAGAGTGTTTCTTATCTACCACCCACAACAAATATCTATTAAAGGGTTTCCATTTTAAGAAAATCCCTTTATAATTTGAACAATGATTTCTGGGTTCAAGTTTCATGTATATTGGATTTTGTTAGGATGAAACATGTCTATCATCTCATTGCCTGTGAACTAGAAGTAAGCATCTTTATTTTGAGTTTTTCCATCAGATATCTGGGTAATATTTATGATCCTTTAATTGCCTGTGAAAAATTTAGATTTTCATCTGTATTATTCTTTAAGGTACAGGATTCTTTTCTCTCTGAAGACTGTGTATTAAACGGGTATATTATCTTTCACTGGATATACATCTCCTGGATGCTTGAAGGAGCTAAAAAGGAATTGGGACTTTTACAAAAGGAAAAGTTGGGATGGTAGGAGGGGGCTTCCTACTGCTTGTAATTAGAAAACTCAATTGTTCATCTACACATTTGAAAACAGTTTATAAACTTTGAAGGAGTCAGAGTCAGCTGCTAAGGCCTTATAATGGGTTCTATGATAATTACAACTTCACTCAAGAATGACCTGGTAAATGGTACAAGGACCTTGAAGACCAGAAGTCTATGGATATTCAAGTTCTACAAGTGCCGAATCAAAATCTGATTTCTTCAACAGGAAGCAGGCCTACGCTGATCTCCCCGATCCTTGGTGTGTGAAGAAGAGTTTCCAGATCCTTCAAGTCAAGGACAAGAAGGTCATCAGCACTGGCAATAGCCGTGTCCTGGCATCTCAGAAGAATAAGTGGTTTTGTGAGCATTTTTGCTCAAAGACTGGATAAAATAAGCAGAATTTTTAGAATTTCACTAATATAATCAACTCTTTTCTTTTGTCACAAGCCCTAGTTTCTGGTCAGAAAATAAATTTTGAAACAAAATGGTGAATAGTTTCTGATCATTACATGAAGTACGGCCAGAAAAGTAAATTTGTAGTATTTGTATGGGATGGTAAATAGTAATATAAAAGTATAGCCTGAATAATCCATTTTATCTCTATTTTTGAAAGTCTATGGTTATTTACTTATTTGAAAATAGTACTCAATAATTTTATATCATAGCTTCCCAGCTAAGTTTATTTTCAGTGACTCAGTAAGGAAATACATCTAAGTAGCTTTGGGGTAAGACTACATTTGTTTATCAACTAATGAAAGAAATTGAAGAGATTCTGAGAAAGAAGTTACTGAGTTTTTCTTATACAGACACCCCCCTCCAAAACAAAACAAAACAAAACTCAGAAAGATATTCTTTTAGAAAGCTGGTCTTCTTAAAACTTGGGCTCTGGGGAGATTAGCTTTATCCAAATTCAGTCATTGCCAAAACAAGCTAGGCTTAACTGGTCTATGAGTAGGCACGTCCCTCCCCGAGGTGTGGGGCTAGTTGACCCATGTAACCATGAGAAGGAGTTTCAGTTACTTCAGGGAAGAGGCTAAAAAAGGAAGAGGTTTATTATATCCCTAGTAGGCCTAGGCTGTGAACAGTATCCTGGCCCCTGTGCTCCTAACATTAAATGTCACACAGCCTGAAGGAGCCTGAGCCTGGCCTGGGGGGTTCCTAAGTGCTCAGTTCTCTCTCTGCGCCTGATATTCCAGAAGTTTTATTTCAAAGGGCCACGACTAATAAGAGTGAAGAAATAGAAGCTGTGAAGCATCTCAGTCCGCAGCATCTAAGGAACTGGAAAGCCGAGCGGCTTAATTATAAAATGAAGGCGATCACAAGGGTTTTAGTGTGTGTATGTGTGTGTGATGCATATGTGTGTATGTGTGTTCGCAAGTGTGTAGGTGCGTGTGTGGCCATGTGCATGCGGAGGCCAGAGGTTGACAGGAGGTATCTTCCTTACTCTCCACCTTGTATATTGAGACCAAGTCTTGCTGAACCCAGACAGAGACTCCTCTTTTCTGCAGCTCTGGCTAGGCAGCTTGGTCCAGCCCCCCCCCCACCCCCCACCCCCGGGTCCCTAGGATTACAGCAGGCCTTAACATCCATCAGCCTTTTGTATGGATTTTGAGGATCCAAACTCCAGCTCACACACTTGCATTTTTGTGTAGCATAGTGGGCAACTTTCAGTTATCGATTCAGTATGAAATGTCCCCCCCAAGCTCACATGTTTGAAAACTTGGGCCCAGCTGCTGGCGCTCTTTTGGGAGGCTATAGACCCTTTGATTCAGGAGGCAGGGCTGGTGGATGTGGGCCACTGGGGTGGGCCTCTGAGGGGGAGTAATATGACCCCACTTCTGGTTTTATTTGTACTTCTTGATACACCAAGATGTGAGGGGTTTCACTACACGCTCTTGTTCCTGTGAACCCCATCATGCTTTCCTGCTATGATAGACTAAAACTATGAGCCCAAATAAACCCTTCCTCCCTCGAGTTGCTTCCGTCAGGTATTTTGTCAGAGAGAAAATAATGAAAACAGGTGATGTGGTGTTCACAACTTTCATTTGACATGACCCCTGTTCTCCTTGCCATTCTGATGATGGACTCTTTCCTCCTCTGGGGACTCATTACACACAATTCAGTTGTGAAACTTTCTGTATCCTATCTGCATGATCATGGAAACCAAGCCTGGCTAACTATGAAGGCTTAGCTCCCAAGCACTGAGATTGGCCTCTGATGGGAACACCACATCTTCCCTGAAAGGAAACTCTGCAAAAGCCTGAGAAAAACAACTTGCCAGACAGTCTAAACTCACTGGTTGAGAATACCTCAAACCAAGTAATCTGGCAGCCTTTGGGAGTATATGTGGGTGTGTATAATGCATACTACATATTCTAGGGCCTCCTAACTCTGTCATCCTCAACCACCCTTTTAAAAGGCACTTGCAGTAGCCAGTTATTGTATAACCAGAGGTCAGAACTTGGTGCCATATACAAGTCTTATAACTTCAGAGGAGGTAGGTGACTCTCTGTGTTCACTTTAAGATCAGTGACGTGCAATAGTGATGAGTAGTTCATGATTAATTCATTTATAGCTATATGGTTTGTTATGTTGAAACATGTTCACAGCAGAGTGTGGCACAGAGCAAATGCTTAGGCACTATAAACAACACCCGCTTTTAGTTTGTGATTCTGAAGGAAGAAAACTAACACTAGGAAATGCAATGGATTCAAGTCATCTAATAGCATTTATGGTATCGATCGTTCAAGGGTTTCTTCCCATCACTGCCTCCTTCCCGCAACTCCTCTCCTCACCCCCCCAAACACTGCAGAAAATGATCACCTTGAAGTGAAGAGTGATGGGAAGCTCCTGCTTATCTTCATGGATCTTTCATAATGGAGTGAAAACAAAAGACAGTATTTCCCTTCTGCCAGGATCAGAAACTATGTAGGTAAAAGTCAAGCTCAAATTTAACAAGTCTCCCTCCCTGGAAGTTTTTTTTTTTTTGATTATTGCCAAAATGATCCCTGTTACCTTATAGAAATATTATCTTTCCTTCCATACATATATATGTTTAATTCCATATATATACACATATATGTATAATTCCATACACACAAATATATGCATATATTATCAGCTGAATACTTGCCGCACAAGAGTCCTATCAGATAATGCACATTGGACAAGAGTCTGTAAGGCACACACCATTTTATGCTCCAGAACCTTATTTCCCCAAGAATCTGAATCTAGAGGGACATTTGGATACTTGAACAAATAAGCAAAACAGGAGATTCCAATGAATGAGATCTACCAAAAAAATGTTCTAGAAATCTGGAGAAGAGCCTACTTTTGTGCGATGATCATGGAAACCACTTTGGACAGCAAATAAATATAAATAGGGCTTTAAGAAGGCTGGAACATTTGCAAGAGTCAGGAAAATGCAAGTAAGACAAGAAAGGCCAAGTTGATCCCTTCTGCTGTGGGACAGTGAGTATGCAGTGAGCAGGCTGGAAAATAGTTGGAAATATTTATTCACTATAATAGCTGTTGTTTCATTCGGGAAGGGAGTAGAATGAGAGCAAAAGGATTGAAAGACTTAAAGGGGCAAGAGAAAAGACAGGAAAGGAAGGAGGGGGGAGGGAAGGAAGGGAAGGAAAGAGAAGGGATGACAGGAAAAGAAAGGAAAAACTAAAAGCAACTTTTATTCTTAGAGATAATTGTGTGTGGGGGGGTGTTCGAGTCAGCGACCGCTGCGCAGTGATGACTGGGGATAAGCGCGCTGCTCGCCAGCCCACGACACCCCCAGTACCGGGAACACTCAGGCGCAACGGGGAGCTAGTCAAGCAGGGACTCATTTATTGCAGGTGTTACAGAGCTTATAAAGGCCCCTGGAAATCCTCCCTCCCCTACCAGGGTGTATCTTAAGGATGGTCACGCGCTGATCATGCACTCCTCAGCAGTGTGGAAGTATCCTTCAGACTTTCAAGGCAAGTCAGGCCGCACCCCAGTAACTTCCTTTTGGACCTCTGCAAGGTGGGGCCTTTAGGTTCCCACAGATAATCCCTTGGGCTCCTGGAAGGGGTGGCTTAGCAATTCCGCATTTTCCTGCTTGCTCTTTCTGTCTTAAAACAGCCCCAGTGCAAGAGCAGCCCTCCAAGCTCTGCAATGGAGTCTTTACCCCAACCCTGCCTCAGAGACTGTCTTTGTCAGCTGGGCATGGTAGCTCACACAATCTCAGTACTCAGAACGTGGAGGCAGGAAGATGATGAGTTTGAGGCGAGCTGGAGCTTCGTAATGAAGCTCTGTCAAAACTTAAAATCAATAGAATTCTCTGGTATTCCTGTCACTGTCTAAACAGAGCTGAACGTGGAAGTTCTTGATTTGCCAAATCTTTTTCTGTAAAATTTTCCTCAATTCTTTGTCTTCCCCCTGCTTCTCTAACCAAACGCAGTCTTGTTCTAGAGACATCTAATCAACGGATCAGCTTAACTGTCTTCAGGATTATCTCATGTCATAGATCTAAATTGATCCGCCTTAATACCAAATAAGTGTCATCAAAACTTACCTTTTCTTTTACTTTTCTTTCCCAGTTGGCCTGAAATTCAGTATATAGACCAAACTGTTCTCTCTCTCACACAGAGATCCTCCTGCCTCTGCCCATCCAGTGCTGAGACTTAAGGTGTGCACCGTCATGTCAAGCTAAAACATGCTTTTCCCATCATTTTCCCTACTCATCAATTCTTTGTCGGAAGAGTAATGTCTGAACATTTGTGGATTGCTAGCACACTCACATATGACTTGATGGACCTTTATGGTGCTTCAGAACTTCTCAAAAGGGCTTTCCTTTTTTTGCTGTTTATTTTGCTTGCTTACTTGTTCTAAGAAGGAACTTGTTTAACGTATCTAAGCAAACTTAACTTTTTTATATTTATTATTATTATTATCGTTGTGTGTGCTGTGGGCGTGTGTGTGTGTGTGTGTGTGTGTGTGTGTGTGTGTGTGTAGGTCAGAGAACAGCTTGTGGGAGTCTGTTCTTTCCCCCACCATGTAGGTCCTGGCACCTCTGAATGATTGGTACCTCTGTCTGCTGAGTCATCTCCTCTATCTCACTGGCTCTAAGCAATTCCTTCCAACAAAAATGATGCGCCTACCATGTGGCATCAGAGACGCAGGTCATGTATAACCTCAGTAAAATGCACTTTCCAAAGCCTTCATCAATCTGTCCTAAGTCACATATCTGTCTTTCATTTCTTCTCCAGGTCTTGCTTATGCCCCACCCCATTTTCTCTGGGACTTGATGTAAGGTTTTTTATCATTCAACAGTGTCTTTCAATTAGTGTGTCAAAGGTGAGAGCCAAGTTGGTCAAGGCTGACCGTCAACATTACAGTCATATAGGATCCTGAGGGGACATGCTTTAGGTCAGGCCAGAGGCATCTGTGGGGGACATGCGCAGCAGCTGAAGATGGAAGAAGGGGGACTTCATGAAGTGATTTTGAGATGAGCTCTAAGTCATGCAGCCTGTGTTCATTATCTTGTAGAATAATCAACAGTAATGTAGAGCTTGCCAGGGACTGCTGTTCATATCACAATAGGCGCGACCCCCAACCACTGCCCTCCTCCATTCCCCAGCACAAGCCTTGAGCAATTCCAGCAACACTTCCTTCCTACACCAGGCTTGACCCCTCTTCACAGACAGGTGCATCACAGAGCAGCACAAAACCCGTTGGCTCTGAATGTTAAAATGTAATTCCCTGTCTTTATGTGTTGTTCAATTTATTCAAAACAGTGTAGCTATTCACTACATTGGTATAACATGTTAGCTAGAAGGATGAGCTGTATTGGCTTGTGGGCTTGGACTTTTGCATCTAGATTCCTCCACTTTCTATCTCTGTGACTCACCACCTGACACGATACCGCTCAATTATTTTCATCATCTATATAAGAGATTATATATTATCTCATATGTAGGTGTATGGTATAGATGAGACTATAATAGTATCTAGGGTGATCTGAGAATGAATGAGACTAGTGTATGAAGTTATTTCATGTAACTAGAGTTACATAAATGTTGGGGATAACAAATATATATGTATTTGTTTTATATATATATAATTGTACTATCCTGTTAAGCACATACTTCTTCAATTATTCACTGTATACTCTCATTTAACTTTCATATGAGTTTTAGCTTAAGTATGTTATTAATACCCAGAGTGCTAGCTCCTAATTATATGAATGTCTTACCTTAGCCCCTCTCATCAATGAAGAATTAGATTTCATTTACTAATCACACTTCACAGTGTGCAGAGTAAATGTAAGGTCTCAGGAGGACAGACATAGTCCCAATAATGATTAAGGGTATAGAGAGTAAAGCAGCCACACAGTTGTTTATTGTATGATTGTGTGTGCTGTGGTGCGATACTACTAGATTGTGTGTGCTGTGGTATGATACAGCTGAACCATGTGTTCTGTGGTGTGGTACAGCTGGACCGAGTGTCCTGTGGTGTGATGCAGCTGGACTGAGTGTGCTGTGCTGTGATACAGCTGGACTGTGTGTGCTGTGCTGTGATACAGCTGGATCACGTATGCTGTGTTGTGATAAACTGGACCGTGTGTGCTGTGGTGTGATACAGCTGGACTGTGTGTGCTGTGCTGTGATACAGCTGGACTGTGTGTGCTGTGGTGTGATGCAGCTGGACTGTATGTGCTATGGTGTGATACAACTGGCAGCACAGGAACTTTGTTGGTACCAGCATCACATGTGTGTGAGCAACATGCTTCCTCTCCACATTATTACAGCCCCAATGCCAACAGGTAAGAGAATTTCATAGCTCAATTATATTTATTTTTATTTTCTCTTGTGTGTGTGTGTTCATGTGTGTGAATGCAGGCCTGTGTGTGTCATGAGACACTGGCAGAAGTCAGGGGACAGCCTCATAGTCAGTTTTGGTCTTTGCCTTCTACTCTGTTTGATGAAGGATAGTTTAAAATTTTTTTATTATGACTAAATTTATTTATTTAGTGTGTGTGTGCATGCATGTGTGTGCATGTGTGTGTGTGTGTGTGTGTGTGTGTGTGTGTGTGTGTGTGTGTGTGTGTGTGTGTGTGTGTGTGTGTGTGTGTGTGTAGATCAGAGGATAGCTTGGAGGAGTTGGTTCTCTCCCCTACTATGTGGGTCTTAGAGATTGAACTCAGGTCATCATGCTTGGAGACAAATGCTTTTACCCACTGAGCCATCTCACTCACCCCTGAGACAGGGTCTTTTGATGTTCGTTGATGTATAAACTAGTCCAGCTGACTCTCAAGCTTCCTATGAGTCACCTGTCTCCATCTCTCATTTCGCCATGGGATTAGACACCATGACCTACTGCGTTTGGCGTGTATATGGGTTCTGAAAATACAAGCTCAAGCCCCCATGTTTGCACACAAAGTGCTTTGCCCACTGAACCATCTCCTGAGCCCTCAGTCTGATTTTCATCTTATGGGACTGCTTTCTCATGTGCAGTCCATTGTTGACCGATACATGACACAGACATGACTGTACTATACAAGAGCCAGCTTTTATTTTGTACACCTTCTGCCTAGCCCTGTTGTAGATGGATTACATAATTATTAGAAGGGCTAGAGGATCAAATGTCAGGATACATAATGAATATCTCTGATCATTTGGTAAGGGGATGGAAGGTAATTAATCATTTCATGCAGTGGGGAGTTTTGTTTGTTCATTCATTTAACAAATGCTTCTCGATCCCCTTCTGATTTAAGCTGCTATTCTAGGGTCTAAATTAACAACAACCAAGACAAGTCCCTGTAGATGGAAAAACAAGCAATAAACTAATGAAAACAAATAAATACAAAGTTAAGTAATCAGAGAAAGAAAACAAAAAGGGTAATAGTGTAAAGACCGTTTAGGGAGCAGTAGGATGTAATGACTTCAGTAACTCTAGCTCCCATGCTAAGTGTTTGGTCCCCAGCTGATAGAGCTATTTTGGGAGATGGTAGAAACTTTGGGAGGCAGGGCTTAGCTAGACAAGGTAGGTCACTGGGGCCTTTGAAGATTGTTCATGGCCTCCTATCCTTCCTTGCTTTCTGCTTCCTGTCTGCCAGGAGGTGAACAGCCTCCTCCCTGCACACTCTTGCCACAGTGATGTTCAGCCTCACCTCAGGCCCAGAGTAATAGACCATGGGCTGAATGTCTGAAACCCTGAGCCAAAATAAATACCCACCCACCCCCTTAAGTTTTTCTTCACAGCCGTGGAAGGTAGATTAACGTAGGGAGGAATTTTAGATTGGTTGTTCAGGAAAATCTATGAAAGAGACTTTTGTGCTGAGACTTGACTACACAATTGAAAAGTCCATTACTAGAGCATTGGATACATACCAGTGCAGTCCTGGAAGGATGTGTGTGGTGCCCTGAGATGCTGCTGTGAAGGAGGAGAAATGAGATGTACCGGCAGGTTGAGGAGGTGAGATCAAGACAGCATCTCTCTGTATAAACAGGAATGATGTAACACAGCTGGGTGTCTCTGGGTCTCCCATGCTAGACTCATCAGGTCATAGGTTTCACAGGGATCCTGGGAATTGCCATCACTATCTCTAGTTGTACTGGGCCCCTTTCTGGAGAGGGGTGGGCCCCACTTCTGTCTTTCTACTCAACTCCCAGCTCTGAGAACAGCAGTTTGCATACAGTCAGTGTTCCATACATGTTTGCTAACTTGCTGTCACTTTAACTGCTAAAAAAGTACTCTTGGGGAGGAAAGAATTGCTGGTCACAGCAAAGGGCAGATTTCATTGACATTATGTCTCTCACCTTCCTGACCTCAAGTTTACCACTTGCCAGCTCAGCACCCCCATGCCATTCTGTGACATTCAGATGCTACTGGCTTCCTCTGTGTTGTCCTAGATGAGAGGAGTTACAAGCAGCCCTTAGTCATGCCCCACCCCATCCACTGCACCCTTACCGAGAGGTGAGGGGTGTTCTAAGAAAAGGGAAGAGACCATGGTGAGGAAACCCAGATGGAAAGGAAAGGCTGAGAACTCCTGCACCTGCTGCCAGGTTCCTATCAGCCTTTTCTGCAGAGAAGTTGAAGATGGGGGCAGGACTGGAAGAGAGTGATCTCACTAGCAATGTCAGGGTTGTTTATTGTTTTCATTCCAGG
Source organism: Nannospalax galili (assembly GCF_000622305.1). NCBI lineage: Eukaryota > Metazoa > Chordata > Mammalia > Rodentia > Spalacidae > Nannospalax > Nannospalax galili. Next base: position 3,962,874 of record NW_008359963.1, on the reverse strand, counting down.
ATAATAAATCAACACCAGGTTTGTCATTTTAATTAGTCTTTTCTCCTTCAGGGAAGTCAGGGCTGCTAAGTGCTGATAGGGAATTGAAAAATCACCTGGGGACAGGAGTCCAGAGCTAGCATAGGAACTTTGACATCAACAAGGGGAGCCCAGGGGTGAGCCATCCACTCCAGAATGGTGGGTTAGGGCTAGGTGCAAAGTGACCAGGAAGGGGGAAGAAGGTGGAGTCAGTCCTTTTCCTGCGGTGGGGGAATGCAGGGTGGTGGGCAGGAGAGTGAGGGACATCTCTAAGGGTATCTCTGTGCATTGGGAAGTGAAGAGGAAATAAGATACACAAGAGAATCTGGGTCTGCTACCCTCTGTGATGAGGACAGGGAAACTCACGGCAGCAAACAGATGCTCTGTTTCAATATATATGTGGTCTGCTTGCCAAACAGATTTCTGTGCCTTGAGTTGTACTTATCCCAAGGAATCCCATTTTCTGTGACACTTCAGAGAATATTCCGAGTAAGGCCCTTAAAGGAGTGGGGGTTCTACAAGTCTTTGCTGCCTGAACTGTGTTGATATCTCAGTTGGTAAAGAGCTTGCCTTGCAAGCATGAGGATCTGAGTTCAAACCTCCAGAGCCCATGAGAAAAACCAAGTGTGGTGGTATGTGCTTATATACCAGCACTGAGGAGATGGAGTCAGTGGATCCCTGTGGTTTCCTGGCAGCTGTTCTTCCTTCTTGTTCCAGGCTGGACAAAGACCCATCTCAAAGAATGGTGAATGGCACAGAGGAATGACACATGAGATTGACTTCTAACCTACACACACACACACACAGACACACACACAGAGACACATACACAGACACATAGACACAGACACACACACACAGAGACACATACAAAGACACATAGAGACAGACACACACAGACACACACACAGAGACACATACACAGACACACAGACACACAGACACACACACACACACACACACACACACACACACACACACACACCCTGATCCTACCAAATACAAGGCCCCAGCTGAACTTACTAAAATCTACATTCTGTCCTCCAATGATGCTTGTAATGACCATTGACTTTCTCTTGAGGGTGAGGTTTGGCTTTAACAGGACAATACATTCAAACCCTTCAAGTGCTCTTTTAATTCTTCCATTTTCTGTGTCTGTGAAGAAATCACTCAGTTCTCTAAGCCTCAGGTCCTTGTATATGGTAGATAAGTATATTTAGTCTGTCTGCCTAGAACAGTTATTTTGAGGATATGATGACATGTTCTAAAGCATGAATCACAACAGAATAATTATTGTCATTAATGTCATTGCTATTTACAATAGAAAGTCATGTATTTGGATTTTATGGGATTCCAGTTCAGTCTGTTTGACACTTCTCTATAAAGTGATTGTCCATTCTTTTATTCAAACTCCCAAAAGATCTGCTGTCTTCCAAGAAAATCTGAGCCATGTTTGCCAACTTGACTGTTTTCTGCTATAATGCTCAAGTTGAGTAGAAATCTTAAAACCTAAAGCAGATTTTAACTAGAACCCTAATCCTAGCCCTTTGAACTAGCTCTTCTTTGAAGCACCTCAGGACCTGTTCCAACACAGTACCCCTTCATGTTTTCACACTGCCCTCACCTTGATTATAAGTCTTTTTGTACCCAGCTGAAGAGCTCAAGCAAGATCAAATATTATTCAAGTGGCATGGATTCTGGGTCTTCTTGTCCTCATCAGTGAGCTCTTGTTTTAGTTACTTTTCTGTTGCTGTGATAAACAGTGACCAAGGGAATTTACAGGAAGAAGAGTTTATTTGCACTTACAGTTCCAAGTTCCTGAGGGATTAGAGACCATCATGGCAGGGAGGCATGGTGGCAGGAGGTGACTAGAGCAGGAGCAGAGAGCAGATGCTCACATCTTCAAGCAGGCACAGGAAGCAGAGCTGTAATGGCAATCATCCATCCATCCAGACTTAAGAACTCTTGAATGCTCAAAGCCTGCCCCTACCTGCTTCTTCCAGCAAAGCTACACCTCCTAAAGCCTCCCCAAAATAGTGCCACCAACTGGGGACAAAAATTATCCAAATGCTTGGTGCCTAACAGGGACATTCTCACTCAAACCACCTCAGTTCTTAATCTTTCTGTCTACTGTTTCTTTCTTAAAATATGGATCCTTGAGTTGAATAGCCAGTGTGTCTATACACAGACCCCCTGTTCCCCTGTTTTTATCAACCAAATTTGATTACCTTCCCCCAAGTTTCTATTTTGTTTTAGCTCTAATGTGATTCTTTCTTTGCCACCTTTCCCCTTGATTTCATTTTAAAAATCTGCATCATTGAATTATTCTCTGAGAAAGTTTTTCTGGGTCTGTTTATCTGCATCATTCCTACAAGCCTCACACACTCCCCTTGGAAGAAATGGACTTGGAACCATAAGCAGGAAATGGCTGGTCTCAAGGAAAGAAGATTGGAGAAGACTCCAAGATGGTAAGCCTCTGCTTGACTGGCTGAATTTATTTTGTGCTGGTTAAAGAACAAAGGTGAGACAGGTTGGGTCCATTTCCCAAGCAGGCTCTCATAATCTTCCAGGATTTTTTTATACAGGATCTCCAGTAGCCCCAGCTAGCACAGAACTAACCATGTAGACCAGGCTTGCCTCCATCTCACAGAGACTCACCTGCTTCTGCCTCCTAATTGCTGAGATTAAAGGCATGTGCTACCATGCTGGATTTGGAATGGAACAGATCTGGGTTCAGCTCCTGACTCAGAAACCTCCTATATCAGGCATTTTCAGAAACTCTGCTTCTTCTCCAAGCCTCTGACTCTCCTCTACAAAACAAGGTTGACGTTACCCGTCTCCCTTAATCCTCTTAATGTTAAATGAGATGAGACATTGTTCTTCTGGCTGGTGCTCAGCAGCTCTAAGTGGCCAGACCTGTGACTCCCAGTCCCAGGGTCTCTTCACCATACGCACTATCTCATCCTGTTTCTATTCAGTTTCCATGAAAGATTTTGCGTGGTTATCAGATTCATATTTAGAACGATTTCTGCCCCAGCCTACAACCCTATGGGAATAACTGAACTTCCCATCTCTTCATTGATGAGCTTGGCCATGTGAACTGTTTTGTCCAATGGGGTGCTAGCATCTATGATACGACTCTTGAAAACCATCTGTGTCTTGAATGTGCACTCCCGAACTTCTTCCATTGCCTTGAGGAACTTAAACTCTCCAACACAGATGGTCTCATCCCAGAAAGAGTAGGAAAACCATGAAGAGTGGATCTGAATCACCCAACATGGACACCCCAGATCAGCATCCCTTCAACAGACCCCAGCCTGCTGCAGGTGCATGAATGAGCCCAGCTGAGCCGAGCAGTACCAGATATCAAGCCTGCACTCTTTCAAGCTAAATAGATGCATTTTGTACATCCTTGGGTTTGTGTATGTTTCCTATGCAGCATTTTTATTACTTTTTATTATTTTATGTGTATGAGTGTATTGCCTGCATGTGTGTTAACTGCCCCCATGTTATACAATGCCTGCATTCCCTGGAACTGAAATTATGGACAGACGGTTGTTAGTCACCAATGTGAGTGCTGGAAATCAAACCCAGGTCCTAGACATGAGCAGCCAGTGCTCTTAATGGCTAAGCCATCTCTTCAGACTCCTATGCAGCATGTTTGAGGACACTGAATAGCCAGTAAACCAGGATGTAAGGGGCTCTTCTATTCAAAATAAATGAGAGAAGCCAATACTTTAATTTTCTCAATAAATATCTTAAGTGAGCACCAGATGCCAAGTCCCCAGCTGTTGCTAATTTTCCACAGAACACAACAAGATACCACCTCACAATATTTACCCCCAAAGCTCCAAGTATCACAGAGATTCTTGATTATCAATGTCTATTGCGGGAGCAGTCACGAGAGCTAAGTTGTGTAACCAACTTAGGTGTACAAAAAGAGAGGAATGGTTAGAGAAAATATGGACTATATACAAAATAGAACTTTTTTTCAGCCATAAAGAAGGTTGGAGTTATGTCACTTTCAGGAAATCAGCGGCAACCAAAGGCGATTGTATTAAGTGAATTAAATTAGCCCCAGAAAGACAAATGTCACATTTTCTCTCACTCCTGGGTCCTAGATGTTTTAGATGCATAGTATCATGTGTGTACGGATGGCATGAATGGATAGCAAAGCTCCATGAGGAGCAAAGGGGACAAATGGGATGGGGAGAGCGAGGAGAGTAACAGTCGTGGGGCGTGTATGGGAATGTCCTCAAAGCACATTGAATACTGGCATGAAATGCTCTTGTGTAAGCCTGCTGTGAAGACATACAGAAAGCAGTGCACAGTGTTGAATCATCCTAGAGCCCCAGCTCCCCCATCTTAAAGAGATTTAGCACACAGAGCAACAGGATTGGCTATCCCATAGGCTATATGCCATCCTCCCACAGGACATATGCTGTCCTCCCCGGGCTCTCTTCTGTATGTCCCTCTCCTGTGGATTCTGGGCATCACTTCCTTCTAGTTCCCAGGACATGTCCACCCGAGCCTCCTTTTCCATCCTTGTCATTCTGAACCAGGAAGTAGACTCTTACTGACTGGAAATTGGTTCCTTTCCCTTTCAGGAAGGTGTCTGGACTTCTGATCCTTCATCTTTCTCTTAGGTAATCCAGAGGAATCCTGAATTGCACCAGCCCCTGCAGAGGGAGGTCAGTCAGGACTTTTCTTTGACTCAGCTGACTACCTCATGGAGGGCTCATAGGGACTTGTGGCAGGCCTGCAAGGGGCTGTGACAACATCCCTCCTAAGGCTACAGCTGCACAGAAGAGGGTGCTCTTGTGCAAAGCTCTGGCCAGCTTCCTGGGAGGAGAAGGGCCCCTGTTCCTTGCTGAGCTCCTGATACACATTCAGGCTACTTAGTGAATACAGTCTTCTGCAGCAACAGAGAAAAATGCCAAGCTGCAGAAACACCAGGAAACTCACTGGTGAGGAGGCTAGCTAGCTGTACATCCATGGTCCTCTTGTTCTGAGATGATGTCAACTTTTATCAGCGTTCTCCCCTTCCAGCCCTTTTACCATGGCCCACTACGTGAAAACTGTCAAAGAATACGGATACAAACAGTGGCATGTTTTTCCAGTGCTTGCAGATTGCTTTCAGTGTTTTGGAAATTACTTACCAGGAACTCATTTGTCACATAAATATTTACTGAAAACCAGCTGTTCAGCTTCTCTGTGCTTTTAGTGATAGAATTCAAGCTCTTTTCTTACCTGATTCCTGTTGCTCTCTCTCATCTAATCTCTTGCTAACTGCCTACTTTCTGGCTCTTTTCTGCTTCAGGCTGTTATTCTCAGATTCCATTCTGATAGAATTATTTTTCTCTGGCTCTTGAAGGGTTTTTTTGGGGGGGGGAATTCTTCAGAGCTTGGGATAAGTGTCATATTCTCAAAGCAACTTTTCCCAAGTGGAGGTACTATTTGGAGTTCCATAAAGAAAGAAGACTAGTAAGATGTGATGAATGCAGGCTAGATAGATAGATGATAGAATAGATAGGTAGACAGACAGACAGACAGACAGCTAGCTAGCTAGCTAAATGATAGATAATACAATAAATAGATATATAGATTCATACATACAATATATAGATAGATGGATATAGATAAATAGAATAGATAGATATACATACTATATATATAATACATAGATAGATGGATAGATTGGTAGAATAGATATATATGTATTAATACTGATATGTATTCAAGATACATATGATATATACAGATATATCAGTATATGTTCAAGATATACGTGATATATTTTTGAGAGCTATATATGCAAATCTATAGATGGTAGAGGGATTGATCATATCTATATCTCTTTCCCCCCATATATGTGCCTGCATATATTATATTATATTGGTTACAGATACTAAACCCTAATATATACAGTTAGCAAATTGGAGACCCAGGAGAGCTGATGGTGTGGTTCTGGCCCAATCTTAGTGTCTAGTCTCTTCAGTACTCAGGGACTGGTTTCCCAGATGATTTCAAGCACATACATTATAATATAATATGTATGTTATACATATTATATATGTATACATATTATATATGTATTATATATGTATTTTCTTTTCATGTTCTGTTCAGGCTCAGGCTGGTGAGATGACTCTGTGGATAAAGGTGTGTATTAGTCAGGGTTCTTCAAAGAAACTGAACCCGTAGAATGAATATATATGTATAAGGATTTATCAGTTTAGTTCACAAGATAGAGTCCGAGTAGCCCAACAATGGCTGCACCACACTGGAGAGGCTGAGACTCCATAGTTGCTCAGTCCACGAGGCTGGATGTCTCAGTAATCCAATCTGGCACTGAAGGTCTGATGAATTCCAAAAGATCGGCTAGTCTTCAGTCTACAGCAGCAAGACGAACTCACCAGCGAGAGAGAAGGCAAGTGGCAAAACACTAAAAAAAAAAACATTCTCTGCAATGGCCTTTTGTACCGGCTGCCATCAGAAGGTAACACCCACATTAAGGGTATGTCTTCCAGCTTCAGATGATCCAGTTAAGATGATCTCTCTCATTTCAGTTAATCCCAGATCTAGTCAAGTTGACACCCAGGATTAGGCATTACAAGTCCACCCCTTGTCAAGTTGACACCCAATAGCATCTCTCTATGTCATGCTTAATTTGCAAATGAAAACAATGGTGAGGTCATAATTTCACCTAACATGATATGACTATCCCATCATACAATGACCAATGCATTATATATTTCAGAGTATGTGATAAGGTCTTCGAAGAATGCTTGAGTATACATGCAGAAGTCTATTCTTAACCAAATACGACAAAATTACTCATGTCAATTACAATCCACGTTTCTGCAACTGGTCACGTGGCCTAAGCTGGTATTTGTAACTACTTTCCTCTACTACCCATTCTGTATTTCCTCCACCATCAGCAAGCACCTCTGCAGGTCTTGGCTCCTTCCCTGGAGGAGTGACCCATACTTTCATCCTTGAAGGGTCTGGGCCATTTGTTGTCCTGTCTGGATTGGGTTGTTGCAGTTTCCCATTGACCTTAATCACTGGACATGGTAACACCAAAAGTCGCCCTAAGGAATCTCCTGCCTTCCAGATATCATCTTCATTACCTCCATTGTGGAGAACCAGTCCAATTTCCCCCTGGTAGTCTGGGTCAATCACCCCTCCTAATACTGTTATTCCCTTTTTGGCCTGCTGACTTAAGGGCATCACAAGCCCAAAGTGTCCAGGGGGAAGTCTTAGCTTCCAGTTCAAAGGAATGTTTGTTGTCTCTCCTGGCAGAAGCACTCCCTCCTCTGGAACCAAAACTTCTAAGCCAGCAGAGTGCAAAGTCGAGGGTACAGGAAGCAAAAATTTTCCTAGTGGGTCACTAGGGGTGATAGTGAGTGGAATCATTCCCACTTCCACTCCTTGATTTCTGGATCCATGAATCCTGGCTATAGGAAATAAATACATATCTATATCTAGATATATTTATATATCTATATCTAATCTATATCTATATATCTCTATCTATCTATCTATCTATCTATCATCGAGAGAGAGAGAGAGAGAGAGAGAGAGAGAGAGAGAGAGAGAGAAAGAGAGAATGTATTTTCTTTTCATGTTCTGTTCAGGCTGTCCATTGACTGAATGATGTTTTACTCAGTCTACCAATTCAAATCTCAGGCTGGTGAGATGACTCTGTGGATAGAGGTGCTTTCTGCCAATCCTGACCACCTGAATTTGATTCTCTGGACCCATATGATGGAAGGAGAGACATGAGCCCAGAAAGTTATCCTTTGAGCTCCACATATGTGCTGTGGCATGTGAACATGTGTACATACACACATGCATACTCACGCACACACACACACATGCACACATACAATAAGCAAATAAATGGAAAAATTAATTGAAAGCAAATATTAATCTCACTCATAAAACACACACACACACACACAGATGTAATCAAATATTTGAGCACCCTGTGGCTCCATTAAGTTGACAGACATGTGAAACTAACCATCAAACCACCATCTAAACTTCCCTTCCCATCACCACCCTCTTCCTCTGACCTCCTCAGTGTTTGTCACACGATCACTTTCCCTCCCCTTCTGACTTGCCAATGTCATGAAGGCTGAAAGGCTTACACTGAATTTATTTCTCTGTCCTTCAGGCTCAGGAAACTACAAGTCTCCCAGAAAATACTGATGTTGTTGTTGTTTTTTTTTAATTAAATAAGTACGAATTTTAAAAAGAGAGACTTAATAGGGAATTTTTTTTTTTGTTTGCAGTGTTGGCTACCAAACCAGGTCCTCACTTATGTTAGACACGTGATCTACCACTGAACAACACTCCCAGCCCCTTTCAGTATTAATAGAATTTTATGAGACTGTGACAAACAAAAGGCCCATTCTTTCTGGAAGGGTTGGGAAAGGCTTTAAAATGAGCACTGGAACTGGGACCCAGACTGAGGAGTCCACCGGACAGTGGGGCAAGAGTTGAGTAACAGTAAGATTTGAAGGGCAGATCAAACAGTATGAGTTATGTGTGCGGTCTCAAGGGATTGGTATGTCCCACAAATGATAGGAAAGTCAGGTTGCTGGGGAACTGAGGTTCACTGAGAAGGGCCTTGTCTGTGGCTGCAGATTTTTCTTGACTGAGTAGGAACCGTGATGTCAGTTGGAAACAGGGGCTTTTGAAATGGGATCATCTGCTTCAAGCTGAGCAGATGGGGATTGGCTCAGAGGAGCCCATTAGGAGGAAGTTCGGGGGACAGAGGATGAAGCAGCACCAGAGGTGTGCAGTGTGTTTGACTTGGCTCCTCCATGGACAGGGCAGAACAACTCTCTTTGTGACCACAGGCAGCGGAGAGCTCAGGGTATCATCAACCTCATTCCTGCATCGTCTGAGCACTGGTTACAACAGCACTACAATAATAACCACTAAGGAGCACTTCCTGCTGATGGAATGGGTAGCAGACAGATACAAGCAATAGGGACCAGAGGGCTGTCAGAAGGCAGTGGGCATTGTACAGCCTCACACCCAGATTTTGGGGGGAGCAGTTGCAGTGACATCACCAGTCTTGAGGACACTTTCCCTAAAATTTCAAAAGACTGAAGAGATAAGAACCAATGTTAGCTACTTCTGCTCCCTGAATAAAACCTTATTGTAACTGTGGGATTTGCACTCTCTCTGCTTTTGCTTAGCTGCATTGCAATAAGAAGCAAAGTAGATAATTTAAGAGCAGCTGTCAATCACTAAGAAGCACCACTCCCTGTGGGAAGTGATGGGAGGAACTTGGATGGAAACCCCTTCAAAGGGGAATAAAGAGACGTGCTCAGTAGTACCCAATACTGTTTCCCTCTGGGCCAGGGACCTCCCTTAGGTGTACTTGAGAATCTTCATGGGGAGTGAAATCAGGCATTTTCCCAGCCCCACTTGGAGTCCTGATGTCCAGACATTTATTTTTATTGTCCGGGCATAGAAGCTAAGAAGAGAACAGCTGCTGAATGCCTTGGGGTGTAGCCTCTTAACTCTGAACCGGATTTCTCTCTGTATTCACCGTATGAATCTTATCTACACATTCTCTTCCCCATGTGTGAAACTACTGGAAGAGTCTTGGGTGAATGGTAAACCACTGTGTAGTTCGTGGCATGGGGCCTACTGCTTTCTCTATCCATTACCTTAATTCTACTGACATTGCTTAATTCAACTGACTTAGAGTGGATGATTTCACAGGCCCCAAGCACTCATTCAAGAACAAAATTTGTCTCTTCTAACCTCAGACCTTTCCTTGGCTTGCCTTTGATGTACTTGCATTGGAGAACCTGGGATACTGCAAGTAGATTGGAACTTTATGTAGAAAGGTTAATGCCATTGAAAGAATTTGATAGTTACAGTTCTGTGAGAAGGGGTGTGCATACTGTGCTGGACCACCTGCAGGGGCACCCATTTTGATCAGGACGCAGAAGTGGAAAGAAGATGGGCAACTGCTTTGAGCAACTCCAGTGGGCTTTAGGGAATAGTGACTATCCCTGGTTGTCTGGTACCTGACACTTCCTGGGCAGATTTGGCATGGGGAAGTTTTGGCTTGGTGTGTGGGAATTCTACAAAAGGGGTGGCTGGAGATATAGATTCAGGATCCGTTGAAAAGAGAGAGGTCGTAGGAGAGATATAAAGAGTTGGCCACATTTGGCCCAATGATTAATTGTTGCTGGATTGACACCTACAGAGTCTAAGCAGGTCCAGGTAGGGTCTGCTTCAGAAACCCTAGAACACACTGTTCACATTTCTTTTCTGCCCCCTTTTCATCTTCCCTCACCACCACCAGTTGATTGATGAGTGGATGCATGGTTGCTGAAGGCCTCTCTTGGTACCCAGCTCAGTCTAAGGCTTCAGTGGCTGTGTCTTCATGGCTAATGGACCTTTTAGCTCTACCATCCCATCCTAGAGCTGGGTCTCCTGGAGTATGCCAGTAATCTGATTTTAGGAATCAGAAGATGCACCATCTACAAGATCTGAACACTCAATGCTCCTGGCATGGCAAGTATGGAACCCAAGTGACAATCCTGTTGTCGTGGCTCAGGGAAGTTGTTATCCAATCTTGAGGAGAGGTTGGCTAACTAGATATTTGGTATATATCTTCAAAACAGAAATAATTGTGTATGCATACAGGGTAAAAAATAGGATGCCTGTCAAGGGAATTGAGAATGTATGGATGACTCCAGTGTGGCCCATGTCCACAATCATGGGCTTCTCATTTGTAAGACACCCCCAAAGACATCGCTGATTGTTAGAAAGGATCAGAGGCAAACTGTTAACATATGTGCCTATGTAATGTCTAATGTATAATACACAGATACACATGCACACACATGTGCATATGAGGTTTAATGCATAATACATATATCTCTATCCACATACCTACCTCTGTCTATAAATCTACTGCTATACCTGTATCCACATATATTTATCACTTGTCTTGATGAGGTCCATACATCACTAGGATCTTCTAAAGACTGGAAAATGCTACAAACCAAGGCCCATGTCTTCTGGCTTGTTTCTGGCTTCTTAGACTCCATCACAAGCAGAATGGTAAATTTTCCTTCTATCTGCATTTATTTACTTCACCGGATACAGTCTTCATGCCATTGACAGTCCAGATATAAACTATCTAGAAAAATATAATTACCCAGATAAATATGAGCTCCTAAGTCCTCATATATCATCGATTCACTACATTTTCCCCTTTTCCCTCCCCGGGAGACCCACAGGTGCACCCTCTGAGGACTCTAGGGTCTCCCGGTCCTGACCCAGATTAACAAACAGACATAAAACATTCTATTTGAATTTTGCATAGTTTATAAGACATTTGGGGGGGGTGACTTACAAAAAACCCGATTGTTATAGGATTTTCCTTTTCCATATTTCAAATGCACATGCCATCGGTCTTCCACCCCCACGCTCTAGCTCAGCATTTGCCCGCACTCCAATATGGCGGCAGCTCCACCCCCTAATGGCTTGACTCTTTCAGCAGAGCAGAGCGTGGGAAGGAGGTGGGATCATGGCTTATCAGAGGAACATCCGGTCACAGTCTTTCTACTGTCAAGCTACCACAGAACACATCATAGGGAGTCAGGGTCAACAGCAACACTTGGAGGTCGGCTTGAAGCTGGGCTTCAGTCTCCACTTATTAGTGGATCACTCTGACCTCATTTCTATAAAATGAGATTAAAAATATCAATCTACTAGTTACTTGAAGGAGGAAGCAAAGGAACCTGCTCTAGTTTCTTATTTCTGTGATAAAAACATTGACCAAAACCAACTTGGGGAGGAAAGGATTTAATTGGCTTATAGCACAGTCTGTCATCAAGGAAACCAAAGCAGGAGCTCAGAGCAGGAACCTGGAGCACAGACCATGGAGGAACACTGCTTTGCTTACTGGCTTGCTCCTCTGGCCTGTGCTCAGCCTGTTTCCTTCTACAATCCAAGACCACCTTCCCAGGTGTGGTACTGCCCACAGTGGGCTGGGCCCGCCCACATCACTCAACAATCAAGAAAATGCCCCACAGACATGGCCACAGGCCAATCCAACAGAGAAAATTCCTCAGTTGAGGCTCCCTCTGCCCAGGTGTGCCAAGTTGACAGTTAAAGCTACCCAGCACAGCACCTGTGCATGGCACTGAGCATAGTCGCTGAGCACGCCACGTACCACGCAGAAGACGAAGGTCAAGCAGTAACATCCCAAGAGCTCCCTCTCCCTGTCAACTGTGGTAAAATGAGTCTCATTTGAATAGGTGCAGGAAAGCGGTTCACTAAATTTTTCCCTTTTCCCTGGGAGACCCGCCCCAACTCCCGGTCCTGATGCTGATTGACAAACCAACATAAGACATTCTGTTTGGATTGTTTCTATGACATTTGGGAGAGGGTGATTTACAAAGACACGGATTCGTGTAGCCTTTTCCTTTTCCATATTTGAAATGCACTGGCCATTCCCCACCCCTTGCCATTCCCCTGCGCTCAGTAGCGGCTCCACCCCTTTTTCCCAGTGTGCTCCCCTTGCTCAAGGTCGCCCTGGGTCAACTAGCTTTTTGGAGGACCGTCCGGGTTACAGAAGGTCAGGTCGTTTCCGTTGCCTTCTTCCTCACCATTTCCCTCTCATCCCTGGCTTCCACAATAGCTCTTTATCAGGCTATTTCTTGTAAGTCCCCTGTATTAATTCATGTCTTTTTACTGTGACCAAGTACCTATCAAGAAACAACTTGAGGATGGAAGGGTCTAGTTTAGCTCACAGTTTGAGGATTCAGTCCATCACGGTGGGGAAGGCACAGCAATAGGAGAGAGAAGCAGCTGGTCACATAGCATCTGCAGTCGGGAGCCAGAGGGCAAGGAATGCTGGTGCTCTGTTTGCATTCTCTTTTGGTCAGTCTAGGAACCCAGCCCACACAGTGGTGCGTCCCCGTATTCAGGCTGGCATCCTAAATGCCCTACTCATTAGGAGTTAGCTCAACCCAGAAACTCCCTCACAGTGATGACCACAGGTTTGGTTTCTAGGTGAGTCTAGATCTTGTTAACCATCATACACCCTCCTGAGCATCATCTCTATGGAGCATTCCTTGGTGGCCCTCAGCTTTCTTGTGACTCTGCAATGCCCTGAGCACATCTTCCTGAGCCCCTTACAAAGCTTTCTGAAAGCATTTGTTTCTATGAGAAGTTTGGGCCAAGAATTTTTTTTTTTTTAACATTATTATTATGAGTAGTGCATGTGAAGGTCAGAAGACAGCTTTGGAGAGTCAGTTCTCTCCTTCCAGCTCTATGTGGGTTCTAAGGGTCAAGCTTAGGTCGAAGGACTCTGAGGCAAGCACTTTTACCCACTGAGTGATCAGGGCTGCTCTGTGCAAGGATTTTGATTCACTCGTTTTTCCATCCGTATTATTAGTAGGGTATCTGGAACATTCTAAATACTCAAATAATTCAGTTTAATGAACACATGAATGAATGCCTCAACTTCTAGCCAGCAGATTTTATTTTGGGAGTAAAACAATTTCTGTTCGTGTTTTGTATACTTGGGCTAGAATATTAAGGTTGCTATTACCTGGATGGTTTCTTGTGGATCCTGGTCTTAATTTGAGAACTAATTATCTGTATCTGCACTAAAGAAAATCCATCTCCAAGGATCCCTTCCTGGCTTGGGACATTGGCTGCTCAACCACTTTCCCTGTCTCTTCTACTCCAGACGACTTCAGCATCTCTACAGCCTCCGAATGCAGTCTCCCATAAGCACATCCGCACCCTTGAGATTTTAAAAATGTAGTGTTTGCTAATATCACTGGCTGAGTGAGTAAGGATGGGAAAGGGAGTTATTTCTTTGATGACTCAGATCTTGATTACTAAATCGGAATTTGCCTCCATACCTTGAGGGAGTGGAGAAAAGAAACTACAGTCAGTGAGACTGGTGTGTGTGTCTCTGCATCTCTGCTGGAAGCAGTCTGCATGGGGTGATTAAGTCCTGGGAGAAAGAAAACGGTGGGATTATGAACACTGACTCACCATCCATTGGAAGTGTCCAGGTTCTGGGCTGACCAAATTGCTCAGTGTTTGCAAATGTATTTCTTCTTAATCTTGAAATTCCCAGATTCAGGTGTTCTTGCAATAATGCCTCGGCCTGGGATGATTTGGTGGTATCTACCACTAGACATCCTGTTGTATGTGTTTCTGTGTGAACCTATCTAGTGGAGAACCCACAAAATGCTGTCCTGGCGAATAAGGCATTTCCGTCAGAAGCGTAGATGGTAGGAGTTTGGCTGTGGGCAGCGGACGTGATTGTCAGTATTCTAAATCCTGCCACTTCTGGCTAATGAAAGCTTGGAAAGTAGAGAAGGAGGTAAGCAAGCCTCCTTCTCTTTGGGTCATCTCCCTTAAGTATACCCCAGCCAGCATGCTTGAAGCCATCCAGCAGTCCTGAGCCTTGGCATGCTGCACTGATGTTTGTTAAGTTCTTCTCAGTCTCCAACATCAGTGGCTGTGCTTCTATTACTGGGGTTATTCAGCAAGGAAAGACTATGCAAATCCTGGGACAGAGTGACCTGTCACACCCTGAACATCTCCTCTGTACTCAAAGTTAGTTCAGATTGCTGAAAACTAAACTGCGCTTGGTTTCAGAAGAGCAGCCCCCCACCCCCGTTTCTACTAATGCTATTAAAGATGAGAGTTGCTATATACACTGGTTAACATATCAGTCAGTGTCATTCTGTCTCTGCCCTCCTGTGTCACTGAGCCTCTCACCACACATTCCTCTATTCCTGCTGGAAGGTGGTTATAAATCAAGCATATTCATTTATATATTCCTTCTGTAAAAAATAAGACTTGGGGCTAGAGTTACTCAGTGACAGAGAGTTTGGCTAACATGTAAGGCATTCTGTTTGACCCCTAGTCCCGTAAAATATTCTGATTGAGCAACTACTTAGAGTCAAGCAAAGTGTGTACATTTTGGTTTTCTAAATGGTAAATAAATATGTCAAGGCCACTCTCTTTCCTCAATAGCAAAATGCTTCACCTTGCTTGTCCTGTCTCCACCGTCTTCTTGGGTTACCTAGAGAAGGAAATGGGGGCTCAGACACGAGGAGTCCTCTGAGCTCCATGCCCTTAGAACAACACAGAATGGAGGCTGAGCGCTGCCTCTGATCTATGTACCTCTGTGTCTAGACCCCGGAGTTCAGGCAGCTTGTCACTCTGAAAAGCAATCTTGGTTCAGCTGTACGGCTGTTAACAGTCCTGCTTCCGAGTCCCATCTCAGCCTCATGACACTTGTGTTTTAAGAGACAATGATGTATTTCTCATTTTCATTTTGGCAGGTTTGGAAAGATCTTATTTTCTTCTTTTAGCTTCTACTCTAGAAAAAAAAAATAAGCCAAACATACATACCAAAAATGTGCTGGTCAGAAAGGGCTCAAGACCTCAGCCTTGGCTGGTGTAATAAATTAAATAACATAAAATTCCCCCAAATACTTCTGTACTTCCTCTTTACTAACTTTCCCTGATCTCATGCCAATATGCACTTATATTCAAAATTGTATGGAGATACGGATGTTTCACGACAGAAAACTGGGCCACAGTAACCAAACTGTAACAAATACTTCTGAATTTGTATTTGAAATAGTAAAGGATAGAAACAAAACCGTCCCCTCCAAATTCTGTCCCAAACCTTATGCTCTCTCATTCTGCTAATGACAGCAGCAGCACCCCATTCTCCAACCCAGATCTGAGTTCCTGTTCCCTTAAGTGTTATAACACATCTGTCTCTGAGGTCATTCGATTGCTCATCTATCTAACAGCTGCTCTCAACTGCTTTGCCAGGAACTGTGGAAGATACCAGGAATGCAATGCAGGGCAGAACCATCTTTGAAGTTCACTGTCTACTTTGCAAATTAAGACTTATTATCAGTCAGTGTTAAGGAAACTTAAATGTCATGACAGAAAGGTGATTTTTAGAAACATAAGCCAGCTCATGTTATTTGCCTGTTTAAAATTCTCCAAAAAGTTTCCCCATTATTCTGTTAGGAGAAATGGTAAGAGAATTTGAAATGATCCATAAGATTACTAGGATGCTTTCAAAGGAGTGTCCGAAACCAGAAACTTTTTGACTGATCGTTGACATGACTATCTGTAGGATTTTGGTCCATTTTGAGACTGATGAACTGTAGAAGATGCATAGTAATACACATAATTCTTGTCTTATAGAAATAAAAATGATTGTGTGGGTAGGTATGTGTGTATGTAGGTGTGTGTGATGTGTATGTATATATGTATGCAAGTACGCATGCCTGTACATATACATTCAGGGAGTAGTGTTACAGGTACACGTGTGGCCACCCTACCCAGCTTTTCATGAGTGCTTGGATCCAAACTCAGGTCCTCATGCTTGTGTAGTAAGTGCTCCTACCCACTGAGTCAATTCTGCAGCCCACAATTTTTTTTTTAATCCTGGTAGAGCTTTAATTGTTGCCATTCTGTGGAAAAGATTCTTCTAAGCACTGTGCTGTAGTGCCTTAAAGTTATTAGCAGCTTTACATCTATTCAAATATTTTATTTATTATTGTCATTTATTTTATGTGTATAAATGTATTGCCTGCATGTGTGAGTGCACCTGTGTCGTACAGTGCCCACAGATTTGAAGAGGGCGTGTACATATGGAGGCTTGTTGTTGACATCAGGAGTCTTTCTCAGTCACACTCCACCTCAGTCATTAACCCAGCCTCTCTCAACTGAACCAGAGCTGCTGGTGGTCTAGCTACCCATCTTGCTCAGGGAGCCTGTCTCTGCCTCCAGGGAGCTAGAATTATAGGCAGGCTGCCACAGCCACCTGACATTTATGTGCATACTGGAGATTTGAACTCGTCGTCACTGTTGCGTGGTGAGTGCTTTAACTGCTGAACTGTCTCCCACTCTGTATTTTGAAATCTTTTAAAATAAATAAGGTTTGGTTCTGTGGTTTGGATCTGTAATAGTCCTTTAAGGAAGGCCCATGTGTTCAAAGCTTGGTCCCAGCTTGGCCCCTTTCTGCCTCTTCTCCACCTCTATTTTTTTTTTTTTTTAATATCCTAGCCATGAGGTGAATAGCTTTCTTTGCTGTCTGTCCCTTGCCGTTAGGTGCTGTGTGCATGCCAAAGGCTCCAAAGCCACAGAACCCCAGGAGACTATGGACAGATACTTCCAAAACATAGGGCAGAATAAACCTTTCTACCTCTTAAGCTGATTGTTTCAGGTTTTTTTTTTTGTCACAGTGACAGAAAACTGACCAACATGTTTGATATGAACATTTTCAATTGTTGATGTTTTAATCATTGCTTGATGAAACAATGTTGTTGTCTCTCTGCACAATCAAGAATGCTTGACTCTTCAGGAAAATATAAAGCTAAGGACTTACATCTGATTCCCCAAAGACGGTGTATCAGCAAAGTGTGGCTTATGCAATAATCTGCAGGAGGCAGATCTTGGCTCTGCCTCTTAAGTGGGCTTCTGCAAGTTCAACAGATTCCAAGCAATGTGATATACAGACTCTCGTCTCTGGGAAGCCTGAAACAAATAGACACAAATACCAACAAGAAGTTGACCCCTCAATCCTTTTCTCACTGAAACACAGTATTTGTGCATTTTCCTAATATACATATATTATGCTAATTCAGTACATGCATGCAGTGTGAAGTAATCAAATCAGGGTAATGAGCATTTCCATCTCTTTAAGCCTTCAGCACTTTTATGCCCTGGGATCTTTGTATTCTGCCAATCACTTTGAACAGATCCAAGATTGTTTTGCTGTATTGCACTGGGCTAGGGAACTGGGAGTTGTCATCTACTGTAGCTGGGTTTGTGTTCTCTTTCTTGTACTTTTGCCATCCTCTTCCCCTCTGCCCTTCTCAATTGCAAATGACCACCCTTCTGTTCTGCTCCACAATATTGGCTGATTAGTCTCCACAAAGGAGTGAGAATGTGTGGCACGTGCGGCTTACTTTAGTTCCAAACTGCTGCAAATGACAAGATTTCAATCTTTGATAACTGAATAATATTCTGTTGCATGAATTCACCACATTTTCCTAATCAGCTCATCTAGTGAATGGCATCTAAGTAGATTCCATACCTTAGTTATTTGAATACTGCTGCAGTCAACATAGGAGTGCAGGAATAGTTTAGAAAGGATGGCTTCATCTCCTTTGCAGGAGTAGGATTGCTGGAGCACGTTGTAGTTCTAGGTTTTCGAGGAATCTTCAGACTGTCTTCCATAATGGCTAAACAGTTAAGTGTAAGAGTTTCTTTTTCTCCATATCCTTGCTAGTATTTGTTGCTGTTTTTTCTTTTTGATGATTAAGATGAAGGGATGACATGGTACCTCATCGTGGTTGTGATTGGCGGTTCTCTGATGATTAGTGATGATTAATGGTATTGTTTTTCCCATATTCTCTTGCAGTAACTTCATAGTTTCGGATTTAACTTTTAGGACTTTGACCCATGTTTGGTTGACTCTTGTGTATAGTGATAGGAAGGGATCTAACTTCACTCCTCTGAAAATGTGTATCGCATTTTCCCAACACCTTTTATGGAAGAGACCGGCATTTTTTCACTCTAAATCCCTGGGGCTTGTGTCAAAAATCAGTTGGCAGATGAACGTGGACTGATGCTGGCTTGTCTAGCCTGTTCTATTGGCTTACGTGTCTGTCTTTTATGCTAGCACCACTGTGTTAGATACTATAATTCTGTAGTATGTTTGGACGTCAGATATTGTGATATTTCCAGCATGTTTGTTTGTTTTGTGTTTTGCTCAGGAGGTCTTTGGCTATTCTTGGTCTTTTTTTATTCCATGTGAAGTTTGGGACTATTTTTCTTATTTCTATGAAAAAAGTCATTTGTATTTGGTGAGAATTGCATCTGATCTATAGATGCCAGATGATAATTTGTGTCTTCTATGATGTCTTCCATCTGTGTTTTATAATCCTCATTGTAAAGTGCTTTCACTTTCTCAGTTAAATGTCTCCCTATGTTTCATTTATTCTGCAGTCAATGTGAATGGGATTGCTCTTCGATTTCTTTTCACAGTCCTTTGTCAGTGTATTTAAATGTCACTGCTGTTTATATGTTAATTTTCTACGCACTTTACAGAATTTGTGTACACGTTCTCACAGGATTTTTCTTTTGCATTTGTGTGTATGTGGTGTGCCTGTGTGTGCATGTTTGCATGTGTGTGGGTGCATTTGTGTGCAGGCACATGTGCACGTGGAGGCCGAGGATGCAAGCAATGATCCTCCATCACTATTTGTTCATTACTTCATTCGTTCTGACAGGGTCTCTGGGGATCCTGTCTCTTCCCTCCTAGTCTGGAATTACAGACAGCAGGCCACACCCATCCAGCATATACTTGGGCACTGGGGACACAAGCTCCAGCCTTCCTGCTTGTGTGGTAAACATTTACTTAACCACTGAGTCAGCTACCCAGATTCCTAGCAGACTTTGATGGTATATTAAAGTTTCCTCTAGTTAAAATCACCTGCAAACACAACACCTTGATTCTTTTAAAATTAAAAATAATAATTTATGAGACAAATAAAAATATATTAGATATTTAAAAATATTTGGCAGTAAAAATATTTAAAATCTTGTATAATATTGTAAAAATAGTTCTTGGATTAAAGTTTAGAGCCTTACATGTGAAATAAGATAAACAAAATCAAGACATTTTGATTGAAAAAATAATCAAATAAGCAAAACCTTGCCGTATAAATCAAGGCAAAATTTGGACAACTCTATTTGAAAAAATAATATTCTAAACAATTTTATGACATGAAACGAGACATTAGAAAAATAGTTTTCTGTTTTTAAAAACATAGGAAAGTAAAACTGGAAAATCCTAGATCTTATTTATTGAACAAAATAATCAGCATCATAAAATCAATTATTTAAAAACAAAAAGAAGCAACCAATGAAATAGTAAAATTACACGGGTTCTTCACATAAGCTTGTAAAACTTTTAGAAAATGTCTATGCCATCAGCAAACTGCTTCAGAACATAGAAAGGTAGAAATTCGTTCCAATTAGTTTTACAAGGCAAACACATCTCAACTGAGGATGTCAGTCAACATCAGTCCAAAGACAAGTGCAGCCATCTGAATCCAGTAACTAAAAACTGATAACATGTAGGTACTGATTTATTTCTAAAAACATTCACTAATTAAAATGCAATCATGTTGCTGAGTGTGGTGGCAAATACCTTAATCCCAGCACACTGGAGGTAGATGTAGGTGAATATCTGTGACTTCAAAACCAGCCTGGTATACATAGTAAGTTCCAGGCCAACCAGGATTACATAGTGAAGCCCTGTTTTGAAAAACAAAACAAAAACAAACACGAAAAAATTAATTATGTATTCGCTACATTAAGGAACAAAATAATCATCTTTTTAGATTACAAAATATATAATCTTGCTGGGTGTGGTGGTACACACCTTTAATCCCAGCACTTGGGAGGCATAGACAGGCAGATCTCTGTGAGTTTGAGGATAGCTGGGTCTACATAGTAAGTTTCAGGCCAGCTGGGGCTATAGGAAGACCCTGTCTCAAAAAGGCCAAATATATGTTTGTATATTAGACATTTTCTTTAAAGTCAGAGACCTACAAACCTTTTCTTTATATTGCATTAGGCACTGCACTTGAATCCTAGTCAGTGTAATAACATAAGAAAATGAAATGCAGTTGTAAGAATTAGAAAGGAAGGAACATAAATATTATTTGTACATTCTGGTAGTATTTTTATAGGCAATTTGACAAAGCCTACATAAAAATTATAAGAACTGATAAACAAGACTTCTAAGTATAAGAGCTTTGGATGAAAACCCCTGGACATTAGCAATAAAAATTATTTAATGTTTAAGAAACATAATACACTTGCCATACAGTTTGTATTATTAGCAAAGCGCCAAGGAAATATGGCAGAAATCTTACAAAAGATATTGCTGTAATGAGTAAATAAAATATTTAACTGAAGAAAAGAAAGGACACCTAGATTAAGTTGGAAAATAAAATATATTAGTGGATGAGAATGCTCAGTATCATAAAGATGAAGTTGTATGTAAAATTAGCAAAGAATTCAATGCAGTGATAACAATAATCACGACAGAGTTATGGGCAGAATTTGACAGCATTAATGGCAAAGTCATACCCAAAACAGTTAAGAAAGGGAAATTTGAAGAGAGCAAATAACAAGGAGAGATTGAGTCATTAGTAATATTATTATAAAGCCATCGTATTAAAATGTTTTGCTTACTTTATTTTTATTTTATTTTATGGATGAGTTTTTGCTTGCATATATGTAAGTGTTCTTATGTTGTGCAGTACCTGCAGAGGCTAAAAGAAGACATCTGATCCCCTGGAACTGGAGCTAAAGATGATTGTTAGATGCCACATTGGTGCTGGAAATCTATCCCAAGTCTTCTGGAAGAGCAGTCATTGCTCTTAACCACTGAGTCATCTCTCCACTCCCAAGCAATCATATTTAAAGTCGAATTTTATTTGTATAAGATGTTGGGCTTCAGAAAAAGATCATAAGTATGAAGGAACTTACCTTATAGCAGGGTTGTTGTTAAGAAAACTGGAGAAAGAAATGGACTGGCATCAAGATGGTCCCAGGCTTCAGCTTTATCTGCTACTGGGTTTAACAGATATCAAGCTGTTTCTGTGGGGTCTAGAGATGTTACTTGGTCCTACACGGGCTGCTTACTGTGAGCTCTGAGCTTGGAGTATGCTCACACTGCTTTATTGACTGACTCTGTTGTTCCTCAGCAGTAGTATAACCCTGTTCCAACAGCTCATGAGAAAGGCTGTTAGGAGGACAAAGTGGCAAGTGGTTTCATGCCCTGACCCACTTCCCATCAACCCCTTTGGCATGCATAGATCCAAAGTGTATATCTTTCATGGAAGCCTAGTTGACAAATGACACAGTAAGTAAAGGAAAGCACTGGTGTTGGTGTTTGGATGCAGTGTAAGTATCTAAGGAGTCCCCCTTTAATATATTTTAATTCTATTGGCTTTGTTTCTCTAGAGAATCCTAATACACATACCCAATTGCAAATAATCTATCTACCTATATATGTATATATATATATGTGTGTGTGTGTGAACTTTGAAGCCTTCGAAGAAATAAATAGGAAAGCATTCTTATTTCAGCATAAAGATAATCATATGTGCACACACACACACACACACACACACACGCCTGCACAAATCCACAAACATCTTAAAGGGAAATATTGATATTATGAATATTTCAGAATTTTAAGCTTCTATCTGAACAATCACAAAGACAAGCTGCAGCTATAGGCAGGTAGAAGATGTTTGTAGTGCATGTAGCTACCTGTACTGGTCTCCTGGGAATGAGTAAGAAGACACAGAAGACGTACACCCCATTAGGTAAGTATACAGTGGACACAGACAGGCCAGTCACAGAACAGAAGGGCAAATTACCAATAAATATGAGCAACACAAACCCACAAGTCAGCAGGAAATGCATCTAAAACTCTAATTATAACAAAGACTGGCAAAAGTAAGAGAAATAAAAACATTTGTTCAGTGCCGATGGGAATATAACTTGGCACAAATGCTTTGGAGAGTTATGTGGCATACCTCTTAAATGGGAGTCATATTTTTAGACCTTTTATTGTGGGTGACTTACAAAAGCACATGAAACATGGGAAAATGTTCAAAGCAGGAGAAAAAAGTAAGACTAGGATGTGTTCTCCACACTTAAGATGAACCCAAATTTCAAAATTATGATGTTGAGTAGAAAGGCAAACTGCAAAAGGCTGAGCCCGATGGCGTGCTTCCGTAAATACTGCATTCTCCGCACCAATATGCAGAAAGTAGTTTTAAAAATTCATGGAGGTGGTACCTGCCAAAGTCAGGATGCTGACGTGTTCTGAAAGTGGGGGAGGGGAAAGCATCAGAAATAGAAGTTTTCATTTGCATCGGGTATTTTATTTCATTTGAAGAAAATATAGCCAAAGAAAGCGATGAAGTCAGTGTAATACAATTTTTAAAATCTGTTTTTATTGAATTTGTGTGTGTTTTATACAGGATATCTCAAAACAATTAATCATCTTTGTACCCCATCCCCACTGGCACGCTCCCACAGCCCCTCCGCTGGAACCCATATACTCTGTCATCTATATTAAGGTCCACTCTGTCAAGTCAGTGTCCCCAGATGGTCCCCTGTGGGAGTCCATCCACTGAGGTCTAGTCAGCCTATCTAGAGTCTCTTGTTTTAGGAAGATCAGCTCTTCCTCGCCCAGCAGTAATAATCAACTGCCGATATTTCCTCAGCTAAGATTGGGGTCTGCTGTTCATTTCCCCAGTTCTGTGCTGGGTGTTTATCTGCTTGAGTTTGCATGGGACTTTTGTATGCTGACACCATTGTCATAGAATCATATGAGCAGGGCCCCAGGAACTTGTAGGACTCTGTTTCCATACGGCTGTGCACCTCCTCCCTGACTCTTGCAGTCTTTCTGCCCCCTCTTCTGCAATGGTCCCTGAGCCCTAGGTAGGTGAAGTTTAATACAGGTATCCTGTCCATGGACCAGCATGCTGCAAACTCTTAATCTCTGTATTTTGGCCGTTTGTGACCTTTTGTGTTCCTGTCCCTCTGTTGCATGAGGGAGCTTCATTAATGAGAATTGAGAGATGCATTAGTGTCGCCTTCATTACCCCATTCTATGTTCCATATGCCTTAGGTGTAGAGGTTGAATTGTCGATGTGTCACTTAGGCCTGGGCAATTCATAGAAAATGTTTGTGTGTGACCAGTTGTGGTACTTGGTAATAGTCTCCGACTGGTGCAAAATAAGCTTCTTTGATGAGTGGTGACTGAGATACTTGTCTGTAGATATAAGGACACATATTTTGCGCATAGCAAGAAAGTACATTAGTCTAGGGATATGACAGTCTTGGGGTTTTCTCTAAGATCTATGATCTCTCGGGCCATGTGTATTTGGTTATGTTTATATTCACTTATATTAAGTGAAGTAACACAGACTCAGAGAAACAAATGATGTATGCTCTCCCTCATATGCAGATCCTAGCACCAAATCCTTATAAATGATTATGTGTCCAGACATGACAACAGGAACCAGGATAATGAAAAGGAACCAGGGAGAGAAAGGGAGAGAAAGAATCTGAAAGAGAAGAACAGTAGGAGACAGGCGTTACTAAGGGAGAAATGGATAAAAATAAGGCCATTTAAATGGGAAGGGGGAAGAAGGGTTATATATGGAATGTTGGGGATAAAGGAAAAGAAGGAGCTCAAGAGAGGTGGGTCCATAGGAGACAGGTATTATCAAGGGAGAAATGGGGAAACCATGGTGGAAAGGTAAGACAGGGAGACAGACAGAGAGAGAGAGAGAGAGAGAGAGAGAGAGAGAGAGAGAGAAGAGATAAATAATGCCTACCTAGTTAAAAAAAAACCCAGAGGGAATCATATTAGTCTAACAACCTAATGACAAATTATACATACAGTATCTCTACATGAGTCCATGTGCATGCTTAAAGTCTACATAACAAGAAACAGTGCCAGAGAGGAGAAACCCTTCATGAGTTGTTGGCCGGGATGGTCCAAGACCACAGCCTTTGATGTCCTCCCAGAACTTGAAGGTAAGATCCTACTTCTGAAGACAGAACATACTTCAGATACAGAATTCAGGGTAATAGAGCTGGAACTGACCTGAAACCACTTCCCTGAAGGCTAGCTCTCATAGCTTTGGCGAGCAGTACGAAGGTGCCAAGGGAAAACATCAGTCAGTGGTCCAACACCAGCTTCAAGACCAAATAACCACATCAATGGCCAGCACAGTATACGACATTGGTGCAGTAGTGGCATTTTTGTCTTGGGGGGCAATCAACAGCTACCTAATTGGACTAAAAGCCCAACTCAATAGGAGGAAACTCAAGTGTGGTACTATAATACAAGTTTTAACACTTATTCAATTTTTACCATGCTTATATTGGCTTATGTTACATTATCTCTTAAATTGAAATGTTAGATCTAAAATAAAGCAAGTAATGCGTGCTACTGATAGTTTACACAAGTCTTGTGAAAGAAACAACAAAATTGTGGAGGTTCAGAGTTTGTTTATATGCGTTAAAAGTATGAAATTTAGGTGTGGTGGTGCATGTGTTTAATCCCAGAACTAGGGAGGCAGAGACAGGCTGAACTCTGTGAATTCGAGGCCAATCCCAGAACTAGGAAGACAGAGACAGGCTGAACTCTGTGAATTCGAGGCCAGCCTGTTCTACATAGAGAGTTGTAGGCCAAATGGGGCTGCAGGGAGACCCTGTCTCAAACAAACAAATAAACAAAAACTTTGTAAAAATTTTAAGCTGGGTATGGTGGTTCACCATACCTTTAATCCCAGCAGAGGCAGGTTGATCTCTGTAATATCATGGCCATCCTGGTCTACATAGAGAGTTCCAGGCCAGTTGAGGCTAGAGAAAGACCCTGTCTCAACCCCAACTCCCCCTCAAAAGTATGAAATTTAGAAAGGGAATTTTTTTTGTCTTTTTGAGAAAGGGTCTCCCTGTAAACATAGCTGGCCTGGATTCATTATGGAGACCAGACTGGTCTCAAACTCATAGAGATCCACCTGCCTCTGCCTCTTGAGTGCTGGAATTAAAGGTGTCTGCCACCATGCCTGGCTCAGAAAGGGAATGTTTAGTTCAATATTGTTTTTTAGAATTTCTTACCTGAGTACCATATTTACCTCATTTCAACCCCTTCCTCTTCCCCTTCTAACTCCTCCCTTGTCTGTTCTAACCCCTCTCAAATTCACAACCCCTTCTTTAATATTGTTAAATATATATTCATCTGTATGTATGTATAACCTATTGAGTCTATCTGCTGGTACTCATATGCACTGTGTTTAGGGCTGACCAATTGGGAATTAGATAACTTACCAGGGAGCTCATTCCTGAGGAAAACTGATTCTCCCTCTGTCAGCAGCCATTGATTGCTTGGAGCTCTTTATCTAGGGGTACCAAGCCTTATGAAGTCTTCCCCATCCATCATGGTGTGTCAGTTGGTGTCATTATGCAGGTCTTGTTAGGCACTCATAGAGTTGAGATTCTGTGGATGCAGCTTCCGTCATGTCCGGAAGAAGCTGCTAAGAATTGTAACTTTTTGTTCACCTAGAAAAACAACAACAATAACAAATATCCAAGGGTTTTCCTACAGACAGACGAAACAGAATATAGCTCCTATGTCCTGTGCATGACCCTTGAGTGGTTTATGAGAAAATATATTGGAGAAAGTCAATCATCCAAACAATGAGGACTGGTCCTTCTTAAGGTGCATGTAGACTGCTTGATATGAATGCGCTCTTCCTGTGTGTATGTTGGTCCTGTGAGCCAGATGCTTCTGCTCTCTCTCTTTAATGCATCAGAAGACAAAGGATGGTGGCGTTTGAATGACTGTTCCTTATGGAGCCGCCCTGGAGTAGCAAAAATAATCCATCTGGTTCCCTCCAGGATCTTTTCCCAGAGCACTCAGTCACAGTTTGTACAAGGAGATTCCCCAAGTCTGAAAGGCACTGCAAAAGATGTCGGTTGAGACTTTCCTTGAGCCTTGTGTCTTTGCTCTCTTCTCCATTACTGAGCTGTTATGGGAAAGCATACGTGAGCCCTGATCATCCACGAAGTTTGGCAAAGAATTTTCTCAGTCCCAGTCTCCTACTTCCTGGACCATGTAACATGCTGCTGAACTCCTGCAAAGGCTCAGCCTACACACATCCAGCATCACTGCGTGCATGGAGAAAAGGAGCCCAGCATGGGCTCGCTCTCCTAACATGGATAGGACAGAGGACCACAGCAAAAGGCTGCTGTCCAAAGCACCTTTACTCTTGGACTATGCATCCAGAAACCCAACAGAAAGCATCCCTCCAGAGTCCTGATGCTGCATAGCTCTTCCTCAGAGGAGGAGGCCTGGAGAGCTTGGAGCATGGTGGAGCAAGGATCCAATAGGTTGATGAAATAAGGTGATTTCAGGTGACACTAGCTGTCTTGAAGGACTTGGAGGAGAGGAGGAGGGAGCTGTGCTATACTCAGGTGCCTAGGAGCTAAGATAGGATCCTGAAGCCTGTGTGAGTGAGCAGGCAGAAAGATGAACGATGTGAGATGTGCCCCTAAAAGATGCCAACCGCCACTTGTCAATGAAAGATGAGGGGGACGAGCTCAGGGCCCAGACAGCACTGATAGCCTGACTCTGCAAAGGACTGTGGTCTTCCCTAGGCTGCGCCACTGGCAGCCAGTCCTGTACCTTGCAGCTGCCTCCACACTACAACTCTATTGACTTTTTCCTTTCTCAGAGAAAGGACTAGAGTTTAATCAACCTAATATGTTAATTATGTGCTTCCTGTTTGCCTAAAATTTTGCTAAGTTCTATGAAGAACAGAGTGGTGCCTCAGTTTCTACTCATCACTAGCGTTTTGGTGTTTTCCGAAGAGGGAAAATTCTGAACATCTGAAACATTACGATTCCAAAGAACCCACATGATACAGCTACATCCGGATTGCCTCCAAAATCTCATGTGCTAACGGCTTGGTCCCCTGCTTGGCGCTGCTGCGGGGTACTGTAACCTTTAAGAGGTGGGACTTGTGGGAGGAAATCAGGTCATTAAAGGCTACACTGGAAAGGAGTTGTGGGACTCTGCCCCCTTCCTCTTTCTCTCTTTCACTTCCTCTCCACAATGTGAGAGCTTTGACTCCACCGAGTATGTGTTCAGCCTGTGACGTACCACCACAAGCCCAAAGCCACAGAGCCAACTGATCACAGCCTGAAACTCAGAAATTGTGGCCCCAAATAAACATTCCATCCTTGTAAATTAACTATCTCAGCTACTTATTATAGCAATGGAGAGGTGTCTAACACACTAAGTGTTACAGAAAACATATATATGTATGCTTGTGTGGGCGTGAATATGTATTATGATGGGGGAATTATCTTGATTACATTAATTGATCTAGGCAGACCATTCCTAGGGACCATGGACTGCATACAAAGGGGAAAGTGAGCTGAGTGTTAATTCCTTGCTCTCTGGATAGATGTGATCAGCTGCCTGGAGTTCCTGCCATAACCTGGACCTGTGAACCCAAATAAGTACTTCCGCCTTTCAGTTGCCTTTGTCAGAGTATTTTATCATAGCAACCAAAAATGAAGCTGGAGAACTGCCTTTTTTACATGTATATGTACATGTGTTATGTGTGTCTGTGTGTGTTTGCATGACTGTGGGCCCATGTGCGTGAAGGTGTGCGTGTATACACATGGTAGATGCTAGTTGTCTTTCTCAATCTCTCTCCACTCCATTTGCCGAGGCAGAGTCTCTTACTGAACCAGGTGCTCCCTGATTCAGCCAGTCTGGCTGGCCAGCTTGCTCTGGGGATCCCCTGTCTCCACCTCCAGAGTGCTGGGATTACAGATGGGCCGTCATACCCACCCCTGTTTTTAAGTGGTAGGGAGGGGATGGGGGCTCTGAACACTGTTCTTCACACTTGGATGGCAAGTGCTTTATTCACTGACCCAACTCCCCAACCCTTAAAGGGAGAGCTTTCTAAAAGGTACTGCACCCTTCTCTGCCTGGATGAAGAGAGCCATGTGAAAGTTCTACAGTGGTGGTCACGCAGTGGTCCTGGGATGGAGTTATAGCTAATGTAGATGGTACAGAAAATAATGCTGATTAAATGCTCATGTCAGAAAAAAATACTCTGGCAACTGATCTCTTGAAAAAGAGGAAGAAGTCAACCTTCCAGTGTCCCAAGTTCTCACCTTTCTGCTGAGTGCTGAGACTGTATCATACACCACATTAAATTTCTCCATCTGAAAGTCATGCTGACCCCTCAAAGCTGAAACTTACCAAAGGAAATTTATCTTTCATCACACATCCTTCCCTGTTCTTGAGAAAATGGCCACTGCCACAGGCTAAACAGCCTCATAAGGACCTAATTCCTACCTCCCCCTTGGCCCTGGCACATGCTTTATTGAGAATCTGACAGATCTGGAAGAAGTGTGGTGAAGCATCTTTCTCTTTCATCCACCCCACTGTGTGCAGTGTCCCCACCTAACCAAAGCCCTCATTACCTCTTATTTGGATCTTGGCAACTCCTAATTGATCTTCTGCAGCTCATTTCTTCTGCCTCCAGCACATCTCATCCCAACTGCTCTTGCCAAATAAAGCTTTGTAAAGGAGGACCTTAAATGGGGTCACTCACCTGCTCAGGTACCTTCAAAGTCTTCCCACCATCTACAGACTAAAGAAAATAGCCTGGTGGGCAAGACCCTGGTACTTTGGCCTTTTTTGATCCCAGGCTTGTTTCCTTGGGGCATAGGCTCCGTTCCATGCTTTAGTTTGACGAATCTGGGCTTAAGCTTTCTTTGATCCAGAATGCTGTTCCACTATCTAAAAGTTTTTAGCCCTTGCTTATCTTTTAAGGCATCAAATGTGGCCCAGGAATGAATCCTTCTCCGATAGCCTCAAACAGGAAATGAATCGTACCCCTCTGGAACTCCCATAGTAGTTTATCTTGTGACACTGATTGCTGTCTCACTCCCTGCCTTACTGTTACATTCATTAGTTCATGAATCATTCATTCAAAAACTAGAAAATATCCCAGTGGGAAAAATTGCTCAATGGATAGCTTCCGAATTAAAATAAGCTTGCTTTCTTGGTCATTTTGCCTCCTTTGATTAGTGATTGACGTGTCCTGAATTGTTTGACCTATGTGGGATTATGTGACTTCTGCAAAATCAATTAGTAAATTAAAGTAGGAAGTCAAGGATTTGTCTTTCATCTTCAGAACTTTGGATCCCATTGGGACTGTTCCTTTTGCCCATCAGAGAGAGCAGATTTTATGAATGCCACTGAC
The DNA here is from genome assembly GCF_000622305.1 of Nannospalax galili. Taxonomy (NCBI): domain Eukaryota; kingdom Metazoa; phylum Chordata; class Mammalia; order Rodentia; family Spalacidae; genus Nannospalax; species Nannospalax galili. The sequence goes on along the minus strand of NW_008359963.1, from coordinate 3,932,908 downwards.
ATGTCGCTCTTCCACAATCTTCTCATCAGTTCATATCTTCCCTTTTTTCTGCCCAGTTCTATCTGTAGATGAAGTGTGAGAGAGAAATGGTATTTACCATTCCAAGAATTCATGCTAATGTAATTTGGACAGGCAACACTTCAAAGCTCCACATGCCCCATCATCACCAAACACTTCTGAGAACATAACATAGCCTAGAGTTTTCCCTAAGCCAGTTTTTTTAACATTGACTTTGATCCTCCCATCAGGCATCTGCTGACACTTTTAATCTTACTGTAATAGGAAAGATGCAATAGTATTCGGGACCCTCTTCAAAGCTGGAAAATTGCATCATATTCTGGTTATTAAAAATGGATTTTCTTTGCAGTTTTCTATACTTCCTACAAAGACAGTTAAACCCGAATGGGCCTCTGAACTAGATGGCCGCTGTACATACAGCATTTTGCAAATGCTACCATCATTCATCTCAACATTGTAAAACTATTCAGTAGATGAACTAAATACGTAAATGAGCTTCATGAAAAGATACTTTTTGACAGTGTCATGATTTTTAAAATACATTTCTATCAGTTTTGCTTTTTTCTGTCACTTAGTAATAATGAAATGTGCCTCTGAATAGTCCCATGTGTTATGCAGCGGTAAATATTAACCATTTTGCTTCATCAAAGTGAGGGTAAAGAGCATTTTATAGAGAGCTGGATATAAGCCAACTGTGTGCAGTATAAGTTAATATACTATAATAATATAATAAAATATGTAACATTGGCACACTTTTATCCATCAAAGCAGCTTCTTGTAAGTTATGTAACATATAATCTTGCACTTGCTCAGTAACAATTTAGATGTTTATTTTTCTTCATAGAAGACTACTATTTATATTTTAATATTAGCATAAATTCATTTTTTCTTTGGCAAAAAATTAGAAAACATTAAATAAATCAAAGAAAGATACAGACAACCCCTGATCAATGATGGTTCATCTTAAATTTGAGGAACTTTACTGCAAAAGCAACTTGTACTCGGCAGAAATTGTCCTTTGAGGTTGGGATTTTCATCTTATCCTATATAGTCTCACACTTGTGAGACACCTGGGGTTGACAGTGAACCACTGTTCCCAAGCAACTGTCACAGCTTCAGTTGTCAACTTGACACACAAGAAGAGGGAATCTCAATTCGGCAATTTCCTCCACCAGATTGGCCTGTGATGTCAGTGGGGCATTTTATTGGTTGCTAATTGATGCTAGTGGGCCCAGCCTGCTGTGGGTAGTGCCATCCCTAGACAGCTGGGCCTAGGCTGTATAAGAACATGACCCTGGAAGAAAGCCAATAAACAACAATTCTCCATAGTCTCTGCTTCAGTTCCTGTCTCCAGGTTCCTGCCTTGAGTTCCTGCCTTGACCATCCCTCAACAATAGACAGTAAAGGATAAGATGAAATGAATCCTTTCCTCCCCAACTTGCTTTTGGTCATAGTGTATAATCACTGCAACAAAAACCAAACTAGAACACAGCCACACAACCAAAGGAAAAGCAACCATTGCTCCTATGTTGTTAAGGAAGCATGTACAGTCTGTAGGTGTATTGGTATAGTTTTAATTTATGTTATTTTCAACTTACGATGGATTTACACAGATACAGGGGAGTATCTTCAGTTAGAAGATAATATAAAACTATGTTTGTATCACTGTTGATCTGCAGTGCTCATAATAATCTTCATTTCTACTGGATTTAATTTTGTGTGTAAGTAACTAGCTAGCTTTCATTATAAATTTCTTTTGTTGTTTGGTTAAAACCCATACTTTATTTTCTATACAGCAATACAATTTACGTATTAAATAACAACAGAATTATTTGATATAGTTTTAAACAGAAGAACAAAGGGAAAATTTTCCAGTTATAAAACAATTAAACAACAACAAAAAAATCACTTTATCCAAGTGGGTCAATGGGGAAAATTTATTCAGTGGCCAGTCATGTCTGATTCCTACTGTAATATGGTCAATGGGATTTTTAAAAAGCTCGGCTTTCATAATTGCTGTCTCAAAGGCATAACATGTACTGGATTCTTATGAAATGCAGAAATGATTTTGGCTACTACAATATCCAGAAAATTGAATTCACAAAATCCACCATAAAAATATGCTTTTTAATAAAAAAAAAACCCTTTCTTGTTTTCTGAGTATACTCACACATGTCTTACCTATATACATGTATGCATTATAGGCTAAGGTCTGATTAGGAAAGAAAATATGTAATTTTTTTACTTTCTGTGATTAGGTGACATCTAATATTATACATTCTAGATTCATCTGTTTTCCTGCAAATTTTGTGATTTCAGTTTTCTTTGAGCTAAATAATATTCCGTTTTATATATGTGCCAGATTTTCATTGTCCATTCATCTGTTGATGGACAGCTAGGTTAGTTCTATTTCCTTGCTATACTGAATAGAGCAGTGATAAAATGAGGATGCAAATATCTCTAGAGTAGGGCATGGAGTTCTCTGGGTATATGCCCAGGAGTGAGATACTTGGGTCAAATGATAACTCTATTTTTAATTTTTTGAGGAACCTCCACACTGATTTCCATCATGGCTGTACTAATTTGCACTCCCACCAGCAGTGAACAAGTTTCCTCTCTCCACATCCTCTTCAACATTAGTTGTCAGATTTCTTGATGAAAGTCATTCTGACTGAAGGGGGCGATGATTCAAAGTAGTTTTAATTTTGATTTCCCTGGTGACTAGGGATGCTGAACACATTTATTGGTCATTTATATTTCTTTTCTGAAAATCATCTACTCAATTAATTAGCCCATTTGTTGGTTGATAATTTTATTTCCTTGGTATTTAATTTTTGCAGTTCTTTATATATTCTGGATTTTAGCTCCTTGTCTGATGTTTAGCAAGTAAAGATTTTCATTCATTCTTTGGGTTTTCTGTGTTCTTAGCTTTTAGTTTCTTTTGCTGTGCAGAAAAATTTAAATTTCATATAGTCCCATTAGGTGATCTTTGGGGCTAATTCCTGTGCTATTGATGTTCTATTCAGAAAGTTCTTGCATAGCGTGGTGGCTTGAGGAATGTTCCTTGTATTTTCATCTAGGAGTTTCAGGGTTTTAGGTTTTAAAATAAGGTCTTTGGTCCATTTCGAATCGATTTTTTAAAAATATTTTTTACTTATTATTTTTATGTGTATGATTGTATTGGTGCATGTATGTAAGTGCACCCATGTCATACAGTGTCTGTGGAGGCCGGAAGAGGGTGTCGGAGCCTCTGGAACTGGAGTTACAGATAGTTGTTAGCTACCATGTGGATCCTGGGAATTGAACCTGGGTCCTTGGCAAGAGCAGCTAGTACTCTTCACCACTGAGCCATCTCTCCAGGAATGCTTCAAAACCACTCTGCTTTTTAAATTTGAGCATTTCTAAGTAGGCAGAATAATTTTTATGCAAATGCTTGAGATATGAAGCCATACAACTGACACCTTCACCCTGATAATCAACTTTTATTGATATTCTAACATAAACCCACAATAAGCAATAAGTAAGTAACCTATGAAATGTGGTTTATGTCAATAAAGAGATTATAATTAGGTTGAGAACAATTTGGTTGATTATGAAGTAATGAATCACCAAAGTGTTACATAGTCACCATGGCATGATGTACTTCATGACCTAAAAAGGAGAGAACTGAAGGCAGTGTTAAGAGAAGGGAGACTTTAGGAGCATATGAAATATTTTTGCAATGCTGGGCACCATTTGAGCAAACAGTAAAGGATGAGAATCAAACACGCGGTTCAGGGGACTGGGGAGAGCTCAGTGGGTAAAGTGTTTGCCGTACAAGCATGAGGGCCTGCATTTCAATCCTTAGGACACACTAAGCTAGGCACAGTGGCACACCTCTGTAATCCCAGTTCTCCTATGCTGAGATGGGAGGCAGAGACCGAATTGCCAGAAGCTTGCAGGTCAGCTAGCCGGGCATACACAGTGGTGCACAACAAAGAGACTGTCTGACACAAGGAGGAAGGTGAGGACCGACAACTAAGGTTGTCTTCTGACCTCTATACATGCCCCATGGCATGCACATATGTACCTGCACACACACCCATCATACACCCACACATCTGCACATACCGACAGCAAACAAACATGCCAGTTCAAGGAATGGTTGATGCAATGGCTACATGAGCGCTTGCTTGATTTCTTCATGAACTTGTCAACAGTGTGACTAATGTGTATTCCCTTCCCCATTTCCTGAAGGAGTCCCTCCACTCAGCCTAGAAGGTATCAGCAACATTCAGCTTGACAATTTACCCCACAACCGGCCACTGTTGACTAGCCAGGGTCATGCAACACTCAAGCTGCGTCAATCATTTTTCTGCCCCAGAAACTGAGAGCAAAGGTTGAGAGATGGAGCTCATCAGGGCTGCATCTTAAGTTGGAAGAGCATATAGGCATTGGAGCTGCAAAAGAGTGATGAAGCACACAAGCAAGTCCACACACACGAGGGCTGCATCTTAAGTTGGAAGAGCATATAGGCATTGGAGCTGCAAAAGAGCGATGAAGCACACAAGCAAGTCCACACACACGCACACACACACACACACAAATACTCAAGTATACATGCTCAAGTATACATACTTAAGTCCACACACACACACACACACACACACACACATATACTCAAGTATACATGCTCAAGTATACATACTTAAGTCCACACACACAGTCAAGTATACATACTCAAGTACACACACACACACACACACACACACACACACAAATTTCAATCTAGATTCCACATATAAGAATACACAAGGTCTTCATGTTTCTAAGGGGGGCTTGTTTCACTTAACATGATGATCCCAGCTCTACTAATTCTCTGCAAATATCAGGATTTGCTCTTCTTTATGGATGAATAAAAATTCCATTGCATAGGGCATGAAAGAAAAAAGGGGACTATGAGAAGGGAGAAAGAAATCTTAGGAGAGGACGTTGGGAAAGAGAGAAGGAAATGGAGCACACACAAAAGCAGAAGCAGGGGCTATCTTGGGGGAAGGGATCCAGCAGGGTAACAGGAGAGGGCAGTCGGGGAGGGGAACAAACAGGAACAATGTATGATAACGTGTGTGAATAATGTGCTCAGTAGCTTCATGTGTCCTCTAGTCTGCTTTCTATTGCTGTGATAAAACACTCTGACCAAAGCCAACCTGGGAAGGGAAGGGTTTATTTAGGTTACAAGTCCAAACCCACTGTTCATCCTTGAGAAAGCCAGGGCAGGAACTCAGGGAAGGAACCTGGAGGCAGGAGCTGAAGCAGAGACCATGGAGGACCACTGCTTATGGGCTTGCTCCTTTGGCCTGTGCTCAGCCTGCTTTCTTATACAATCCAGGACCTCTTGCATAGGAATGAAACCACCTACAGTGGACTGGGCCCTGCTATATCATTCAACAGTCAAGAGCATGCCTCACAGATATACCCAAAGGACAATCTTGATGAAGAAAATTCCCCATTGATGTTCCCTCTTCCTAAGTGTGTCAAGTTGGCAACAGAAGCTATCCAGCACAAATGAAAATAAAATGAAATTTAATGATGAAGTCTACTACATGTTTGCTTCTGAGACAGGGCCTCATACTTGTAACCCAGAGTAACCTGGAACTCACTATGTTGCCTAAGATGGTTTCAAGCTTGTGGCAAATCTCCTGCCAAGTGCCAGGGTTACAGATGTCCACCACTCTGGACTTGAACCTTGGTACTTTGTAAGTTAGTATAAAAAGCAATAATCAAAAATGAGAAAGGTAAATCAGATATTTGCAAAGGAGGTAACAAGATGGACTTCCCTAAACAGAACACTATAAATAAGCAGTATCTAATGACTGTCTGGTTCCCGGGAAATCCTCATGTGAATTCCCGCACTGCAATCCAATTCAGGTATTTTTGCCTCCTGCACTAAGTCAACTCTAGGAATTTTTTTTTTTGTACCCTTCAGTTATCACCTCATTCGTCTCTGTCATCTCTCAGTAAAACCTAGTCTCTGCCATCATTCCTCTGTCACCTCTGCTACCCATGAATCTCTTTATTGTTTATTTGTTATTTTAGTCCCATCTCTTTTCTTTTCTCTGTTACCGCAGCACTGTCACTAACAAGGATTAGCCATTTGACAAGAAAGGGGCTACTGCCATTGGCCAGTGAATTACCCAACCGTGTTGTCTTGCCAGAAACGCTCTCAGCCTTTGGTACTTGAATGTTTTCATTATTCCATCGTACTTGAGAATTTGTATTTGAGATGGATTGAGAATTATTCCAAACTGCTAAAATGACAATATGTCTGTTCTAGTTTGCTTCTCTGTTGCTGTGATAAAACACTGACCAAAAGCAACTTGGAATAGAAAGGGTTTATTTCATCTTATACTTCCAAGGCTTAGTCCATCTTTGAGGGAAGTCAGGTGGGAACCCAATGACCCAAGGCAGGAAATGGAGGCAGGAACTGAAGCGAAGCCCGGGGTGGAATGCTGCTCACTGGCTGGCCTCCTCTGACTTGCTCAGCTACCTTTCTTATTCAGCTCAAGCCCACCTATTTATGGCTGACACTGCCCACAGTGACTGGACCCTCCTACATCAATTCTCAATCAATAAAATGTCCCACAGACCAATTTGATGAAGGAAATTCCTCAGCTGAGGTTCCCTCTTCCCAAGTGTCTGTCTCTAGTTTGTGTCACATTGGCAAAGAGTAAACAGCACAATTGACCCCTTCCTTGTCAACTTGACACTTAAACACATCCCTGTTAAACCACAACCTTTTCTTTCTTGTTTATCCCCAAGATCTCATGTTAATAATAATAGAAAACATAGTGCAACTTTGAAAGTCCCGCAGTGTCTAAAAAATTCAAAAACTTTAAATGTTCAAAGTCTTTTTAAAATATTCAAGTTTTCTTAACTGTAGGCTTCTCAAAAATTGAAAAAAAGCTAAATGCTTTCCTATTTCAAAGAGCAAGAACTAGGAACATTTAAACAAACCGAAGTCCCTCAGTGTAGCTCAGTGCCCAACATCTAGGATTCAGTCATGATTTTCTGAACTCCAAAAAGCCTGGGAAGCTCCAACTCTCCAGCTCTGCCATCGGCAGCATGTACAGCTTGTCTCCTACGTGCAGGCTAGCTCAAACTCCACACCTACCACTGTACTTGGTAGTCATCTCATGGCCCTGGAATCTCCAATCTGCTGAGGTGTCCATTGCAGCCAAGGCTGTACCTTCACCATTGATCTCTCTTAGCCTCTCACAGTGCTGAGCCCCAGCAGCTCCCCATGACCCTCTCATGCCTTTAAAACCAGAACCATGTAAGAAACTCTTAAACATTGCCAAGTTCATCTTCCAGCTTGAGATGCAAACTTGTCCCCCCTCTGGACCACAACTTCTACATTCTGACCCTGAGGAAATACTCCCCAGAAGATTTCATCTCAATGATGCTGGTCTCATATTAATTACAGTGAACTTTCCAGCAGCATCTAACTAGCATCCATTGTCCCAGTAGGCAAAGGTTTCACTTCCACAGATTCTTAATCCAAATATATCATATGAATGGCCCTGATAGAATGTTTGAGGGACTCCCTAGCTTCCCTCTGAAATTTTGCAAATCAGGTCTCCATTATCTGCATTTCTCTCAGAATCATTACCTTCCAAACACCCACAGAACAGCTCACTAAGCACTGAATACTCAATGGCTTTTCTAGCTTAAAGCTCCAAAATCTTCTTTCACCCCCACAAAGAGAACATAGCTCCATCACAGCAAGATCCTACTCTCTGATACCAGTTTCTGACAACAAGCCATCTCCATGAATATTCATGATATGTTTGGAGCAGTGGACTAAGTTCTTTGTCACCCATGTCCTTTGTCATATTACTGTGTGGGTCCTCTCATTAGAAGCAGATGAAGTTCCTTCTCCACTGATCATGCTCTGGCCATTGGGTCATGGACAGGTTTGGGAGAGTTCCTTCTGAGCTTAGTTCTCACCTATCCCTTTTTTAGCCCTTCACATTTCTGTCAATGGCTGCAGCCATTGATGGTCCAAGAAGGGTTTGATACACACGCCGAAGCCCTGAACTCAAACTGCAAAGTGGAGTCAAGGTCAACAGAGACCATCCTCACATAGTCTATCAGAGAGGTCCTACAAACACAGGAGCTAAGATAAAAGATTATTTGCCTTAAGCTATTAAATTTTAGGGTGCATTTTATGCATCGCTGTTATGTTAATAACTGTACAGCCAGGTGTGGTGGCACACACCTTTAATCCCAGCACTCAGGAGGCAAAGGCAGGCTGAGCTCTGTGAGTTCGAGGCCAGCCTGGTCTCCATAGCGAATCCAGGCCAGCTAGGGCTACAGGTAGACCCTGTCTCAAAAAGACACCCCCCCCAAAAAAAAAAAAAACTGTACAAGCACAGGGTGAACTATTTTACAGAAGGCACAGAGATTCTTCATAGACATCACTATGATTTGATCATGGTCACAGAGAGGGAGTATAGTGTTCTCAAAAGAGATACGGACCAGCATGCAGGGTCGTGTTGTATGGTTATGGCCTTACACGTGGAGAGGTGATCTACCATCCTTCAAGTTTCATTTTATTCACTCATTGACTCATTTACACACACACACACACAGAGGATACATATATATATAGGAGACATATATGTATATGTATAATATATGTAATATATGTATATATAATATATGTATAATATATGTAATATATAATATATATCCTTCATGTCAGAGTGGTTAGGGGAATGTTATGCAAGAAATCATTTGAAAAAACTTAGGAGATATGGGGAGTATGTTCAATATACATATATAGTTGTATGAAAACTTAAAAAAGAAAGAGGTTTAAGAGCTATGGAAAAACACGTGTGATTAACCATCTTCATAATTTTATCACTATCCTCATTTATGGTCTGCATTTGGCATCATTGATGTTATGAAGGGGAGATCCAGGATTGTAATATTCAACTTTAAGGATAGGATGTTAGGTCTAGTTACATTCCTTGTGAAAAAATGAAAAATCAATGGCAATAGCTGGGTCTATATTGTCACTTACATTTATTAGTCGTTGTCCTTCCTTATATCTGAGTCTAATATCATTCAAGCTCAGCTAATGCTATGTGTGGAAAGATGTGGAGACCCTGATAAAGGATGAGCTCACTCAAGGGAGATAAGCATGTTTTTTAAAAAGACTTAAACTTGAGGAGGAAGCATAAAAATTCACTTCATGTTAAATAGTAGAGCTGATAAACATTACCAGTGAAATCTACCTGATGACTTTATATCCACACTCAGGTATTAAGGATCTGAGTGTAGCCAAATGGGACTAGTAATAAGAAGATACGGGATTAAGGACACATGTGCAAACATCTAAGCATTAGTAGCATTAAAAATGTAGGAAACAGCATATTTTAAAATGAAATGGAGATCTTTAAAGGGTAAAAACTCATTCAATTTTATGTCTTACAGGGTTTATACTGAGTTCAATATTGTATAATTGTATTAATTCAACTGTGAACCTAAAAATTTACAGCCACTTTTGAAAGAGATGTATCCTTGCTCTGGAATGTGTTACTGAATATGTTAAAGCTGTAATGAAATGCTTCTTTTAATCACGTGGTTATTAAATTTTAAAAATTAAAAAACTTATAAAGCAACAAAACAGAAAAAAATATTTTCTTTATTATTTTTATGTGTATGTGTGTATTGCCTGCATGTAGGTAAGTGCACCCATGTTGTACAATGCCCGTGGAAGACAGAAGAGGCTGTTGGATCCCCTGGAACTGGAGTTTCGGGCAGTTGTTAGCTATTATGTGGGTGCTGGGATTTGAACCTGGGTCTTCTGCAAGAACAGCCAGGTGGTTCTTAACCACTGAGCCATTTCTCTAGCGCATCATGTTTTAATTATTAAGTGCAGTGCACTGTTGCCATTCTTTGCATAGCAATGTGATTGTATTTCAAGAACTCAGATTAATTTCTGAAGCAGATATTTATATTTGGTGTTTAGCTTGTAATCACTGTTAGGTTTATAATAAGAATCCCTCAGCTGCCTCCATGGCCTTGAAGCCAAGAATCTTCATACATGGTCTTCCAGAAGGCTCTTGGACTCTGGATACAGGGAAGACCCAATAGAGCTCTTTACAGGCTCCTGGCCAGAGCTGAGGGGTTTAGTGTCTGGTGCTGGAGGAGAATTTGCTAAGTTTATCCTGTGGCATCATGGAGTGCTTTATTTAGCTTATTCATCCAACAGAATCTTATTAAGCCACTGATTTGTGGCTAGGTTCTGAGATAACTTGTTCTGAGTCACTTGTGATAGTTTTGTGTTTCACTCATGAAATCTGAAGTCAGTCTCCCAGTCTGGAAAGTAGTAGTCCAGTGAAAAGATTCTAGAAAAATCTTGTCCTGCAGTGGCAAAAGGGTTAATGTATGCTCTTCAGTACCCATCAGGACTCTAGGCAACTCGGTGTAAAGAGGAGGGCAGAAGTGGTGGGAATTCAGAACACTATGAGATTTCTCCGGAACTGATCCCCCCCGCATCCTGGCCTATGGCTGGCAATGGCAATCTAAATGAATTATAAAGCATCACCAGAAAAGTCTGCAATGTGCGGGGACAGGCAGCAAAACATTGAGATGAATGGATGTGGGAGCAGTCAGAGCCAGGGAGAGATAGCACCTAATATTTATGGGACTAAACTCCCATGTGTTCAGGACCTATGAATTTCGAGAAGTGTCACCCAGTCATCAACTCAGGACTCTACCTGCATTTATCACAGTCAAAGCTCCCTTCCAAATGTGTATGATGGGACAGAGCCAGGCAGTTCAGCCCAGGTTACACTGTTCCTACATGAAAGGATCTCTTTCATCTGTACAGATGGACAGTTGTTTTCCATGTCCTCCCTTCCTCTCTCCATCCCTGTTCCTTCATTCCTTCCTTCTTCTCAATTAAGGGCAGATTCTTAATTTTTTATTATTTATGTATGTTTATGTGAGTAAATGTGCACCTGTATATACAATTGCCCATGGTGGCCAGAAGAGGGCATAGGATTGGAACCCGTCGGAGTAAGGATTATAGGTATTTGTGAGTCACCTGACATGGTGGGCTGGAATCTACACTCCAGTTCTCATGACAGAGCAGCCAGTGCTTTTAACCACTGAGCGGTCTCTCCAGCCCTCATTTTCCATTTTTAAAAACCACTCTTACATTTGCTTATTGCCCAAGTAGCTCTGACAGATCTTAAGAGCTTCCAGACTGTGGGATTCCAACATGGAGTTACAGGAAAACAGTCACAGATGGGGATTTATCTACCCAGGAGCTGCTAAATTCAACAGGAGTAGATGATACAAAGCAAAATGAGACTATTTTCAGGCCTTGTTATGAATCCAAGTTTATTACTCAGCAAGGTTGTGTCCTTGGCTAGCTGTGAATCTCTCTGAGGGAGGTTGCCTCATTCTTCTCATCCATATAATGGGCTCATGAATGCCCATTTGGGTTATTTATCTCACAAGAGCCCATGTCTGGGTTCTTTCTATGTGCCCAGGGCTGTGCCACCCACTGGGGATACAACAGCAAGTCAGTGTCTAGCAGGGAGGAGACATCTGCAAATGTATAATAAATGTAATGAAGAACATGAAGGAAAAACAGCACCGGGCAGAAACAGGAAACAAGATGCCCCCAGCTTATTCAGAAGACTCTGTGGAGCCGCCCTGAGGATGCTAATACAGGAAGGCCTTGTAGGTGACTATTAGACACTGAGAAGTGTGGAAGCTTCCAGAGAAAAGGATGTGTAGAAAGGGAGGAAGGTGAGGGTGTCGGGGAGAACAGTGTATACTATGACAAACTTAGAGGTATGGAGAAGTTAGCAATGAAATTCCATTCACTATGGGCCATGAAGACCTCCAAGCTGCCCTAAAGAGGCCCCAAAAGAGATAGCTCACTCTCTCCCAGGCACATGCATCCTGTAAGCTTCCATAGTGAATGCTTGCAAAGTTTGTTTCTGGGACACAGGCAACTGAAGCCTTGATAATAATGATAGTAGCAATAGCGCTTGTTCATAGCAGTCTCTGGTGTCCTGGTCTCTGGAGGGGCCTGTGGATGAAATGAGTTCAGGAATCGGCTCCCTTGATATATCAATGATGTTTTTCTCTTCTGCAACCTACTGACCAGGGTTTCAAGTCAGACAGTCTTCCAGCTCTCCTTACTAAAAGGGCCTGCTCAGGCTGGGGTTAGTATTTGCCCTCCACTTCTAGGAGTGGAGACTTAGCCCACTCTTATAGCCTGCTTCTCTGTGTCCTTCTGGCTCTTATGAATTATTACAGATTATGATACATGGACTTGAGCATTAATCTTGATGGGGTAGAAATGAACCCATCTTTGCTCAGAGCTGTGTTAGAAGTATAAGGCATAATTCTATAATTTACCTAAGAGGCATTGTTACTTTTTTTCTTTCTGGCTTTATAACATCCAAGGAAAGACTGCAGGTGTTTAGAATGGGGTTGGACAAAAATTGCTCTTTTTTGTAACTGTTTAAATAGTAAATATTTCAGTCTTTAAAAACTGTACATAGCTACGGTTGTCTATTTTTTATTTGTTAGAACTCTTTAAAAATACAAATACATGGACTGGAGAGATGGCTCAGAGGTTCAGAGCATTGGCTGTTCTTGCAGAGAACAGGTGTTCCCAGCACCTACATGGAGGCTAACAAGCACCCATAACTCCAGTTCCAGGGGATTTGACAACCTCTTCTGGCCTCTGTGGGCACTGCATGACACGGTGCACTTACATACCTGGAGGCAATACACTCATACACATAAAATAAAGATAACAAATAAAATATTTTTTAAAAATGCAAAGACCTTTGTGAGTTTACCTATATAGAAACTGGCCACAGGTTGGATTTGTGCTATGGGCTAGACTCTGCCATCCCCTAATCAAGAGTGAATTTGGATCCAAGGCATGTATGTAGTCCAACCTAAGGATCTCATTTTTGTTAGCAATGATAATGATCAAATGGCAGTGTACCTGACAGAGTTCATTTATTTTATGACTCATGTGAAAAAATGGGGGTTTTCTCAGATTTTGATTATATTCTACTTTCAAATCAGTAAGTTAGCCTGCCAAAATTTTGTGAATGATTGGAGAATTCACAAAACCCCCAGCTTAGAAAAAAAAACAGTTTATTATTTATTGCCACAGAAAAAGTAGAATATAAGCTTTGAGTGTGCTGGTCCCTCAAGCATCAACTTCTGCAAAGTGACATTGAGGATCAGATGATTTCTACATATGTACTGGATGGCACTGAGAATATTCTTTTCTAATGCCACAAGCCAGCTCTTTATTCCAGAGCACAAGGCCCATCACACCAGGCTGTAAGCAGATCTACGCTTTGCTCTAGAGGAAGATCCTATCTCTGTCTTCCAAAACTGTCTATAAGCATTTAGGAAAAGACAGTCTAGAAAAAATGATAGTTAGAACCTTACTTGTAAGACACGCAGAAATACCAACAATCCCTTGAATATTCTTTCACTAAATATCCAATATGCTATTATGAAAATGAGAAAGTCCATCAATTTTGGAGAAATTTTAAAAAAGAGAATGATTCATTTAGGAGATTTTTGGGGTCATGGGAATCTAAAATATAATCAGAAGTACCATCTAAAGAGAAATTAAATGAGCATTCCCTTCCATAGGCGGCCTGCTTTCATTCTTCCCTTGTGCCCTGTGTGATAACATGGTTTGGATGAGTCCTGGGGCAAGAATGTAGGGACAGCCAGGCACACTCACAGCTGGTTCAATGGGAAGCACTTGAAATTAATTGAGCCTGGGTCAAGAATAATGAAGAGTTAGGGAAGAGAAGAGCAAGCACACTTAGTTTTTTACAAAAGCAGTCCAGAAAGAAGTACTAGAGTATCCCCTGTGTGTTAGTCAGCTTTCCATTACTGTAACAAATACCTGAGATAAATCAACTAACATAGTGAAAAGGTTTATTTTGGCTCAGTGTTTTAGAGCATTCTGTTAAAGACCAATCATCCCCATTGGTTTGGGCTTATGGTGGTACAGTACATCTTAGTGGGGACAGGCGTGGAGGATGCCCATTTACCTCATGGGCAGATGTGAAAAAGAGGGGAAGAGACCAGAGTCCCCCTATCCTCCTTGAGGATATGTCCTCTATGAAAGGCCTCCATTCCTTAGGGTCCATCACCTTCCTACAGTTCCACTTTGGGGAACAAGTCTTTAGGAGACACTCAACATCCTAACAATGACACTGTATTAATGACTCTTTGGTCCTTAGGAGTTTTAGTTTTATTTCCTCTTTTAACATTGTTGGTGTGTTTTAAAGATGTTTCCTAATGTGCAGCATCTTTAAGAAGATGTTCTGAAAATCAATATTATCTAAAACTTCTGTCATCTACAGTTTCCCTGTTTAACATTTATTTCAGTGGTTCTTAGTCATCTGTCCAGTCCCCTTCTTCATTATTGATTCAGCATTTCAGAAACCCCAAATTTCTAAACCTCTCACAAACAAAACTTCATTCATCTAAACAAAACCAACAATAACACTGTTCTTTAACTTCAAGTACCAAGTTCATATTAACAGTGGCCAAACTACTGTGAACGAAGCAAAACGAAATCTATTTCTTCACCAAGACTGAAATTTTTGGAATCCTTAATCTATAATGAGTAATGAATATAGAAGAAATTGATAAGTAGAAATCAGTCTGTTGGTAAATGTGGCATAAATCATCCCCCCTTTCCTTACTTCAGGGAGGAATTTGTTTGAACAGAATAATCCGAGATAATCTAAGATAATGTATGGTGTTTGAGATGTTGATTCTTGAACTGGGACAGCTGGCTTCAGATCTGGTTCCAAACACACTATCTTTGAGAATAAGTTATTTATCTGTTTCAATAACGGTATTGGAAGGATGACTTAAAATCCTGATTGTAAAACATTTGGGATGCTGGATGATACTTGAGAACCACTGAAAATGTTAGAATATTTAATTACATGCTTCAAGAATCACAATATAAAGTTAAATTGGAAAGCAGGAAATAAAATGGTTATAGATCAAATGTCCCTGAAATGGAAATTTGTAGACACTCCAGAAGGGGTTCTCTTCCAGAAAAAAGTCATACCACCTTCCTAAGGCAGTAGGCTCACTGTAATCAGGGTTGATTTGAATCTGAGCTAAAGATTTAGAACATTCTAGTGCTGGCTTACCCTCCACTTGACACGTAGCCCTCCAGGTTCCCAAATGAAAGCTAGTGATGACTTTAGGATCAGTCCTCTGTGATATATCTGGAGTACACACACACACACACACACACACACACACACACACACACACACACACAGTTGCCTATAAATAGGCAATATCTGTTAAATAAATATATTTTCAATTACTTTTCAGCTTAGCTTTTTAGGTGCTTTCCCCAAACATCTTAAATGTCTTGGTCTTCCTAGCTGACAAATTCATAAATAACACCAGCAGACCTGGATCTCATCCCACCGGCGATTGATTTTTCTCAAAGGAGAGATTCAATCTTGCCTGGAAAGAAGAGCGGACATTGGATTCTTCCAGGAGGTTCTTCTGTGCATTTCCAATCTCAGGTTCCAGTACAGTACAGTAGAGCTGTCTGTGGTGATGAAAAATGTTCTAGATTAGTGCTAACCAGTCAGGTAGCTGCTAGCCACAGACATCAAAAGTGGTTAGGGCGGTGGTTAGGAGGAAAGGAATGAATTTCTAATTGCAGCTCATTCTAATTGATTTAAATGTAAGTAGGTACCAAGGGAGAATGACCCTCCAGCTTTTCATTATAGGGTTAGGCATAAACACTTAGCGACCACCATCCAGTTGGAAAAAAAGTGTGATTTAGAAGGATTGGGTCATTGAAGGGGTGTGTCTAGGTGGTCACTACCACCTAGGTCAACTCGCCTTGTCCTGGAATGAATTTGATAGGAACAGCACCTTAATTAAGCAGGAGACTCTATACCTAGGACAATAAAAGGGGTACATGTGATGATGTGGTGAAGATGTATTTTCCTGCCTCCAGGAGCTTCCTTTTTCCCCTTTCTAGTTGGTGTCTTAAGAATCATTTATTTAATATTTTTCAATCTTGATGTTATCATGTTTTAAGTATCAAACTATTTCTGGTATCAGGACTTTTATGAGGCACCAATATGAGTCAAATCAAACAGCAATGCAAGATTCAGAGTCACACTTGACTTTATGTTCTTTCTGCTACTCATCCCATGGTTCTCTGGACAGCAGCTGGAAAACACTGATTCTGACATACTTCTTAGTCAACTGAAGCCAAGAGAAATTAGTTGTGTCCCTGGGGCACTGGCATACCCAGACTAAGGGGTCCATGTCAGTACCTCTTGTCTATCAGTTCAGTGTTCATCACAGAACTGATTTTCTAACTTCAAGAATCTTTTATGGGTTTGGGAAAGGGCTCAATTGATAAAGTGCTTGCCCTAAAACATGAAGACCTGAGTTCAGATCCACAGCATCCACACTTTAAAAAAAGAAACAGGTACTATGGCACAGGTCGGCAACCCCAGCACTGGGAAGGTGGAGACAGATTATCCCTAGAGCTTGCTGACCGGCCAGAGGACTCGGTGGACTCAAGGTTTGGCAAGAATAAGCAAGATTCGAAAAGAATAAGGTAGAGTGACCAATTGAAGACACACAGTGTTGACATCTGGCCTTCACACACATGCACACATATGCATATGTACACACACAGAGAGAGACAGACAGAGAGAGAGAGAGAGAGAGAGAGAGAGAATCTTCTCAGTCCCTCTAAATGAAGGGCTATCTATGCCCTTCTAACACCATGTCATTTAATTCCTGCCTGAAGTTGTTCCTTAATGACTACAGAGCCATTCTGTACCGTGCCACAAGTTCTTTAAAAGTCAGAGCTGCCCCATCCATCCCTGCAGTGGCCAAGGTACACTTGGCAGAATGCAAAGCAGTCTGAGGTCGGTATCTCCATGAAGGATGACTCTTGCTGCAAGTGGTTTCACTAAACGATCACTGAATGCCCAGTAATGCTGTGGTGACTTGGGAATGAAGTCTTAGTTAACCCCTCAGCTTTCCCCCTTGGGAAAAATTAAGGGTAGTTAGAGAAACAAGACAGTCCAAGGAAGAAGGTACAAGGTGCCTAAAGGTCATTTGCCTCAGGAGAACCTGAGGGGTTAACTAAGAGTTCAGATCCCTGTGTCTCAAAGGCAGAGAAGCAGATTAGGGATTACTCAGGAATCATCTTATTAAAACCCAGGAGCTGATTTTGTGCACACATAATTTAGAAAGTTGAAGAACATAAATAAGTCAGTGAGCATTTATAATAATCTTGAATACCGAGGTCCATGGCAATGTAAGAAAATTCCAAAGGTCTCAGGAGAGGACTCGGGCTCAGGAGGCCTAGTGGTAAGGCCGAGGATGGAGCAGAGCAGGGACCTTGTGGAAGTTTCCATGCAAACCACACATTGCCAAGGAACAGAGCTCACCGCTCTTGTGACTGGTCATTTTACCTTGCAGTCTGCTTCCTCTTACGTTTATTCTACAATAGACATATTAAAAATTACCATAGCAATAATTATAAATGTTTATTTAATATTAACTAGAAGCCAAACAGCACTCTCTCTATATGTGTGTACGTAATTATGTATTTATGTCTCTATATAATATAAAGGTTGTATATACACACACACATATATACACACACATCACTGTATTAATTACTTTTCTCATTGCTGTGACCAAATCCCTGATGAAAAGCAGCTTATGGAAGGAAAGCTATTTATTTGGGCTTAAAGTTTAAGAAGGGGTGCAATTCATCATGGCAGGGAAGACATGGCCACAGGAGCATGCAACAGCTGGTCACATCACAACCACTGTCAAGAAGCAAAGACAAGCAGGAAGTGGGACCAGGCCATAAAACCACAAGGCCTACCCCCAGTGACCCACTTAGGAGGCTCTGCCTCCTAAGGCTTCCACAACCTTCTGAAACAGTGCCACTAGTTGGAGACCAAGTGTTCAACTACATGAGCACGTAAGGGACATTTCATATTCAAACCACAGCAATATCCATTTACCCATTTTCTTTCAATAATTGCTGCTATTAAATCAAACAGATAAACTGAAGAACATAGAGAGGTAAAACAACTTGGCCAGAGTCCAAATGGAAAACCAAATGCAAACCACAAAGTCTGACTCCAGAACCTTCCAGGGCTGTGGGCTTTGCTTCACTAGTGAGTAATTTTCTTGAGACTTGATGTATTAGTTTTCTTCCTACTGCGATAGACACAAGCAGCTTAAGGAAGAAGGGTTTCTTTGGGGCTCATGGTTTGAGGGCAAAGTCCATCATGGCAGGAAGTGACAGTGGCAGGAGCTTGGGGCAGCTGCTCTCATCACATCCAGTCAGGAAGCCACGGGGTATGAATGCTACTGTTCACCTAGCTTTTTCCTTTTGAATCAGTCTAGGACACAAACCCAGGAATGGTGCCAAGGTCTTTCAGGGTAGATCTTCCCATATCAGGATGTTATAGTCTGGGATCCACAAATGCCCCAAACAGACAGACAGGTGAGTCTGGAGAAAGAAAGAAAGATTTATTATGATCAGGCTACACAGCCAGGCTACACTCTTTCCTAGAGGGTCCGAGTACGGCACCAAGCCTAAGCACCCTGGCTCTTTTTATATTGATCATGTTTCTAGGCAAGCAAATGGAATACAGAAGCCAATCATTGAGCATTAAACTTGAACAAACATTATCAAGGAAATGCATAAGAAAATACAATTTTCCATCCAAACTCCCACTTGCCCGGAACTAGCTTCTTCCTCTTTCATAAACTGACATTATCAATCTTACTGTTACTCTATTTTGTCTTTACCGGTCACAAAGTTTCCTCTACTGGGGTTTTGTTGTACAGCAATTGTATCTTAGGAACCTCTAAATGTTGTGGGATACTTTTTGTAGAGAGAAACTTTAACCAAGAGTGAAAAGTGAAAGTTCCCAAGCATATAGGTGGAGAGTCCCCTAAATAATCTCTATTCTATTAAGCAACAATTACTATTTTGCAGAAGCAAGCCAAGCATAACCCACAGAAGCCATAAATCAGCAGTTAGCAGGAGCACTCTAGGACACTCTGACCTGTTCCCAAGACAACCAGGGTTCAGCTTGCATGTGTTCTCATATCCTGGGCCAACTGTCTGATAATTTCAGAGACTAGAGTCAGCCTAAACTTTAGCATGGCATAGCTATGCTCAAGAAGGTGCCCTGTTACAGATAATACCTCACAGGTGAGTCCAGAGGCTAACCTAATCTAGATCTATCAGAGATGTGCCTGGAGGCTTGTCTCCTATTGATTCCAGATTCTGTCAACGTGACAGTGAATGCTAACCATCACACTCGTTTTGTTATAACTAAGTAAGTGTTTGTTTCTACCAACTATCTCAATTCCTGGATCACAGTATTGTTTGCTGAATAAAAAATGGAATAAAGAAAGATGGTAAAGTAGCTATGAAGTTAACCATAAATCCAGTAAAATCCATTCTAGAAATCATCCAATCCTCTTCACTATCCTCTTCCTCATGTAGGTATCTGCAGGATCTTTAGAAACTCAAAAATAAGGTCATAAAATATAGGATAATAGGAGTGGGAGAAAGGAGAGGGGAAAGAAGGAACGAAAAAGAAAGCAAGTATTAGGATCATTTTGTTTGTTTTGTTTCGGGAGCAGAGGTCTCACTGTGTAGCCCAGGCTGGCCTCCTGGGTGCTGAGTGCTGGGATCACAGGCATGTGTCACCATGCACAGGCTGGTTTTCTTCTCTTATACAACACTTTCTACTTCCTTAGATACTTGTTTCATGAAGCCAGAGTGTGAGGTTTCCATTGTGGTTTTATACGTATACCTATTAAAATCAAAAAGAATAAAATATATTTGCTTGTCCTTGTCCTACACTGTCATATATTCTGTTGTTCTAGAGAGCCAAAAGTAGCAGTCAGTTCTTACTGAGCTATGACCAAGTTTCTGGCTAAGCCTTTGGATAACCAAGAAGGGACACTGAGGCCAAGAGAAAGGCTGCAGAGTTTTCGGGTGTGGCAGACCAGTGCATGAATGACAGCTATCTGAACCCAGGCTGTGAGCTTGTGCTACTTCCTTCCTGAGCTCCTCATGAAAACAGACTTTGAGGAAATCTGACCAGTGATGAATTGAGGATAGGAGCCAAGTCTCATCAGCAATATTGTCCCATTCTGTGGAGGGTGGTGAGGAGACTTCTTTCTCTGTTCTGCAGCAGAGTTACCTGCACTCATTTTGGCTTGGGGCTTCATCAGCATGCAACATGGACAAGCAAGAAAATGGAAAACAGCCATAAAAAAAATAAATAATTAAAGCCAAGCCTAAAGTGAAGCCTGTTCAATCAGCTGCAGCTGCCATTAATTTCAATAAATATCCAATTAAATTTGTTGACAGGCAGCTCATGAATCCTGGAGAGAAATGGATCACTTCAAAGAATATGGAAACTTTGGAGACTTACTGAAGAATGCAATCTTTCAATGTGCTCATGCTTAATATTGATTTTAATTTGCTGAATATACCTCCGATAATTTAGAGAACCTATGGGGCTTGGTTTACAGGTTGCCTTGCCTTTCAGGGGCTTGACAAATGTAAGCCCACAGTTGATTAAAATGCCTGCTCCCTCCTCCCGCCTACCAGCATTCTGAACATCTTATCTAATGAGGTTAGTTGAAGTTGGTACTCAGAGATCGATTTTATTACTGGTCCATAGTGGATCTACATGAAGGCAGAAAGGAAATTCTACCACAACTCAAGAACAAGTAGAGCTATGGCTGTTTTTCTGAACAGCCGGTATGGAGATAGCCTAGCTTTGAGGACAGAAGAAAACTGCACACTCGGTTTCTCCTGTGTGTTCTCACATGGGCCTTTCAAGACCTCCAACAGTAGATTTATGGGGATTTTCTTCCCAAATACTCAGAAACTATCCTGCAGAATCTTCTGCTGGCACCAGATGCATGCTCTTGACACCCTCTCCCTGGAAACAGTGTTACGCCGTATCAGGAGAAGGCTCGGCCCTGTGAGGCTGCCCCACTCCCGATAGCAACGGCAATCACAGGTGGTGACCTGCACTTCTGACCAAATGCTGTCGGGGCTCCTACAACCCCCTTGCTGGATTTGATCAATTTGCTAAAGCTTGAGAAAATGCTTTCCTTATGTTTTCTAGTTTCTTATAAAGGATAGGATCCAGACAAGAGAGCCACGTGGAAGAGATGCGTAGGGCAAGGCATTGTGGGAGAGGTGAGCTCTATGCCCTCTGGAGGTCAGCTACACCCAGGAACCTCAGCCCTGTTCAGTTCCCCAGAAGCTCATCCAAACCAGGCCTCTTTGGGTTCTTATGGCAGTTTCATTACACACATGTGACTGATCAAATCACCAGCCATTTGATCAAATCAATCTTCAACTTCACCCCTTCTTGGAGATCCGGAGTTGGGCAGGGCTAGAAGTTCCAGCCCTGTAATCCTGCCCTGGCCTCTCTGGGGACCATCCCCCATCCTGAAGCTGTGTAGGAGCCTCTAGTCACCAGTCATCGAGTTTGCATGCAAACACATTCTATTCCTTTGGAGAGTCAGAGTTTTAGGAACTGTGTGCTGGAGGCAGAGAGTAAATACGTATTGTACAGGATCGTCTAAGCTGAGGCCCGGAACTGAGTAGCCCTTTCTTCATTAGGTTTTTAATAGGAATGTCTATTCTTTTCTGCCCTTCCTTAAGAGTGGCTGCATCTGCATTAGCTGAGAATTATTTGATTTTTTAATTATCATCTCTTACTGCTCCTGCAAATTTTTTCCAGTTTTCTAAAATTGTACCAGAAGTCAATCCTGGCATTTAGAACATGATAGAACTGGAGATTTTTATGGTAAGGGAAATAAGCCAGGCATGGAGAATAGTGCATGATCACACTCATTCATGGACTGTTGCAAAGTGGCTCTCGTAGAAGAGTGGAATGCTTATTACCAGAGGCTAGGGAGATTAGGTAAGAATGAGGGGTAAGGAAACTGGTTGGTGATATGATACGAAGATACAGTTAGACAGGAGCAAAGAGTCCTGGTGTCTTACTACACAGCAGGGGGACTATATCTAAGCATAATCTACTGCACATTTCCAAAAGCTAAAAGAAATATTTTCCACAAAGAAATGATAAATGACTGAGGATCTAGATATATTAACCTAGTTTAAAAATAGATGACATATTCATGTATTGGGACATTGTTACCTCATAATCATGTACAATTGTTATGTTTTTGTATACCAGTTAAAAATAAATTTTTCTTTTATTAAATTAAAAAAGAAATTGCACCAGAAGTCTAAGACCTCAGAGTATGTGAACTGAATGTAGTCACATTGTTTTAAAGTTCACCATGAATACCCAAATACAAGACGTGAACACGTAAATTCAGTCTGCTTTAGAACCTGTATATAAGCCAGCCATATTACCCATGTATGTTAGCCTGAATTTGGTGCCTAATTTATTTCAACTCCACAGAATCATTTTACCAAAATAATATTTTGCTATGATTATTTTCATGTGGTCACTTTGATGTTCCCATGCCCTTTATAAAGAAAAGTAAGAACACATAATAAACCACCATCAGTGAAGAAAACCATTTTTTCTTCACACTTTGTACCTGGAGACCTCGAGAGACACAAATTTTGAGTATAAAGAAAAGAGGGACAACCATGAAATCTCACTTCAGTTGGTACTTTTTTCGTAGCTCTATTTTTTAAATACTGTCCCTTTTACTTTCAGTTGTTGAACAGGCTGTGGAGGCTTAGAGACTTAAAACTACATTTCCCAGACTCCTCTGGGGTAAATCCTACCAATGGGAGGGACTTGGAAGAAGTATGGACGGTAGAAGGGAAGATATTTGTGAGAATGTAATGTTAGATTCCAGCTGCTGCTCAGGCCACAGTCCCTGCAGCAGACCTGCCCCTCTCCCAGATCCTACAGCCACCTAATGAGACAGTCTGAGTCCCAGGGGCCAGGATCTCTCACCTAGGAAATGAGTTTACATCAAAGGGGGTATTAATGGACGCACATCCTGCTCCTCACCCACTTCCCTGCCTCCTGCCTAGGAATCTGGGAGCCTGGCTTCAGGCCTGTGCTGTGAAACCTCCCCCAGCCTCAGAAAGTTACAAGAGAGGCCCACTTCTGTCATGTGGGCCCTGATTCTTCTGAGACCTCACCATGCTGTCTCTGGTGTTGGGGCCTGAACACTCCTCAGAGCACCTGCCTGTGATGTTGTGTGTCTGTCTGTCTGTTCATGGCATTCATAACTCTTCTGTAAACTCCTTTCTCCCCAGTAATCCTTTGAGGTGATCCCTTTGAAACCTCCCCAATGGAGATCATTCAATTGCTCTTCTATAGCTATCATAGGAAATGTAGGGGTGTTTGCAGATGTCTTTTCAGAATTCTGAAAATCACTGGCTTTGGTTTGGCAGGTAACTGCAATATTGACTGTCAGTGACTCTGTGCGGGGTCCTAAAACCCCCACTCCAAAGGAAGCACAGTGGAGCCCCGGGAAGCCATTTCCTACAATACCAGCCCTCTGGTGTGTCCAGGAAGCAGCCTCCCCATCCGTACATCTCTGGCCTTCCAACTTTTTACAGCTGTCAATGTGCAGCCATTTCCAGTTTTTAACCAAGCCATGATATTAGGTTTCCTGGTTTCTTAATATTTGAAGCTAAATTCAGCATGTGATGATACTTTAGAAAGTGAAAGAGCTATTCAGTGCCTATAAATAGCTAACAAGGGAGTCAGAGCCCTTCAGAGGTGATTAAGTCAGGAGGGCTGCACACTCTTGAATGGCTGTGATGCCCTTATAAAAGGGGGCACAGAGCTGCCTTCTCATGTGAGGACTTACTGAAGGTGCCCCCTACGAGAATCACTGATTCAGATGCAACACTGAATCTGTTAGAACCTTAATCTTGAACTTCCAGCTTCCAGAACTGTGAACAATAAATTTCTGCTGCTTGTTTAAAAAAAATGGCTACCAAAATATTTTGTAATACCTGATTAAAATGATGTAGAAATTAACAATGAATCAGTAAAACAATTTTTACATGTGAAGAAAACAAAATAGACATCGGTCTTCAGATATGAAGAAAAGGAAATACCCTAGTTTGTATTGAAGCTTTGCCCGCTATCAAAACCTTTGATCTCTTTCTGAATTTCTCTGCTTTCTCAGTTTTTCCTTTGCTGGTTTGTTGGTTTGTTTTTGTTGCTGTTCTCATGTCTCTGTGGCCTGTGGTACTTATTGGTAAAGAACACTGGTACAGGACTGGAGAGATGCCTCAGTGTTTAAGCACACTGACTGCTCTTGCAGAGGATCCCAGTTTGAGTCCCAGCACCCACATGGTGGCTAACAACCATCCATAACTCCAGTTTCAGGGGATCTGACACCCTCTTCTGGTCTCCATGGGCAATGCACAACATGAGTATACTTACATACATGCAGGCAAAACACTTATGCACAGAAAATAAAAATACTAAATAAAATGTTTTTTAAAAGAATGCTGGTATAATAAGTGTTTGTGAAATATTAATTCATGAACAAAAGCATTTCAAGAGAGGACCTTTGTGTGTGTGTGATGTATGTGTATATGTGCAGTTATGCTCACCTCACATTCTGTGAACAAGAGTTTTTAGAAATCATTGATTTTAGATTTAGAAGGATAATCTGATGCCCATATTGTATTTTTTAGACTCCCAGTGGTTCTGAGGCACCACTCTGAATCCACATATCAGCTTTCCACGATGCTGTGCATGACTCTTCTTACCAAGTGGAATAGGCTTGCACCGAACTGAAAATTTAGTCATTTTTGATTTTTCAGAGATTTGGGGTCTTCTGTTTCAAAATGAACACTAGATTTCTCATATAGGGAGAATACCTACCTAATTTGTGTTTTACTTCTTCTCTGTTTTACTTCTTTCTGAATTGCTCGACTTGACTTTCTGTTTTGTTTATCATTGTGGTTTTTGTTCAAATATCTCTGTGGCCTAATAAATGTAGTACAAATAAAAAGTAGTGGCAAAATAAATGTTTGTTGAATACAAAGAATACAAAGAGGGGCAAGTTCCTTTGATGCAGTGGGGGGAGGGATGTGTGTGTGGGGGGATATGTGAGTGTGTATGGGGGGTATGTGTGAGTGTGTGTGTGTGTATGGTATGTGTGACTGTGGGGGGGTATGTATGAGTGTGTGTGTAGGTAAGTGTGTATGGTGTGTGTGTCTGTGTGTGGGGATGTGTGAGTGTGTATGGTATGTGTGAGTGGGGGGGTATGCGTGAGTGTGTATGGTATGTGTGAGTGTGGGGGGGATGTGTGAGTGTGTGTATGATATGTGTGGGGGGAAGTGTGTGTGTGTGTGTGTGTGGGAAATGTATGAGTGTATGTGTATGGTATGTGTGAGTGTGGGGGGGGATGTGTGAGTGTGTGTGTATGGTATGTGTGAGTGTATATGGGGGATGTGTGACTATGTGTGGGTGTGGATGTGACTATGTGTGGGGATGGTGTGTGTGTATGGTATGTGTGTGGGATATGTGTGTGTGTATGGTATGTGTGAGTGGGGGTGTGAGTGTGTGTGTGGTATGTGGGGGGGATGTGTGAGTGTGTGTATGGTGTATGTGAGTGTGGGGGTGAGTGTGTGGGGGGATATGTGAGTGCATGTGTGAGATGTGTGAGTGTGTGTATGGTATGTGTGAGTGGGGGGTTATGTGTGAGTGTGTATGGTATGTGTGAGTGTGGGGGGGTATGCGTGAATGTGTATGGTATGTGTGAGCGTGTAGGGGGATGTGTGAGTGTGTGTGTATGGGATGTGTGAGTGTGTATGGTATGTGTGAGTGTGTGTGCCAATTCCAATATTAGGTATAGATAAGAGACTATCCAGAGTGCAAAAGCTAAGTAGGAGCCCATCAAGTTGGGGGAAGGAGCTAACCCTTAATAGTGCAGGAAAAGATGACCCCCCGCTGGAAAAGAATGCACTGAGCATGTGATATGTAGGATGCTGTGGGAAGCAGAACGTGGTATACTACTGTGGTGGATGGAAAAATGCAAAGTATGAGGAGGAGCTGAGGCTGTTCCCACCCCAGCAGGTAAAAGTTAGGGTGCGAAGTTCCAGGCCTCATGTCTGAGTGAGCCCTGAGCTGTCAAATGCCATCCCTTCAGAACTGATCATGGTACCAACCTCCCTTGATATGAGATTTTCTCTCTCTCTCTCTCTCTCTCTCTCTCTCTCTCTCTCTCTCTGTGCATCTCTCTATCTCAGTCTCTGACTCTCTCTCTCTCTCTCTGTGCATGTGCATACATTTGCATGTATGTAGGGGCAGGGGTGCATAGAGGTCAGAGATAACCTTGGGTGCCATTTCTCAGGAGCCATCCACCTTATTTTTTTGAGACAGGGTCTCTCTGTGGCCTTGAACTTGCTAAGTATGCTAGTCTGGCTGGCCAACAAGCTCCAGGAATTTGTATGTCTCTGCCTCCCTAGTGTGGGATTGGAAGTGTGCACCACTACACCTGGCTTTTGTACATTGGATTTGGGGGACTGAACTCAGGTTCCTTACCAACTGAGCTTATCTCTCTTACCCTTATGGGAATTTTTTTTTTTCAGTTGCAAGCAGGTTGTCTGTAGGTGCAGTTTGCCATTGCCACGAGCTAAAAGCTCAGCCCTTCCTGACTGTCAACCTCTGCTCAATCCAACATTGCACTGTGTTCTAGTTAGTTTTCTATTGCTGTGATGATAACACTGACTTGAGGAGGGAAGGGTTTATTTGGCTTACTGCACTGTCCATTATCAAAGAAAGCCAAGGCAGGAACCTGGAGCACGGACCATGGAGGAAAACTGCTTACTTGTTTGCCTGCTTGGCCTATGTCCAGTCTACTCTATTATATAATACAGGAATGGCGTGACACTGCTCACGATGGGCTGGACCCTCCCACATCACTCAACAATCAAGAAGACGCCTCGCAGACATGGCCACAGACCAGTCCGATGGAGACAATTTCTCAATTGAGATTCCCTCTAACCAGGTTAACAACTAAAGTATCCAGCACACACATGAAAACGTTCCTTCCTGTGTTCTCCATGCCTGAAGCCTCAGTTTCCCAACAGCCTCTGAGATGCTCTTGTACTTTCAGTGTCCCAGGCAATGGTTCTAATTCACTGACTGAAATTTAGGTGACTGCAGTACAGTGCTCAGCAGTCCAATCACCTCTGCAGTCCCCATGCTGGTTCTGTTTCTCCATCTACCGCACTTACCCTGGATGCTATCGGGAACTTAGTACATAGCTCAAGTTTATACCCATCTGCATATATATTCCCCTTCGATTCAGCTTTTGCTTCTGACAGCCCTCTGTCACCTTTTGAATTAAATAGGAGTAACAGCAGTGTGCTACTTTCGGTGTTTAAACCTGGCTTCATCATCAGTCTGTCAGGTACTAACTGTATGTAGCCTGTCGGATGATTTTCTTGCGTGTGCAATGGAAATAGAAAACGACAAGAGGCATCTTGGTGGAATCTTGTCAAGATCATGCATGGGAGTGCCTGGCTTGCTCAGGCTGCTCATTAGTGGGAGATGCTCTCTGCAACATAACTACCTCCTGCCTTGTTTGCCTGGTTGCCTGTGCCTATCTTGTTTCATTGAATTTAAATAGAAGTCAAATGACTGAGATCCCAGTGACTAAACCAATAACAATTTGATGACAAAATAAGTAATGTGGGTCTTGGCTCAGTTTTCCAAAGTATGAAATATTCTAAGAGGCCACATTGATAAATATTAAATAATTAGTTTAATTTTGGCCTTTTAGTCTCCAAGACTGCAAACAGTTTTTATAAATACCTAGACTAGGGTATTTTCTTCCAGCACCATGAATGGACCAAGTCTGGTTTGTCAAATCACATCTTAGTGCCCTTCCCGATCATCTACTTGTCTTTATATAACCTCCTTGCGGCTGACAAGAGGCACTCTTGTTATGTCTTCTAGGGAACGAAATCTCTTTAGAAACCTCCTAGTGAGCGTGCACAGTGACTGTCCTAGAAGGCAACTCTTTTTCCCTAAATGTCTAGTCATAGAAATACTTTGAAATAAGAGTTGCAGTTTCTCTTCAGATTCTATGTATTCGTCATTGTGTGTGTGTGTGTGTGTGTGTGTGTGTGTGTGTGTGTGTGTGTGTGTTGTGACAAAATACCCAATAAAAGCAATTGAAGAAAGGGTTTGTTTTCGTTCAGTTTGTACATACAATCAATCATGTCCATGGGGGGGGAGGGGGCTTGGCGGCAGAAGTGTGAGGCAGCTGGTCACACTGCATCTGCCCTCAGAAGGCAGGGGAAGATGAGTGCCAAGCTCTGCCCACTTTCTCCTTTTAATTCAGTCTCAGTTCTCAGCCATGAAACGATGCTGTCCTCATGTCCAGAGCTCTTCCCACCTCAGTGAATTCCATCGTCCATCTCAAAACTTCGCCACTCCTAGGTGAGTTTAGATCCTGTCAAGTTCACCATCATCAGCGTTAACTATCACATTCCCTTTCAAACCTGCGAAAGCTCCCAGTTCCAGTAAAAAAAGAATTGGAATAAATCTGATATTCTGCTACAGATATTCCATGCTACAACTTCCCTTACTGTATTCCCTGAACCAAGGGTGTGCCTCACTACCAACAGAATTCCATTTCATTCACATAGTGAAAACTGGAAAATTTACAAATTATTTAAAGCCAAGTATGGTGGCTCATACCTGTCATTCCAGAAATTGGGAGACAGATACAGGAAAAATGTTGTGAATTCAAGGGCAGCCTGGGCCACAACATGAGCCCCTGTCTTAAAAACAAAACAAACCCCCAAACCCATAAATAAATGAATAAATAAATAGTTATTCCAGACGCTTATGATTTCTTGTGTACTATTGAGTTTTACATACATTATTTTATTTGCTATAGCCATCCCATGATGAATAAATTTTGCTATTTCCAATAGAGTGATAAGTGATAAAGAAGTTAACTAACTCACATGAGGTTAGTAAGCATATAAGAAAGAGTTCAGGCCCACACCTAATTGACTTAAAATCTCACATTTTTAGCCTCTAAGCAGCACTTCCTTTAAGTGCAGCAACTTAAGCAAAAGTGTTTTGCATTTCAATTCCCTGCTTATTAGCATCAGTAATTGGATTTGCTTACAAATATAGCAGTTAAAACTGAAAATCCCACATGAAGTTCAGCCATAAAAATTCCATGTCCCCACTGATTGCTGTGCTTTGGAAAAACGCAAACCCCTGTTTTTCTTCTGCTCTCAAATCACAGTCAACGTTGAAGACTCCTGTGACCCTACAGGGACAGGGGATCTTTCCCAGTAGTAACAGATCAGCAAGTTTTGCAGTAGCAGGCAACTGGGTGTTGTGGGACTCACTTCAACTCTGACACTGTATGCACAGGCTGAGTGCACAGTCCTAGAGCCCTTGTCTCCTCCAGTCATAAGCATCAGGCTATTCCGCCTGTGCCTCTGACTAAGTGGCTCCAAATCAGGGTTCTCACTACCCCCTGCTTGGGTTTACTCCCTCAAATAGCTCACAGAACTCAGGAAAACACTTCTGTTTGCTGGTTATTATAAAAATTGTTGCAGAGGATGTAGATGAAGAGATGCCTTAATCAAGGTATGAAGAAGGGCCACTGGACTTCCACACTCCTGTTTAAGACCCACCAACGGTCTCTGGTGTTCAGCCTCCTGAAAGCTCTCTCAACCTGGCTCCTTTGGGGTTTTCTGAGGATTTCACTGCATGGACATGGCTGCTAACAGACATGTGGGGAAGCCCAGCAAGGTCCCTCTGTGGTACATCTCCCAGGATGCAGGGCAGGACACACTCATGGAACAAAGAGGACAGTATCAAATGCTATCAGACAAGGTAGGCTGGAGAATTTCCTTATAGACACATCAAGACAGTGAAGGACTGGCATTGACTTCCTTGAGGAGGGAGTTATAAGCCAGGACTTAAGTAGAAAAAAAAAGTGTACACATTATATGATTATAATATAATAATTACACGATGATTTTTATCATTCGATATTTCTAGGAATATCCCTTTTCTTCTAGGGCAGGGCCTCTGGGCTCCTGCTTGTCTTTTCCTTCTTCATTCTAGCCTTTTGCTGACTCCCACCTCTGGGCATCAGGTCCGTGTGTCCCAGGAGCCTGGTTTAGCCCAAGGCAACAGTCACACTGGGTCTCAGTCGTGTTTAGTCTTCCTATGGAGGCTCAAGGTGGCTCGAGAGTACATGAGAACCAACAGGGTTCTGGAGGGAACCATGTATCCTGAAGAGATAGAGGATCAGGCCCACAGACCCTCCCCAGTGACACCACTCCATTCCAGTGGGGATAATTCTAGGAACGTCACAGTGAACCATGACCTTTGACCCTCTGACTCAGTCTCACAGCCCTCAGGCTCAAAGCAGAGAATATGGGGTAGGTACAGGCTCCCTAAAGAACAAATCCACACACAAATTGTTTTCATTCATAGCGGTGAGACAAGAACATCAAAGCACCCCGAGGACACAGGAGAGGGATGACAACATTCACTCCTCCACTTCATTTTGATGCATGAAGGATTTAAGAAACCGCAGGACTGCTTGGATCCTTTGACTTTGGATAATTAACAATACACAAGATCCAAAGTGACAGGACCTGACTGTTACAACTGTGTCACCAGGTTTCAATCACTAAGGTAACTGTAGTGGTAGTAAAGGCTGGAGGAAGAACCTGAGTGTCCCAAGGCTGGACCCAACCTGAAGCATCAGCAGAAGAGGGCCCTTCTGAACCCCAACATGGTTTTATTGACGTGTGTGTGTGTGTGTGTGTGTGTGTGTGTTACATGTGCACATGTCTGACATATGTTCATTTGTGATAATCTAGAGATAAGACATACTTAGGGAATGTCTGAATTTTGTGCACATTTTGGGCAATGAGAAAAGAAAGGACATGGTGTGAAAATGTTTGAGTTTATGATGTAATAACGCCTTGTATGGTTATTTCTCTTCAATCTTCAACACCTTAGCATTTTTAGAAATTTGGGTTATTTCCTTTATATTTGTGAAGGGGCCAAGCTAGGTAAATAGTTCAAGATCAAACAGCTGATGAATAACAGGGAGAGGGATCAAAACGCAGATCTTCTGAGGTTCCACCCATTCCTGTGTCCTTCCTACTACTCACCACCTCATGAAAATTAGCGCCTCGAATAAAATCATGTTTTCCTTTACCAGCTAATTAGGTTTATGTAATCATGATTTCCCTTGTTGCATTAGCTGTTAGAAATCTGAGTCAAATTTATTATTTTATTCCACTGACAATATTAATCTAGGTGATTAATGTGTTTGACATATTTTCTTCTAAAAACGTTCTAGATTTTCTTTCTTTCTTTTAACTGCCTCTTGCTACACCTCTCTTTTGTTGTAGCCATTTCAGTACCCACTGAAAGCAGATAGAATAGCCTCTTTAAAGAAGTGAAAACAGAAACCCAGGGGTTAAAACTGTTACCTGAGAAGGCTGAAATCAGTTTGGTTATTCCCTGGGAATAAACTGAAGCATCACATAATCATTTTCCCCAAATAGTCATAATGACTCTTTTTGACTTCTTGATACTCAAACATAATAAACAATTTTAATCACTAGTAAATATTTGAGAGAAATTTTGCCTGATTTGGAGAACCAAACTTTAGCAGTGTCACACAGGAAAGAATATTCAATAGTCTAATAAATGTACAGAAATAAAAGTCATTGTATCAGTCAGGTTTCTGTTACTATGGCAAAATACTCAGACTAGTGAAAAAGAAGAAAGGTTTATTTTAACTCTTTTTATTGAAATTTCTCTCAGAGGTTTCAGTTCATGGTCATTTAGCTCTGTCATTTTGGGGCCTGTGGGTGAGGAAGGACCTGAGGTACAGTTTCAAAGCTTCAGAATATCATGTTTGGAGCACATGACAGAGCGAGATGCCTACACCACGGCAGCTTGGGAGAAAAAGAGAGCTAGGAAGGTGCTCAGGCTCCCATAACCTCTTCAAGGACACACACCCAATGACCTGAATCCTTCTACAAAGCCCTACCTCCTGAAGGCTCCATCCCTTCCCTAAAGTGCTACAGGATGGTGGAAAAATGCCCTTAATACATAGACTGGGGGCGAACCAATCCAGACTACACAGTCATAAAATCTCAGGGGATCTAAGTCTAGAGTATGAAGATGTGTTAGACAATCTGAGTTAGGTTGATTGACTGAATGCTTCTCTAGTTTATTGGAAAGTAGTCGCCAAGAGAACACCATCAGTCTGAAAAGGTGTTGCTTCTCTGCAAAGGCCATCTTGACAGAAACCGTTTTGGATGAGAAAATAGTATTTACTAAGAGAAAATAACAGGATTAATGAAGCCACACGTGGGAAGAGCAGCGATGGCCTGTAACTAGAGAAGAGGGTGTGTTTGTTCCTAAGTGAGGCTGAAGAAAATGGGCAGGGACAAGTTTCTGGAAAAGGAAGGATGCTTGGAAAAATTACAGTTCTGAAGTGCCTTGGGGACCAGAAGACAGATGCCATGTGAGCACAGCAGCAGCGGGAGCATTGAACTGCCTTGGGAAGGAAGGATGAATGAGCCGGGCAGCCATTGGCCTCTCTGTCCTCCAGCCATTATGTTAAGCTGCAATAGGAACCTTCGTGAAATGTGTGTGAGGACGTAGTAGGGAATTGTGTTAAGAGATCCACAGAGAAGAGGGAAAAACCTTTAAATGACTGCCCCTTAGGGCATAGTGACAGCAGTGGCCACACAGATGTTGGATCTTTCTGATGTCCAACCAAAGATGGAAACAGCAAGTAGATAGCAGGAAAGAAAACAAAACAACAAGCAAACACAAAACACATGGAAGGTAAATACAATGTGACTAGGTGGTCAGAAGAGCCCTGTGAATCTCCAGATACAGGAAGTTGGAAAAAAATGCCCAACAGTCAGAAGACTGCGTCATGGTAGCATTTGTCCAAGAAGAGAAGGGGAAGTTTTGTGAAGTTGATAGAGGACGAGAAGATTCCCCAAATAACAACGATGTTCAGTAGCGCAACACGGATGATTCGAGTGTCTTTTGTGTTTGACTGCTACACTGCAGGTGAATGTGAAGGAGAGCAAGGAGCTCCAGCCTCCGTATCCTCTTCAAGGGCAACCCCCACCCAATGGTCAAACTTCATCCTCCCAGGCCCCACTGCTGAGGGTTTTACCATTTCTCAGCAGTACCACAAGCTGGCAACCAACACACACTGGTGTGTTCTCAAAGGGTAGACACACCTTCTCCCTCGGAACTCTCCATACTGGTTGGCAATTATGAATGGCCTCCCTCCATAGTGTGACTCACAGTCAACCGCTGTGGTCAAAGCTGGGCTTAGTGGTGTCATAATCCCAATACTTGGGAAGCTGAGGCAGGAAGATTGCCAGTCTGTGGCACACAGAAAGACCAAAAGATATAAATTCATCAAACAGCCAAAAAAAAAAAAAAATCACTGGCAACAGAGTGAAAATGGATCATCCAAAGGGAATGGCAAAGGAAATTTTTGATACCAGTGGCACAGAGAACAGAGCCCTTCCTTCCAACATTTCCCAGAAACAACAGAAGAGGGAGCTCCAGAAAGATGAAAAATTATAATAAAAGCTCCCGGAAGCCAGTCCTGTACAAAAGAAAACACAGACAAACCGTGTAGGAAAACAACAGAAAAGTAGCAATGTCAAATATCACCCCAAATTAACAGGATAAAAAGACTAAGAAGCTGTATAATATGCTTACAGACAATCAAAGCATGCTAGAGTGAGTGAGAGGCCCCACATTAGATCAAAACTATAACACGCTGTTTTTGAAACAAGCTAGGGCAACTAAGGACACAAAATATGAAGTTCTAAACAGAACAAGTCATAGTAGATGAGACAACTCAAGAAAGACTTCAAAATACAAGAAATAAATTTCTTTAGACCATTACTAATTTAGAAGCCATGTAGGAGCAAGCAAATAGAACAAGCAATATCTGAGAAGAAACAGAAAAGGGAACAGGAAGTACAGAATGCAATAAAACTGTTGGAACTGCTGGAAAACACCAAGAACAGTTCCAGCCTAAGCTATAGAGGCTCGGAGAGATGGCTCAGCAGGCAAGAACGCTTTCTGCTCTTCCAGAGGACTGGAGTTTGGCTCCCAGCACCCACATCAAGCATAGGTCTAACTCCAATTCCAGGGGTCTGACACCCTCTTCTGGCCTCTGATGGCACCTACACATATGTGCTCATACACATACATTTAAAAGAAAAATCTAAGCTCTAGAAGTAGAAGAAAATCAAACCATAGAAACAGAATAAGAAAACTTTCCTCTTATTAAAAAAAAAACTGAGTGAAATAGTAAGCATGCACTCTGTTAGAAGTGTTCAGCCAGAAGACATATTCTAGTAAAGACGAGGTACACTCCTGCCATCAGTGCTGAATGCAACCAAGAGTGTGCTGGCCATAATGAGGAAGAAGGAGATTTGGAGGTGTGGAGCCAAAGGTGGATACAGAGATAACAGTGCTAGGTGGCCATTTTTTTTAAGATGGCCATTTTGAAACACCATTGAAACACTACATTATAGATAATGAACGTGTGAGGACGAGCAGCGTGCAGCTCACAGTCAGGAGGGGCGAGTGAAGAGCACAGTGAACCATTCTCCATGTGCAAGCATTGGGGAGAACTCTTTCCATGAGCCCTTCCTGAAATCTTTTACCAAATAGACTTTGACCAATCAAAATGGCTAGAGAGAGATCAATGTAAGGACCAGTGGTAGACATTAGACCACCAGTGGCTTAGAATATGAGAGCTGAAGAGCTGTTAAAATAGTATGCAATGTATATATGGTATGATAGCATAAATACAATTCATCTTTAAAAATCAGAATAGAAAGAAGCACATGAAAAACTTTAACTTTTATGGGTTCATAAGGTGACTCATCAGGTAAAGGTGCCTGCAGCCAAGTCTGATGATATAAGTTCAATCACTGGGACTCATATGGTGGAAAGAGAGAATCTGGTGTTGTTCTCTAACCTCTATATATGTGCTATGGCCCTCTCACATGATAGATTCTTTAAAAATCAGAATAGAAAGAAGCACATGAAAAACTTTAACTTTTATGGGTTCATAAGGTGACTCATCAGGTAAAGGTGCCTGCAGCCAAGTCTGATGATATAAGTTCAATCACTGGGACTCATATGGTGGAAAGAGAGAATCTGGTGTTGTTCTCTAACCTCTATATATGTGCTATGGCCCTCTCACATGATAGATTAGATGATGATGATGATGATAGATAGATAGATAGATAGATAGATAGATAGATAGATAGATGATAGATAGATGATAGATGATAGATAGATGATGAGAGATAGATAGATAGATAGATGATAGATAGATAGATAGATGGATGATGGATGGATGGATGGTTTAATTGAGTTGTGGTGTGGCTCTGTAACAGTTTACTTTCCTAGCATATCACAGGGCTGAATTTCATCACCAGACACCAGAAATGGAGACAGAGTGAAAGATGATTAGGTACATTAATAGATACATAGACAAATGGATGGATGGATGAATGGATGGATGTATAGAACATAGGTCATAGAGGTGATAAATAGAAAGTTAGATCGATGTCAGATGCCTACAAGATACATAAATGGATGACTGATGATATAGATAGATAGATAGATGATAGATAGATAGATAGATAGATAGATAGATAGATAGATAGATAGATAGATAATCTGTAAGTGCCTAGAAACAATGACTAGCTGGTAGTAACAAACTTCCAAATGTATAAAATAGGATTTTGAAGTACAATTTTCCATTAAAATGTATAAGAGCTTGTTAGAGAAACAGCTGACAACATCTGTGACTGTAAAAGACAAGAGTCTAGAACATCCTGATGTACTGAATGCCATGGAAGTTGTCCAAATCTAGCAAGGTCGGGTGAAAGAAACACCAGACCTAACCTGGAGACACTTCCATTGTAGACAGAAAGTGATCTGAGCTTCAGTAAATATAAAACTCTTAGTCTCAGGACAACAGAGAGGGATGAGCAAAGGCACATGTTAACCAAAGGATTCAAAGTTTGAGCTCAATAAGAGGAAACTGTTTTAATGTCTATTGCACTCCATGTTGACCACTGTCACTAATAATGTATTCTTTATGTCAAAATTACTTAAAAAATTATTTTTTAATGTTATCACCATAAAAATTTACGAGCAAGTGATGGTTCTTAGTTTCATTTGGTCTTTCCACAGTGTCTCCATAAATTAAAATATCACATTATACTAAGTACAATTATTACTTGATAGTTAAAAATGAATTTAAAAAAGCATGAACCACTTTGAATTTATTCAAGTGCAGCAGGTGTTTTTCTCTGAACTCTATGTGATGCAAAGATGCTACAAATACAATACGAAACACTCCTTGAAAGCTACGAGAGCCGCCTTCAGGGGAAGTGGTTGCAGCTCTAGTTCTCCAAATCCAGTGTCCGAAGTATGCTCTGCCTTCGGAGGTAGGGTCTTACCTTCAAGTTCTGGGAAGCCATCAAGGGCTGTGGCAACAGCTTGAGTAATTTTGGGAGTCTCTTGGACCACCATGGCCAACAGGGAGAGAGAGGAAAGATAAACAATGCCTAGCTAGTTTTTAATAATAATAAAAAAAACCCAGAGGGAATCATATTAGTCTAACAACCTAATGACAAATTACATATACAGTATCTCTACATGAGTCCATGTGTATAGCTAAAGCCTACATAGCAAGAAACAGTGCCAGACAGGAGAAACCTTCCTTTGAGTTGTTGGCCAGGGTGTTCCAGACACTATGAAGATGCCAAGGGAAAACACCAATGGATGGTCCAACACCAGCTTCAAGACCAAACAGTCACATCAATGGCCAGCACAGCGTATGTCATTGGTGCAGTAGTGGCACTCTTATCTTGGGAACAATCAACGGCTACCTAATTTGCTAAACACCCACTCAAAGGGAGGAAACTCAAGTGTGGTACTATAAACATAACCTAATACATATGGCTGGAGTGGCCATAGATCTTAGAGACAACCCCAAGACTGTCATATCACTAGACTAATGTGATTTCTTACTATGTGCAAAATATGTGTCCTTATATTTACAGACAAATATCCCAGTCACCACTCATCAAAGAAGCTCATTTTGCACCAGTCAGAGACTATTACCAAGTACCACAACTGGTCACACACAGACATTGTCTATGAATTGCCCAGGCCTAAGTGATACATCTACAATGCAACCACTACACCTAAGGCTCATGGAACATAGAACAGGGATAATGAAGAGGGCACTAATGAATCTCCCAGTTCTCAGTAATGAAGCTCCCTCATGCAACAAAGGGCCAGGAACACAAGAGGTCACAAATGGCCAGAGTGTAGAGATCAAAAGTCTGCTGAATGCTGGTCATTGGACAGGATCCCTTTATTAAACTTCTCCCACCCAAGGCTCAGGGACTATCCTGGAAGAGAGGACAGAAAGATTGTAAGAGCCAGAGAGGAGGTGCATGACCATATGGAAACAGTCCTACAAGCTCCTGGGATACTGCTCAAATGAATCTACAGCAATGGTATCAGCATACACAAGTCCCATGCAAACTCAGGTAGATAATAACCCAGCACAGAACTGGAAAAATGAACAGCAGACCCCAATCTTATCTGAAGGAACATTGGCAACTGATTGTTGCTAGATGAAGAAGAGCTGATCTTTCTAAAACAAGGGACTCTAGATAGGCTGACTAGACTTCGGGGATGGACTTGCACTGGGGAATGGTTGGGGATACTGACAACCCAGTGGGCCTTAACAGGGATGACTGAATATATGAGCTCCAGTGGTGGTGGGAGGGCTATCCAAGGGTTCCAGTGGGGACAGGGGTATAAAGATAATTAAAATTGTTTGAGTTGTTCTGTATGAAATACACGAATAATTCAATAAAAAATCAAATCAAGATATTAAAAAATAATAATTAAAACATATGAAAAAACTAAGTTTTTAAAAATGAACATGTCTAAATCATAGACTCTCAGTGATCAAACCTTAAAGAAAGTGATTCTTATAAACACAAAAGGACACGGGTTACTTTTAGAGGACAAGATGCAGAGGAGACGCCTGTAGGGGAGAAGGGAAGTGCCCATCGAGGTGAAATTTACACAGTTCTTGAGTTTAACTGTGTAAATTATTCTTCATTTTATGCATTTGTTTTGTGTAGTTTTCTTTAGCTGTGTGTCATTTTGAAATAAAAAGGTAAAACCAATAGAAAGCATGTCATGTGCTAATGAATGGAATCAGATGCCCCAAATCAAATTAATTCTATTGCCATTCGATTTGGCTGAATCCTGGCTATCGATCTGCATTGCCAGCATATGCATCTTATTCATGATCTTTCATATGACCTTGCCTTCATTTATTCATTCAGCTGTGAATTATGTCCTAGGGATCAACAGTAAAGTACTAAAGAGGTACTTTAGCAGAGACAGCAAGTTAGTGATTCTGTACTCTACTGCTCTGGCCAAAATCAAATTTCTTTACCTTTTCTGATGTGCTCTGTGTAGCTGAGGGTGACCCCCATGAACCCAGTCTTCCAGATCTCTGATCATCCGGTTTTCAGCTCAGTTTCACCAGCAAAAGAGAACATTAATAGACTGTAGAGCAGTAAGAAGGACAGACCAGGTCTCTTCTCGGCTCACTTCTCCCTGCTTGTATGCTGTACCTGGCAATGGCTCATCCTTCTGCTCCGGGGCTCCTTTTCCTGGGCTAGCATAACACGGTTTCCTCCCTGTGTTCTTTAAGCCTAGGGTGGTGAGGGCTTCATGTTTGATCAGTCCTGGGTGGCTTCATGTGGACACTGGTTGGATGGCTTCATGCTGATGCTAGCCTCTGAGCTTGTGCTGACTCCTTTGATCACCCTGTTTTCAGTTATTTTATGTCCTGTCCAACTTCTCTAGCCCAAATGAAAGAAGCATCTCTGCTAACACAATCTAGAGATGAGACCTCCTAGATTTTTGGGACAGGCCCTGGTTATAATGACAAATATCTCTGTCAGACACAGGAGAGATGGGAACATAAACATAGCAGGATGACCAGAAAAGGAGGAGGCTGTCATTAGGCAGGTATGATAAAAAAAAAAAAAGGGTACTTGGAGCCTCTGGGAGATGGATGGGGTGAGGGAGGGTTTTCCCCACCACCTTCAGAGGGTGCATGGGTGGCCATGCTGAGTTCAGAACTGTGAGAGAATGAATTTCTGTTCTTCTAAGCATGAAGGACAAAGTCATTTGTTAACATCGCTGCAGGAAAGTAACACACACCATTTCCGAGTACTTTTGACAGGGTCATGGCTGAAAATTCGAGATTATGGTCCACCAATGGAATCAAAACATTGAATAAAGCATCTCACATCCCCCACTCAATACTCCCCAAGCCTTTGTACTTGAGCCAGTGAAGGAATTGAGCACTCCCCCTAAATACTGAGCATAGCACTTTACGGTGCAGAAGATCAACCTACAATGAACTCCTTCAAACTGGAAATTTTCTTCATTCTTATTCATCTCCTTCCCAGAAAGAAAAGTCCAGTGAGCCTTTAGGGACATGCAGTCTAATATGGACAGGTAACAAAGGCATACCAAACATAATGACAATTCTTCACCATAGAACCAGGCCAACACATAACATTCACGCAACATATATGTCCACAAATGCAGAGAAAGATTGAAGGGAGAATGGAAAAGAATGAAAAAGAAAGGAAATTTGAGAAAATACAACCAATATTCTCAAAAACATTACAGTGGACGTTGTAGCTTAAAGTAAGAATGAAATTGTGCTTATGTAATGGAACTCAGAGTTCTCACTGTCAGAAAAGTCACAGGTAGACTAGGAGGAAAGTGTGTGGTGAACCCTGTGGTGCTGGATTAAAATCAAAGAACAACTGTAATTTGTGATTATGCACATTTATATATACATATTGGTATATGCAAATGATTTGCATATATATATGTACATATGTACAAACGTGTGTTAATATTGATATATGGATTTCCTGGCTTTGTCCCCTGAGAGGGTCCAGAAGTAATGACACCCCAGAAGTGATGAGCACATTCCATGCCTAGATCTTGGCTTCTAATGCCATTTTCTAATAAAAGGAAGTAGGCTTTCTTAAAGAAATGGACAATTGTGTAGCTGGGCATAGTGGCTTACAACTGCAATCTCTAAGCTAGAGAGACCAAGAGAGAAGGACCGTCATGAGTTCAAGGTCAGCATCAGCTGCAGTATAAGAGACCTAGTCTCAAAACAACAAATAAATAAATAAATAAATAAATAAATAAATAAATATCTGATTCTGTGGCTGGGGTAGGAAACATATAAGATAAGTTGGCAAGGCAGTTAAGACCCTGTACTGCTCTTCTAGAGGACCCAAGTTCGATTCCCAGCCCTCATGTCTCACAACTACCTGTAACTCCAGCTCTAGGGACATCCAACACTTCTGGCTTCTATGGGCACCTGCACTCATGTATACACACCTACACACAGACACAGATACATATACATAACTTAAAATAATAAAAATAAATTTATAAAAAAAGATGAACCAGGGCTGGAGAGATGGCTCAGTAGTTAAGAACACTGGTTGTTCTTGCAGAAGACCCGGGTTCAAATCCCAGCACCAACATGATAGCTAACAACTGTCTGTAACTCCAGTCCCAGGGGATCCAGCAGCCTCTTCTGACCTCTGTGGGCATTGCACAACACGGGTGCACTTACCTACACGCAGGCAATACTCACACACATAAAATAAAAATAATGAATAAAAAATTTTTTTTTTAAAGTTAAAAACAAAAGATGAGCCTGGAGCGTCTTTGAGTTCCATGAGCTAAAGAAGTGTTCAAAACTACAGCCTCATGGGGATCTGCTGAAGGGACACGGGAGCCAACGGAAAGTGATCCCAATGACCAAACCTACAGTGTGAGAGACAGAACAAGCTCCTGGATTATATCCCAGAGCATAAAACACTGTTGGAGTCCCTTTGATGGAAACAAACACCGACAAGAGACAAGTCTTACAGAAGAGTTGCAAATAGCTCATGTGTTCATGGAGACTGTGCTTAACTGTGCACCCACACTTTGGCTTGGCAGCTTAGCTCCAGAAAGTAGAGCACAGAAGTGCTAGGGCTGGGAGTGGGATTGGCCAAGTGAGTGCACACATTTGCAAACACCAACTTGGCCAAGTAATAAAGATGAACATCAGGAACAAATTACATGGCACATGGCTATCAATCACCTTTAATACATGTGAAGAAAATAAGACTTTGACCTCTATGGTTGCCTGTGAACCCACACCTCAGTCTAACCATGAGGAAGAAATCAGACAAAAGCAAATTAAGGTACGTGCTTCAAAGGATCTGACCAGTTCTTTCCAAATATATTTATATAAAATAAGCACAGATATGACCCATAAATTATTACAGTTTGGATGAGTCAGGACAGCTAAATGCTATATTTTATCCCACATTGACTCCTAAACTTATTTAAAAAATGGTTCTCTAAATACCAACAAGATCTGAACAGCCTGCATGTTAGTTAGTGGGGATTTCTAAATTCTGATAAATGACTATGGTTACGTACAAGTCTGGCTTTGAGTTGTGCTGGACGATGCTCTCTAGAGCATTTTAGCAGCTCTTCAATACATTTAAAATTACAAAGTAAGAAAGGGAAATTATGGGTGGTTAAACAGGTAGGGGTTGAAAGATTGCCATGGACTTGGGTAGGGGGAGGGTTGAGCTGGTGCAGGTGATATGGCAAACTAGGGTCACACATCAACATTATTGGCAGAAATACTTCTAAGATGACAGCAATAGGTGCTTTCATGCAGTTCTTTAAAAGAACCAAGACCTGGCCATGAGCCCTTGTTTATAATCTAACATGCCCAAAGAGATGGACATTTATTTTCTATCTTGTCTTTGTGAACATAGAATTCCAGGTTGAAAGGAAGCAACTTTACCCGTGTTGTTCATGGAGGAAATGGATCTGAGATTTGAACAATAATTGAAGATATTGAACACAAATACAATGATTTTCCCTCTCCAGTCCATCCAGAGGTCAAGGGCTGAGAACTAGAAAGGATTTATTCTCTCTGTCACTAAGCTTTGCCATATGGACTCAATCACACAGTTGCCTCAAGGACTGAATTAGCAAGTTGTTCAGCCCCTACTGTGTAATGTTCACTGACATCCCCTGTACCCATAAGACAATCCTTCATCTCACAGAGACTGAACAAGTGGAAAAGGTGACTTCAGTTCCTGAGTGGAAGACCCACAGCATCACCTTTCTGGGACTGGGGCAGAATGAAGCGCAGCTGAGGACTCGTGTTCATGCAGATGAAAAGAAAGGAGGTGACAGGGCGACACCTGAAACTCTAGCTTCGAAGGTCTCCAAGGATCCACAGGGCCTTCCTCTTGGCTGAACTCTGAGATGTGGGGGTTTGGACTCTGTGCAGGAAAAGGGTCCAGGAGAATCTGGTAGATGGGAGACACGTAAGCTGACCCTACTGTGAGGTTGTGAATCTCAAGATTAATCAGCTATGGGGATGAGCAGAGAAAACCTCAAACCCAGGCACAAAAGTGAACTTGCCAGGAAACCCCCAGCAAAGGACTGTGTCTAACCCACTCCTATGTTCAGAGTAATGCCTGGTTCCAGGAAAGAAAGGATAAAACTGTGTGATGCACTCAGCCTTCCCTTTCTACGAATGCCCATAGGTTCAACCAACATAAATGGATATTTTCCCAAAATTTGTATATTTACAAAGCTGTGTATGAGGGCTGGGGTTGTAGTTCAGTAGTCAGCGTTTACCTAGTATGCCTATGACCCAGAGTTCTATCCTAACACTGAAACAAATAGAAACAGTTTCTGTGCTGAACGTGTACATTTTATTTTTACTACCTAAATGATGTAGCAAATGGCTGTTGCATAGCATTTACACTGTCTTAAGTATTATAAGTAATCTAGAGATCGTTCAAAGTCTGCAGGAGGATGTGCATAGATTACAGCACATGACATTTTACATAATGGGCTTGAACACTGAAGGGGTTTCTAAAGCCAACACCTTGCAGGAACAGGGATGACCATGCTTGGATGACTGCAGTTCATATTTGAAAAGAAGCATGAACCATTTTTGTTTTAAATAATTAGAAGAAAACAATACCCTGGAAATGAAAGTCACGTTTACTCATAAATTTTCCTTTCTGTTAAAGCTTGCAAATTATCATTCAATAAATTCCGCAGTATAGCCAAAGCTAAGCCCAAGATGTTGTTTCAAGTTTGATTCTTTAAAAGCCATTGGCATACTTAACATTTTCTCTTTTTATAGTGACTTTTTTCTCATACATATATCATGCACCAATTTCTACTTCTTTCTTCCTGCTCACGGAATTTAAAGTGGATAAAAAATACTAATAATTACATAGCATACTGAGACCCAGATGACTGATGGTGGATCTGTAACTAACATATGTCCTCCAATAAAGCAAGTCAGAATTCTGTGTTCAGACATGACATAGATGACTAACGAAGCATGTCAAATAATCCAGTAAGTTGGTAAGTTCACGCTGACAGCTCACAATAGCATATTTCAGACAGCAGTGCCACAGGCAGCGCAGAAACTGACCAGTGGGCAAGTGTTCCCCTTGTGCACTGCCTCAAGGGAGAAGGTGATGATCAGTAACATGGCAGAGGCTGGCAGGGGCTGCAGCTTCTACCAACATGGAGAAAATGAGATAAAGTGGTACTACCGAACACACACAGCAGCAAGCACCCTTGGCAGGACATTAAACTCCAATAGAGGCGCTGCCTGGTCTCATGAGTGGGGCCCAGGGATGCTGCCAAACAAGCTAGAATGCATGGCTAGCTGTTTACCAAAAGCGGTTATCCGAACCCAGTGTCACCAGAGCCACAGTTGAGAACTTGACCTTGAGCTTATGGATAATAGAAATCACCAATAAATAACTGAATTCTCATTAACAAGAGAAAAATGTTCTCATTAGAAGGAAATTGGAGGACTGGAGAGGTGACTGAGCAGGTAAAAGCACATACCGTTCTTGCGGAGGATCAAAGTTCAGTTCCCTGCACCACATCTGCTGGTTCAAACCTGCTTGTGACTCTAGCTCCAGAGGCTCCATCGCCCTCTTCTGATCATTATTAGAACTGCACTCCGGTGCACAAACCGACACTGACGTACCCACATACACATAATTAAAACGCTAGTAAAGTATTTCTTTTACAGAAAAG
This sequence comes from Nannospalax galili, assembly GCF_000622305.1. NCBI lineage: Eukaryota > Metazoa > Chordata > Mammalia > Rodentia > Spalacidae > Nannospalax > Nannospalax galili. The sequence continues at coordinate 3,888,476 of NW_008359963.1, read as the reverse complement.
AGTTGGGGAAGGACAAGCGCAGCGTCTGAAGATGATGGAGGAAGGTCTGTGTGCTGATGTGTTCATTACTGAACCAGCTTTCTCTTCTGTGCTGATGTCATCAGGGAAGGGAAAGGAGAGCCAGACACACAAGAGGTCTGTGCACTCAGTTATCACTCCTCTGCTACAAAGGTTAAATATTGGCTCTTATAGTGAAACACAGTCACTAGTGGAGGGAAAAATCATTTACAGGCTTTTGGACAACCCTAGGTTTTGAATTCTAAAAGCCATCTTGAGCTATCTCAAAATCTAAGCTCAAGACAGACTTGAATTAGGCATTCCATTTCTGTCTTCTTTATTATAGCACTAACCACAGGCACCAGAAAGTGAAATGAAGAATTTACAGAGAAAATTATAAATCCAAACAAGTGATTAGCGAGATACCTACTTTAGCATATTTGTATGCTTCTGTTTTTTATATTTTTCTTCATTATTATTGGGGGGTGTGCCAGAGGGTAACTTTGTGGAGCTGGTTCTCTTCTACCATGTGAACTCTGGAGATCAAACTCAAGGTAGTCAGGCTTGTACATCAAGCAACTTCTACCCACTGAGCCATCTTTCCAGCCTCCTGCTTCTGATTTTTAACCTATGTAGTTTTTAAAAAATATAATTCAAGAATCAGAGCTATCCGAACCATTATATATTTGTGCACTTCAATATTTAAGGTAAAGACATTTGGGATTGTTTGCATTATTGTTCCATAAATGTTCTTTCCCCTCTCACTGTTAATCGTTTGTCTTGAGTTGCTGACCAAAACATATGTTTGATAAAGCGTGGAAGTGTGTGCATGAGGACAAACTTCTGGAAGATAGAGAGGGAGATTCTGAATCATTTTAGTTCTCCTTCAGTCATTTAAGGAAGAGTGAGCTTCATTAGGAATTTGGTTCAGTGGAAGGCAGGCTTTGAAATAAAATAAGCTTCAGGATAGATAGCAGTACATGGGTAGGGTAACCGTCTATCTGTTGCATTCTGAGAAAAAGTTGACTTCTTTCTTGAATCAGTCTTTGCCATTCCAGGGACAGGGCTTCTATCTGCCTTCGGGAGGATTCGGGATTTAACAAAGTAACAAAGCAGCTTGTGCAGGGGCATTGATGAGCTCCTTAAACAAAGCTTATCAAGTCATTGTCATCAGAGATCTCATTTACATAAAACGAAGAATAATTCAATTGCATCTTAATTGTGATCTCTTCCCATTTAATTGAATTTCAATACTAGGTCAGTGGTTGGAGTACAAAGACAAGCTCTTCTTTAAAGATTTTATTATTTTAAATTAATTTCTTTCTGGGCTGGAAGATAACTCTCAGTAAAGTGCTTGCCTTATAAGGATGAGGACCCAAGCTTCGTCCTTACAACCTGTGTAAAGATGGCCTCATTGGTGTGTGCTTATAATACCAATACTGTGGAGGAAGAAACAGGCAGATCTCTGGGGCTTGCTACCCAGCTAGCCTAGTCAAAAAGGTGAGTTCCAGGCTAAATGAGAGATCCTGTCTCAAAATACAAGGAGGACAGCATCTTGAGGAATGGCACTCAAAGTTGATCTCTAGCCTCCACATGCAAGTGCATTGACACACATGTACACTCCTCCAAAGGTACCAAGACCCACATACAAAATAGCATTTCCCTTCTTACTCACAGAAGGGTGATGAACAGAGTCCAGTGTGAATTAACTATAAAATGAAGCTGGGTCAGGTTTTATACAGATACATGGACATGGCCCATGTAAACTTGGGAAGGTGATTGGGTGTGTACAGATGAATTCATCTGTCACTGGTAAATATGCATGCATAGGAAGATGTAGGAGGACCATGTTGTTAGTTATAGACATTCAACTTTGGTCAAACATCTTTTCTTTCCGAGGATGGGCTGAACAAAATGAGCCTGAGAAACAGCAGCCTGAAGCTGGGACTTGCTAGAATCTGAGAATGCTAGATTTCAAAGTCACTTGGGAAGCCAGTGAAGCCATTCCAATCTGCCACTGTGGAGACGGAAACCCTCAGAAAGCCAGGAGCCTGCCTAGTGCTGCAGATAGTGAATCCCAGAGCTGATGGCCATCTGGATTCTCCTAAGCCTAAGTCTAGGCACTTCCAAGATTTGAAGAAGATTGGAGTAACTTCTGGTTGGAAGTTACTGACCACATAAATCATTTATGGCGGTTGTGTACAGCCTGACTGGCCACAAAGGCAAAAGAGACAAGCTGTTGTATTTGCTTTACCGCAGCATCGACATCTTAAAGGGCCTGCTGGGCGTGACAGTTTAAAAATCTGTTAGGAACTGGAGAGATCACTCAGCAGTTAAGACTGTGTACCTCTCTTGTGAAGGACCCAAGTTCTGTTCCCAGTACCTACAGTAGGCAGCTCATAACCACCTGTAACTCCAGTTCAGGGAATCCAGTACTCTCTTCTGACCTCCACTGGCACCTGCACTCACATGCACATACCCGGACATAGACACATACACATAATTAAAAATAAAATAAAATTTTGAGTATCTAGGGCTGGAGTACTGGGCTGGATAAATGAGACAGCTTGCAGCAGAGTCTGAGAGGGCAAGGGAAAGCAGATGAGGGAAGGCTCTGGGAAGACGGTGAAGCGGGTCTCCTCAGCAGCTTCCCGCTGGCTATCTCTCCTGCCGTCTGCTCTGTCTTTGGCTCTGGAGGGCAACTTTGTTTTATTTACTCACCTGCTAAAATAAACTTTGTCTTTGTTCTCACTCTGTTTCCCAGAGTGAATTCTTCTTCCAGGGCACAAGAAGGGAGACTGTTGACGTGACTGGGATCTGAGGGAATGTAGAGAGAGGCACAGCTCCCCATCCACAGCACCAGATGGGGACTCACTAAGAGTCGCCCCCATACTCTCCCAGATCATCTCCCTCCTGTCCTGGAGCCCACATTTCCCACAGGATCTATTCTGACAGCGCTGGTCCGGGTACCCCCCAGGTCTCATGGCAGTGCCTGTCAAGACAGTGAGGCTTCCAGGTCGAGTAGGCCAGTGACTCCTGGAAGGTGATGGTTATATAAGCATCCTACCAGCATCCGAGCGGAAGCAATTGCCCAGCTCCACTGAGAACACACCAGGGGCAGCTCGTGGCTAGGACACAGACACACACACATGTGCTCTCTGGCCTGCTAGAAACCTTTTCAGGCGCTGATTTCATTTGTTTGTTTACAGTGTTGGAGGAATCTGACTAAAAGGCTTCTTCATCTGCTAGACTTGGGGTACCCTAAAATACAAAGGGTTTCAGCCTTTGCTAAGCTTTGGGGGAGTGGGTAATTTTTATCATTGTATTCTCATTTCGAATGGTAGGCACTTTGTTCAGGTTTTCTCAGTGAAGCAAGAACAGACTGATTGGCCCTCTGGGTGTCCTGGAATGAAAGGTCATCCATCCACTCTGCAAACACTTCCATTGGGGCGGAGAGAGCCCGGACAGCTTGTGACCTGAAAACACCCCTCCTGTGGTGCCTCTGATGCTTTCCTCTGAAAGTGGGGGTGCAGGGACTGTCCCCCAAGTCTAACCAGCACGGCCAGGGCACAGACCAGTGTCCTTTTAAAAAATATATTTTATTTATTATTTTTTATGTGTATGAGTATAATGCCTGCGTGTCTGTAAGTGTACCTGTGTCATGTAGTATCCACAGAGGACATAATAGAGGATTAGAACCCCTGGAACTGGAGCAACAGATGGCTGTTAGCCACCATGTGAGTGATGGGAATTGAACTCTGCAAGAGAAGCCAGTGCTCTTAACCAATGAGCCATTATCTCCAGCCCTGAGACTGAGGCCTTAAACCAGAGAGAGAATATAGCAAAAGCTAGTTCATAAACACAGCAAGAGAACAGTGGGACAGGAGGGAGGCAGAGAAGATTGGGGAGGTGATGGTAGAGGCATTAGTGCTGATCTTCCTTCTTAGAGGACTGTTTCTACCATGATAGCAAGCTAGACCAGAACAAGGACAGAAGAAGGCATCGGATTCCCTGGAACTGGAGTTTCAGACAATTACTGGCCATCCTGCGGATGCTAGGATTCAAACCCAGGTCTCTGCAAGAACAGCCAGTACTCCAAACAGCTGAGCCATCTCTCCAGCTCCATCAACAGAATTCTTAATTAAGGGTTCTTTTCAAAATACCCATTGAATCAAGAGCATTTCCCATGTCCACATGGACATGGGGGTAGGAATGAAAAAAGGCATCCTGAAATGAGGGATAAGGACATTTCATTACTGCGTGATGGTGCATGCATGTATGTGCATATGTGCACAAGAGTGAGGTATCATGTGTGCACATGCAGAGGCCAGAGGTTGACATCAGGTTCCTTTAATTATGCTCCACCTCATCTTTAAAATGCATTTACCTTTATGTGTATAAGGTTTTGTATGCATGTATGTGTACCAGTTGCATGCCTGGTGCCCACTGAGGTCAGAACAGGGCATGCATGGGATCCTCTGGAACTGGAGTTACAGATGGTTGTGAGCTGCAGTGTGGGTCCTGCAGAGAACCTAATCCAGGTCCTCTGAAGGAGTAACCAGTGTTCTTAATCACTGAGTCATCTCTCCACACCACCACCACCACCACCGTCTTATTTTTTAAGACAGGCTCTCAGGGGCTGGAGAGATGGCTCAGAGGTTAAGAGCACTGACTGCTCTTGCAGAAGACCTAGGTTCAGTTCTCAGCACTCACATGGCCATTAACAACCATCTGTAATTCCATTTCCAGGGGATCTGACGCCCTCTTCTGATGTCCACGGGCATTGTACAACATTGGTGTACTTACATACATGCAGGCAGTATACTCATACACATTAATAAAATAAAATAATAAAAATTTAGAAAGGAAGTAAGGAAGGAAAGAAGGAAGCAAGGAAGGAAGCAAGGAAGGAAGAAGGGAAAGAAGGAAGGAAGGAAGGAAGGAAGGAAGGAAGGAAGGAAGGAAGGAAGGGAGGAAGAAGGGAAAGAAGGAAGGAAGAAGGGAAAGAAGGAAGGAGAGAGGGAGAGACGGAAGGAAGGAAGGAAGGAAGGAAGGAAGGAAGGAAGGAAGGAAGGGAGGGAGGCTGGTTCTCTCCCCGAATCTGGAACTTGCCAGTTTGGCAGAGTGGCTGACTGGGGAGTCCCATGGATCTTCCTGCCTCCCCTCCCCGGTACTGCTACTGTATTAACCTTTTTTTCTTTAATATGGATACTAGGGATCCAAATTCAAGTCCTCTTTCACAACAGTCCCTTAACCCACTGATCCATCTCCCTAGCCCCTATCATATAACATGTTTTATAGGGGTAAAAATTAAATCCAAAAGACTATGACATTCCAAGGGAATGGAAAAGACAAGCACCGTTCAGTTCTTCCCCAAGGACAAGATGGCTTGGGAAACAGAAATGGCCCTTAACCTGGATCTCCCTACCTCCCCAGGGATAATGGAAAACCAAAGCCCAAGATGGCAGAAAATTAACGGCAAACCCAGCCCAGAACCTTTCACTTCTTGATTTATATTTCCTTACAGTTCATTATAGTCAAGGAACAAAAAGAACAAATTAACCCTAAGAAGTAAATTTCTCAAATCAGCCATTCCGGTTGGCCTTTGAGGAAACCTCATCAGAGTCCTTGGGCTAATCTTGAGTAGCAAGCATCTGGCACAGGAGTGCAACATTGGTCTGGAGTGACCCAGGTCAGAAGGGCCCTCCACGTTCCCAGGAGCTCAGCACTTCAGGCTTTGGCTGCAAGTAACCTTGAAGAAGCGCAGTCCCCATATAACAGGAAGATGGATTCAGAACACTGCAGCAAGGAGGTTTCACGTCACCAGAGCCTGTGGAACAGAGACCTGAAGGCCTCAGGTAGTCTCAAGTTCATCCCAGGAGAACGGGGAAGAAGTACTTGAATTAGAGAAATCAATATGAACTCATGCAAAGACAAATGAGAAGATCATAAAAACAGTGGGCTTTTTAGAGGCTGTCACGTTCATGCCGGCATAATGTGAGAAAAAGTAAAGCTGGAGGAATTCATGGGGAAAGGACTCTTTTAAGACATATTTGGAACATGAGTAAGAATGGGAAAACTAGCTCCTTTCTTGAGAAAGATGGAACACTAAGATACTTTTACACTTACTGAAAATACATTGAATATATCCCGTTGTATACTGAGAAATCTGGTATTCACCAAGGAGAAAAATAAGAGAAAATTTTCCATCTCCATGAACAAAGGTTCATGGGTTATAAATTCTTTTAAGAGTCTGATGAAGGAGTCACTTCCTTTACTTTCAATGTGGCTTTCCATAGTTATCTAAAGGGCTCTTTAGCAAGACTACAACTCCAATCAGGCTCAGTAGGGCAGATTTATGACCCCAGGAAAAAATGTGATGTGAACTTTGTGTCCCTACTGACGAGCAATGGAGGTGTAGGGGGCTGAACGTCAGGCACGTTTGAAGATAAGCACATTTGAGAGAGTTTGAAGGACACCCCCCCACCCGCCATTGTTCTGTGAGTTGGACTGGAAGTACCTGGACAGAGAGGAAGGCTTCAAAGTCCTCCACAGAAAAGCTGAAAACTCTGCTCCTGACAGTTAAGGACCAAAATGGAGAGGACAAGTATGAGGTGACAAAAGTCAATAAGCTGAATGCAGAGGCATCCATTAACAACCAAAAGGCCAGTGCACCTTCTCCTATGAATAGACAGCAGCAGACCAAACTGGTCAGGTGCCTCTTAAGTCAGGAGTGCAGTCGGGGGATGTGGTGATCCCCAGTTTGATGAAAACAGTGTGGGTGACATGGAGATTAGTATAAGCTTTGCCAAAGATGAGCCTGACACGAATCTCATGGCTTAATGAAGAAAGAAGAGGTGAAACTTCTACAGGAAGCAGTTGAAATTTACATCAGCTCCTTTAAAACAGAGTTCACTCAGGGCATGATCTCACCCACAGTGAATGGAGAATCAGTAGACCTAGTTGGGAAAAGTCAACACTTAAAACCTGAGATGCGCAAGCCTAAGTCTGCTCGTTCAAGAACCCAGGCCAAGAACTTGGAACTATGGCTCAGCAGTTAAGAGCACTTGTCTGCTCTTGCAGAGGATTTGGTTCCCAGCACCCACAGAGCAGCTAATAACCATTCATAACTCCGGTTCCAGGGGATCCAACACCCTCTTCTGGCCTCCATAGGCTTTGTATGCATAGGTGCACATACATACAGATAAAACACTCAAACAGATAAAATAAAAGTAAATTTTTACAAAATGTAAAAAGAACCCAGGCCAATCTTGTTGATGTCCAAATCCCCACTTGTACGATCACCCTTAGAGAAACTTCCTTACATCACCAAAGGAGCTCTACAGCATGTGTGCTACCCAAGAGCTGGGTTAAACCTTTACCTACACTCCACAACGTGAGAAACAGACAAAGGTGGGAAGTTTCACGTGGTCAATGACAACAACATTGGAAGATTTATTGATCTGGTCCCTGAAAGGATATTTTGATGAAGTGAGGTTTAAGTCATGACTGGGGGGCAATTTGCCACCATGACCTTGACCCTCATTGACAAGAATAAAGAGACAGAACTGTACTTGGGGAGCTGAGGCATCCCTGCTCCCAAGAAGAGCTCTGACACAGCAGGACTGGCAGTGGTTAATACTTCGAGGGCATCGCAAAGACCTTTGGCTGTGGCACATGCTTGTTTTGAGGCCAGCAGCAAAGCCAGTAGTGACAGTTCCAGGCTCTGTCTGTGAGTCATAGGACTGCACCATCCCAACTTTTAACTTGGGGCCAGGGACCCTCCTTCCACATACACTTGAGTTTGTGTATGTTTTCTGCTGAGTAGGACCTGAGGGTGAATTCTCTTTTATGTGTATAGACAATAAATAAAAATTTTAATACAAAAAGAGTCTGATGAAGGCATAGTCCAAATATGGCAAAGGGTTTAGACCAGCAGCAAGTGAGGAGAGACTGGAGTTGTTTAAAGATGAAAATAGGATCAGATAGAATTGCTAGCAAAAGAAGATGAGAAAATTTATAAGCCCCCTGCAAAGGGACACACCTAGTTCTTTAATTCACAATGTTATGGACTCTACATCTCAAATTCTTAATTCGCCCCTATCTTTTCTAATAGAAAAATGATTCCCAGATAAAGATGAATAGAACAATTACTCACTAGAATAAGTGAAAAAATTGTAAGAGAATACAAGCTGTTTGCAGCTATTGATTGAACCAAATGCTATCTCCAAAAGCTTAGCGATTCTGTGTAAATAACATTGCCAACTCACAGGCTGTTTCCTTGCGAAAATGTGGAGAATGAGACGCGTGCTGAGTAGGTGACGACACAGAATTTTCTAAGGGGGAAATGCAGATAAACTGGCAAACAAGTTAGGAATCTTCAGCAAGATTCTAGAGCAGCTTACTCATGCCCAGGAGTGGAGACGCCATTTAGCAGGACAGACTAACCATCTGCTCTGTCGTGGAAGAGTAGGAAGCACCATGTTGGCGGGTTACAAAAGTAGACTGATCATGGATCTGTAATCTGGCAAAGAGGCCACACATTTGTATGCCAGGCACAGCAGTGCAGCCCCATAATGCAGCTGGTAGAATATGCAAATGTTCAGTGAATGAATTCAAGGATTTCTTGCAACCAGGTTGATACGAAGATTGGAGCTGCTCCCTTTATTTGACCGATATCCAATCCAAAGTTATTTCAAGGGCTGTGGTGAATTCCTAAGTAGCACATTGTCATGACTGGTGAATGGTAATACTATCACACAACAGTTACAGCTAATATTATACGGAAGAAAAAAACGAGCTAAAGCTGATGGACTTAAGGTTTAAGTTGAGGCCTTTGTTCGTATTAAATTTATGGTTAATGGACAGATGCTCGGAACGTAACAGTGTGCCTTTATTTCACGTGGATTTAGACATATTTTCAATAATACTATTTGTACTTAATAGGATGAAGATTAAACCTGTCTGCTCTGATGAGAAAGGCATTAGAGTGATTAAAGTATGTCAAAATAATCTAACATAAGAAATTAACTGAGGAGCATTCCGCATGGAGAACTAATTAGGAAGTTTGTGCTACTTAGATTACTCAGAAGCTCACATAAAAACAGAATGGCACATGTTCTCTGGCACTGAAGGAAAGAAAGGGACAGTTGAGTATACGTTACAGGAAAATACTGACTTAGCTCAGAGAAGAATTTCTTTTTAGTATTGTTAAAAGTGTTTGGGAGGTACGGAGTACCCCTCATTACTGGAGGTGCCCAAGCATACTATCCAGTGGACAACTCGAAAGCAAAACCATCTGGTAATGTCTTACAGAGTCCTGCCCAGAACTCTTCACTTGGACTAAATGCAAGCTAAAGTATATGAAGGTTGAGAGAACGTTGAGCAAATGTGGTAGTCGGGGAACCTGGCTTCAATTTCCTCCATGAAAAAAATGATCTCTAAGCTTCTTTCAAACTAAAGAGTTTCGATACTATCATAATCTGGAATTTTAAAATTCATTTCTATGGTCCCAAATCAGTTAGGTTAGGATAAGTTAAGATATGCTGCAATAACTAACAAATCCTCCACAATTTAGTGGTAGAAGACAACCGAGACTGGTTTCTTGCTCAGTCTGTACTCATGTCTCTTCAGTAGAGACCCTAAGAATCATAGACACCCAGGTTTTTAGAGCTGCCAGAGGGAGACGTCAGTATATTGCACATCGGCCTTTCAAAACTTCCCTGTCTCTCAAGAAATAATCACAGGCTCCCATAACCACAAGGCATCGGGAGGGGAAGAGACAATGTATTATTCCATGTACTCAGAGGAGAAAAGCAACCTGTGTGTGTGTGTGTGTATGCACGCGAGTTCATGTGTGTGCAAGGATATGTGCATGTGGAGAATAGATGACAATCTCAAGTCTTGTTCCTTGAGCACTGTTCACCAAGTAGGTGAGACTGACTGACAGTTAGCCCCAGGGATCTACCTATCTCCACCTCCCTAATGCCACTACAACCTACTGACTTTATATGTGTTCTAAAGCTGAACTGAGGTCCTCATGTTTGTATGATAATAAGTACTTTACTATCTCCCAATGAGTAATCACTAATGCCCATTAAACTAAAATACAGAACAAAACGTCTAAGAGCCCAGCCTTGCTGCTTCTCCTGAGGCTGGCACTGTCCTGTTACGCACCTTCTCTAGGAGGTCACCCCTCTTTTCTGTGCTTCAGTTTCTATAAAACAAAGAGAGTAATCTTTCTGTCTCTCAGGATTGTTGACTCAGTGTCATGATTCAGTAACTACAAGTACAATTTTCTGTAAAATTTCATTAACCATAAAAAGGGAATGGATAATGAATAAATATTCCCATGCCTCAAACCTTAGAGAAACCACTATGGAGCTGGGTCCTCTGTGTGTTGAGGTCTTTAGTAATTGTTTTAATGTAGAAAGTACTTCCTCCTAGGCAGTTTAATATTCTTTGGACTGTCTTCGCCCAGTTCCCAAAGGAGTTGTTAAAAGCAGTTGTCTATCCCATGTCACAAAGGCAGATGGAGGCACAAGACTGACAGTGAGCCCTCTGAAGGTGTCAAGTGCTGGTACTGGGCTCTTTGCCCACACCATGCCATTGCTGTGCTCCACCTCTCCATCTCTTGGTTTGGCTCTCTGACTCCCATTTCAATCACTCTACAAGGTGTTGGCATGGAGAACAGAGAAGGCAGGCTACTTGGGCAATATGTGAAATGATCTCCTGCTAGTCACCTTGTCAAAAATAGTTCTACTTCACCTGCCTGCCCCCATGAGGAGGTCACATGTGGAAGAGTAGGCACATGATCCAAAGGCAGCCCAGATGTTCCAGGCACCTGAATGATTAAGTATGGCATAAAGAGATGTGGGCCTAGGTCCTGCTTTCCCCTGGGGGGATGTGCCCCAGTTACAACCTGACTGACTTGGAAGGTGATATGGAAAGTTTGGAAGTGCAGGTCAGGACTATATGGCGCAGACATAGATCCCAGGGCTCTGCTTTCCAATCCAGGAGTTGCCAACTCACAGAATGGTAACACAGCAGCCACAGGATGGTGAGAGAGCGTCTTGAAGAGAGCCAGAATGGGTAGAATGTTCCCAAAAATCATATCAAGTGAGCACTCACCAACCAAACCCAAAAGGGTCTACCAAAGACCCCGTAAGGGATGTCCAAGGTACGTTTTCCTTAAGGAACTTGTAAATTCACTGGGCAGGTGAAGCATAAAAACAAATAACTAAAAAAAATCACAAGACATTATAAAATAACCACTGAAAATGCAGAATTCAGATGAGGTGATATTCAAAAGTGGACTTGAATTATTGAAGACATTTTCATGGGTAATTTATATTGTGACCTAAAATCACTCCCTCTCACAGGAGTTATCCAATCTCATATAAATAATTTGTGCTTAACTGTTGAGATACCTTCATTCTTCAAACAAATTAGGATTGCAGAAACACCTTTGTACCCCTGTAATTCCAGCTAGAAAGAGGGAGACATGGATCTGAGAGGCTTACTGGCCAGCCAGGCTCAGCTGATTGTTGATAGACTCTGCATTAAAAAAACAATGTGGATAGAGCTTATGTAATGCCACTCTAGGTTGACCTCTGTTCTCCACATGTAAGTAAGTGCATGTGTACACCTGTACATACATGAATCTGAAAGTAACAAAAAGCCAAAATAAACAAACACCCCATCAATAACCAAGAGTTTTTGTAGAAAAACAACTAACAACCTTTTTATAAGATTAATCATTTGAAATGATTAGAGAGAGAATGTTTTAATGTTGGCCCTCCATCCCTTGTCATTTCAATTGACAGGTATCAGACTGCAGCCCTGCCTGATCTCCTTGGCATACCTGCATTTAGCAATAAAAATAATGCTGTTGGTTGTGCTTTCCTAATTCTGAGCTGGAATCTCAAAGCGGGGAGACCATTTGGAGTATGTCTAAGGGAAGGTGCCATCTGTAGAATCCTGCTGTGTAGGACCAGCTCCCCGCTCTAAATTAGAACATGGCAGACCTTGCTCACACTGCCCAAGATGCTTACAGAATGAACAGCATCCGCATTCACTTGACTATCCTCTGCTGGACACACCAAAGTGGGCCACCAACACCAAACTAAGTGGGAAATAAGATCTTGTGTTTAGTTCCTCTGGTTTTGGAATTCATCCCAACAAAACAATCCCTGTTGAGGAACTCCATTTTTCCTCCTTTGTCATGGCAATGGGACGCAGGAAGTCTGGTGTTTTCTTTGAGAAAGGATAACTAATATCCCAGTGTTTCCAAGGGTTTCCCAAATGCTGGAAAGGTCACAACTCACAAAGGTTGACAGGAGAGGAGAGACTCAGGCACCATTGCCCCAAGTGGTTGAAAGGGGCAGATCTCATCCTGCCAAATGATTCCATCTTCTCTCCTTTTTTTTTCTTTAAGAAAGCTCTTCAGATTAAAGCTCTCTGAGACATCCTGAACATTCTATTCTGATCAAAGCAACTAGTTGATTTTTTTTTCCAGGGGCTTAATATAGTTGTCAGTGGAAACAGGGTTACTGTGTTGAAATAGTGTTGTTTACAGTAAGTATTCATGAGGTGAGTGTCCTATTCTAAGCTTCCCAGAGCATTGGACAGACGTGAGACCCTTCCTTTCTGGGCCCTATTTTTAGAGGGCTCATGTGACACAGGGTTCTGGCACCTGTCAGCATCAGGCTGAGCAACCATCACTGGTCTGTTTGTGCTGTTACTGTACTTGCAGATGCATGGGACGGCCAGGACCAGGACTGTGGGAAGGGCACCGTGGCCTGCGGCCTTCAGATGATGGCACTTTGGCTACTTGCTCTTACTTGCAGGCCAGACTCGAACACTGACATCTCAAAGCAGTAACTACAGTTGTTTTTCAGGAAGGAAAATCCAGTTATTTATCAAAACAGGAACAAAGTGATAGATATGCAAATCAATGTATAAACATATGCACATTTATATGTATTTACCTGTGAAGGATTTAAAATGCTAATAAAACTTAGTTTTTATAGCCTAGAGGGAAGAGAGTTGGAAAAGTTTGGAAAGAATGTTGCCTTTTACCCCAAGAACTTAGGTGTTGTTTAAATTCTTAACAGCTATCGCACTTCTGCACTTCCGTTGTCATTTGTGAAGAGGAAGAGGAAGATGAGGAGGAAGAGAATAGGAAGGCAGACCAGAATGAAGGGAAGGAGGTGGGAAGGAAGGAAAGGAATAGAAGTGGTAAAACAGAATGTACAAGTTGGAGAGAGTCAAGTTCAAGTGCTTTCAGTGAACGGAGTGGTTAGAGACACACAGGGTGATTCAAAAAATCTTCATGAAATCCTTGGTTTGGGGCAGAATTTAAAAAATATATGTGTTGTTACTCTGCTTATTGCATTTTATAAAATGGACATTGTATAAATATTAGATCATGTGGAAAAACCACAGAAGAAAATTAATGTCATCACTAGCCCAGTCTCTCCCTGTGGTGATTTGAACGAAAATGTCCCCCAGAGGTTCCAAGTATTTGGACATTTTGTCCCCAGTTGGTGGTACTGTTTTGAGAAGTTTTAGGAGGTGTGGCCTTGCTGGAGGAAGCACATCACTGGGTGGGCTTTGAGAGTTCTTAAGCCTTGCCCGATTTCCAATCTCTTTCTGCTTCCTGTGCCTGCTTGCAGATGTAATCACTCCGATTTCTGCTCTGGCCACCTCTGCCACCATGTCTCCCCCTACTGGGGACTCTCTCCTGGAGCCATAAGCCAAATCAATTATTCTGTAAGATGCCTTGGTCATGGTGTTTTATTACAGCAACAGAAAAGTAACTAATACGCTCCCCCCAAATCGTTTAATATTGCAGCAGCTCTCCTTCCCCCCACCCCAATTTTTTTTTTATAAGAAACAAGCAAGGCACAGAAAAAAGAATGGGAGTGAAGAGGCCATTCTCAAACGCTGAAATCAGTCACAAACTGCTCCTTTATCTCAATAAACTTATTTGGACCTGGAATTGTGTGTGTGTGTTTTTATAAGAAACAAGCAAGGCACAGAAAAAAGAATGGGAGTGAAGAGGCCATTCTCAAACGCTGAAATCAGTCACAAACTGCTCCTTTATCTCAATAAACTTATTTGGACCTGGAATTGTGTGTGTGTGTGTGTGTGCGTGCATGTGCGTGTGCGTGTGCGTGTGTGTGTGTGTGTGTGTGTGTGTGTACATAGATGTGGGCAGGTGCCATCCACGGTGTGTATGTGGAGGACAGGAGCCAACCCTGGGTGTCGATCCTCAGCTTCTACTGTCTTTGAGACTGGGTCTCTTTTGCTGCTCACCACTGCAGCCTGTGCTGGGCTAGCTGGCCTGCATCATGCTTCGGAGGATCCTCTCCTCTCCACCTGCTATCTCTCCTTAGGACCATTGCGATTATAGACACAGGTACCACACTCAGCACTTGCATGGCTTCTGGGAATTCCAGTTCAGGTCCTCACGCTTGCACAGGCAGTGTTTTCCCACTGAGCCATCTCCCTAGCCCTGGACCTGGAATGTTGTAACAGTGTTTACACTGAAGCTTGGTCCTGGGAACCACCTTCCTGGACCTTAGCACCTCCTCTACCTTCCTGGACCTTAGTGCCTGCTCTATAAGTGGAGATATTCTTTTATCCCACCTTGCTATAGTCAGTACACAAACATCAATGAAACTTCCAAAGTCTTTTTGCCATACACTTCGTACCTGGAACAGAGTATGGGTTGGGTACCCACTTACAAAAGCCTATTCACCTAAAAAGTCCTTGAAAGATGGCACTGTGCATTACAGCAATAGGTTTTCTACCATTTTCTACTGTAAAGGTAGCGTTTTTAGTCCCTATATGGACATTTTATAGCAAACTGTGTACATTTGTACAGAAAAGTAACATTTGTACTGTGTACATTTGTAACAGAAAAGTACATTTTATAGCAAACTGTGTACAGGATCTAAATACAGTTATTTTCCCTGAGAATATGTATTTCATTGATTTACAAAGGGGACCAGTGAGGGGTTAGAGAGATAGCTCAGTGATAGAGGCCTGGGTTCAGATTCCCAGCACCTATAGAAATAAAAGATCAAGTTTTAACTCCAACACTGGGAAGCAGAGACAGGAGGATTTTGGGGCTCACTGGCAAGCCAATTTCATCAATTCATGAGCTCCACCTTCAGTGAGAGACCTTGTATCAACCAACCAACCAACCAATCAAGTAAAGAGCAAAAGAAGAAGACACTTGATGTCTTGACCTCCACAGGCACAGGCACATGCACAGATGTGAGTACCCACACACACATGAACATATGTAACACCACAGTGAGAGAAAGCAAGACAGAGAAAGTGAGACAGACAGAGAAAGAGAGAGAGAGAGAGAGAACCATTGATGTCTAGGCCTCTAAATCTAGTGCTTTCCTTGACTGCATTATCAGGGAACGGGGGAGGTAGCAGTTTGGGTACCAGTTGTGTTTTGAGAGCACCCTTATGCAGAATCTATACAAGCCAATCTCATGGCAGCAAGAGGCACATGTAGAAGGCGGTACAACAGTGGCTGCTGTCTACTGAGGGACAGCACCCTTCAAATGAGCTGGAAGAGCAGATGTGTCTCCTTCTCAAATCATCCCTATAGTGTATTGAGAATGATATTCTCTGTTATCTCATGAAGGTGCTGGGGATGGAACCTAGGGCTTTGTACATTCTAGGCACACATTTTCCCTCTAATCTTCACCCAGCCCCTGATGTCTCCAGTTTTCAAAAGCAGAAACAAGGCGTGGAGATGTGTGAGAACTTCCTCAAGGGTGTGCAACTTAGTCTGAAGCAGGGCCAGACTTTCAACTTTGCTACTTTGACTTCATAGCCCAGGCTCTTATCTGCTATAAATACATGGACAGAAAGGGGACCCTAGCTAGCTCTGTGGTACTTGCCATCACTAAGGAAATGTGCTAGACTGATTCAGAGATCATCTGAGAACCGTGTGGGATTTGCTGAAGGGTAGGACAAGGGTAAGAGCAGAAATGGGACCAGATCCCCAGGAACAATGAGCAGACAGTTACCTATCACCTGCCTCACCCCCATCCCAGAGATTCTGTGCTAGATGGTCCAGCATTGGAGAAATCTATCCATCCTGCTCAGTGTGAAAATGCTGTGTGAAGCTGTCACTAGGGAAGTTCATTTAAGGTTCTGGGGACAAGCTCTCTGACTTGAGGACTTGCTGTGCTTCTGGAGGGTTTACAATCATCCCGTTCTCTCCTGTGGTGCCCACTCCTCTGCTGGATCTGTATTTCTGAGTCATCTCAATCAGGATCAAACGCCATCGGATGCTCTGTTTCTGAAACATGTCTGTTGATGCTAACCTCTACACACCTCTTTCCCTGTTTTTCTAGATTGCTTAGGATATTTCTGCAGCTGTTTGGGAACTAAATATGCAATCAGGGTGATGCAATCATATGCCTTCCTTATCAGAGAAGGGAGAAAATGCCAACTTGAATTTGATGCAATTTTCAAGTGTTCCATGATACAAAATGGTAAGTTCACTTAGTTGATGCGATCTTAATTGGAGTCACAAGGGAAATTGGAAGGCACAGAGAGTTCAGTTGTTTGTGATTTTAGTAGCACTGTTTGTCTGAGATTGGACCATTATCTTCTTCTGATTCCCCAAAGGATAAAAAGCTTGCATTTCTGGTTTGATGAGAGGGGAATGCCATGTTACAGTATTTTATCTGGCTTTTCTGTTGTGCTTTTTTTCTTATAAAATTTGGATTTTTATGGACTGTATATTGAGGATGAGTTACCATAAAAGATGATACTTCCCCATGTTCCAATGATTAGAAATACATAGATAACCATCATGTTCATTAACACTAACTGGCCATAGTCACTGTTTCATTCAAACTTTATTCAATCAATTAATACTTATCCAGCTCAAGCCACCTTGTTTGAAGTTTTATAAACACAGGAGATGGACAAATGAACAAGAATACATCCCTTTATCTAATCTCACCAAAACTAGAGAGAGACACAAGAAAAGCTTATGTCAGATCCTGGATAGAAATATGCCATCATTTAAGAGGTACATGGACTAGGGGTAGTCAAGAAGATAGTCAGAAGAGGTACTTGGACTAGGATAGTCGGCAGATTTTAGAGATAAGGCTGAATTTCACCAGAGTCTGGAAGCCTGATGACCCCAGGTGACAGAGACTGGAGAGATTAAACTTCGCTTTTATCTTATCAAGTTAATCAATTTGAATAACTTTCATGTATCCTATTCATTTTTCACAACTGATGTTCTCTTAATTATTTACTGAGAGGGCTTATTTTAAAAAGCAAGAATCAGATCCAGGTGTGGCAGCTCATGTCTGGAATCCCAGCACTTGGAAGGCTGAGGCAGGGGGATTTCTGTGAGTTCCAGTCTAGCTTTGGCTCGAGACTAACCTAGGTTATAGAATGAGACTCTGTCTCAAAAGCTTAAAAAAGGATGAATCAGGCAACTTAGTTTCTTGGTAAGTATGCATGATCCAAGTGTTCAGATGGCAGTGTTGTACATTTTTACTGAGAGCATGTTCTATGACCATCACGTCACATGAACAAGAAGGGAGATGTAACTTTATCCAAAACATTGTGTATGTCCAGTTCATCAGAAATGTTAGTTATGATACTTTCCTTGGTTTTCACTTACAATATGTTATGAGATGGTGTCATAAGTTAACCAAATGGTCTAACATTCAACAAGATCGCCTCACTGAGTTTTCAAGACTGAGCACCCACAAGTGACTCCAGAGAAGTGTCTCATGATATCTAAGGAAATCCCACACTGTACTTCCTCATGTGGAGTAAGGAAAATCCATTATGGTATCCTGATATTTCTTCACTTCCTTTAGTATAGCCATGGGCCCTAGTCATGTTTTTCATGGAAAGGCAGTTATAAACAAGGATGTGACCTGAAAAAAGACTAGAAAATAGCATTGTCTAAGAATAATGAACTAAACAAGAAGTCTGTTCTGGTCCTAGCTCATCACTATCCATAAGACTCTGAAGAGTTCCTGAATGTTTGTATCCTCGGTTGCTTCATCTACAATGCAGGAGAGTGAGATAAATGGTTCATCAATTCTAAAATCTGAATCCTAAGAGAAATACAGCACAGGACATGACAGACTTTGATTTACTTGTTTTGAATTGGTCAGTAAAGCTCTATGAAAAGAGAGTCTGGCTTTTTATAGAAAGAAGACTCGATTTAGGACCCCAAGTCATCTACTAACTTACTTTTGTGACATTGGGCCACCTACTTCCTTGGCCCACAATTGCCTTATGTAAGTCTGGGATCATTGGTGGTCAGGGAGTGGTTTGGGAACACAGACTGTGTAACTGCTATGGTGTGTTTGGTTCCTGTTTCAGTGGTTCCATAGGTGGGTCAAAGTTCCTTTAGTGAGATATGGAGGTAGATAGCTTAGAAGGTAAAGTGCTTATTGGGTAAGCATGAAGGATTGAGTTTCAATCTCCAGAACCCACATAAAAAAGCAGTGTGGTAGCATACACTTATAACCCCAGTGTTCAAGAAGCAGAGACAGGTAGATCACTTGGGTTCCCTGCCAGGCCACTCTGACCTAATTGGTAAGTTCTGGGTAAAAGTGAAAGGTCCTGTCTCAGAAAATAAAACATGGTCGATAGCATTCTGAGGAATAACACTGAGGCTGACTTCTGGGCTCCACACAATTCTGCAAACACATGCACATACATATACACACATGAACAGACACACACACACACACACACACACACACGATTTCCTGAGAAATGTTACCCGATCTTTAGTTTTCTTGAAGTAAAATGCACTTTACCTTCTGTAGAAGGAAGAAGTAAGATGATTGTTTTATAATTCTGAATGAACTTTCCCAGTAGAACTTAGATTTTGAAGTTCTAATAATATTGAGATTATCCAGGACTGTTTAACCCTCTCACATTGGACTTCATTCGTAGTGTAAGACAGGAGGTTCTTTCTTTTATTTTGTTTTATATTTCCCAAACTAAAGGGCTTCCTATCCCTTTGAAGACAGTTTATTTCTAGAAAAACAAGTTGGCACATCCCACAGTGTCTTCCCTGGCGTCTGCATGTTTATGATTCATGTGGAATCAGAAGATGAAACAGATGTCTTCTAAGCTCTCTTCAAACTGCAAAAGACTGTGGTTCAGATTCTAAACCTGTTGATTTTCTTTTCTTGGTGCTCCATTCATAAAGAAATTTAATGGTCTATTAGAAAATTGTTAAACTTTCTTATGTGTCCTTATTAAACAAGTCTTTCTTGCATAACTGGACTCACAGCAAAAAAACATAACAATTTTGTAAGATTTGGCTCTGTTTTTGCCCTGAAAAAACACACAGACTGCGCTGGGTAACGTAAATTCATTTAGCAAATGAGAAGCCAGAGGCATTGTTAGGGTCTGTGACTCGATGGGTCCCCTCCAGGTAACAAATACACGGGATTGGAGATGTAAAAATCAAGCAGAGTCTTTACTTTCCAGCTAGCTGGGGTCGACCGGCTTCCCAAGACATGCAAGTCTGGTCAGAACGATCGACCCCCATTCAGTTTCAGGTACAGATTATATAGGCCCACATAGTCATTACACAAAAAGCATTCCTCAGCAGACACTTTGATCAAACATCTTCTAAAAGCTATAGTTTCGGTTAAACATCTTTTCCAGGAAGGGTAGATCTGGTGTAAGCCTGGTGCAACTTCCCTCTTTTTGTTCCTTATCGGTTATCTGGTATGTGCAAACAGGCCTACAGGACACATTGTAAATCAACTGAGTCTGGGGTCCAGGGTCCAGGAAGGAGGTTTACAGCACTTCAATTCTTAGCATTTCAACTAGGTTAATCATCCATGTGTGGTAGATACAATCAGGCAGAACAGGCAAGCTTAGCAAGTAAATCTAAATCAACATTTTAAACAGAGTTTTCTATCAAAATGCAGAGCTCTTACAGCAGTCATCAAGGTATTTCAATTTTTTTATTTTTCTTTTTTTTTTCCCCAACATCTATAATAGAATTTTTCAATCAATAAATAAGGCAGTTTATCTTCATGAGGTAATGTCTTAGTTTATTAGGTCAGCACAATGAAGTTCCATAGACTGGCTAGCCGAATGAAGAGATAT
>NW_008359963.1:3858763-3862005 GCF_000622305.1 Nannospalax galili | reverse complement strand
TTGACCTCTACGTGTGTGCTGTGGCACAGATACAAACACACACACACACACACACACACACACACACACACGAAAAAAAATACATGGAAGCAAGTAAGTCAGAGAAGAAATTAACTATTAAAATGTTATACTTCCTAAGTATAAACACTACCAATAGACACATGTGACCATTTATATTAGGAGGGTGAGGTTTAGGGGCTGGGCAGATATTCAGCAGTTAAGACCACTTGCCTTTTCAGAGTTCAATTCCCAGCACCCATGTTAAGCAGCTCACAACAGCCTGTATCTCCAGCTCCAGGGTTGATCCAATGTTCTCTTCTGGCCTCCATGGAAACCAAGCCCCCCCCACGCATTCATAAATGAAAAGAAAATACTAAAAATAAAGAGGGTGAGGTTTATGTTTAGAGTACGCTGTCATAGTAACATGCTAAATTTCAGAAGTCCGTCCCCTTTTTTACAGTAGGACAGCTTGTAGATTTTCTAATTACATTCACAGGAAAATATGACTGCCATATTAAGAAAATATTTATTAAAGAGAGCTAACTAAAACTTGATCAGTGAAAAATACTATGTGTATACTTAACACTCTGAATAGTCACCTAAACATAAGAACAATTAACAGAACTTAAGCTGTTTATAGTGTTAGGGTCCGTGACTCGATGGGTCCCCTCCAGATAACAAATACACGGGATTGGAGATGTAAAAATCAAGCAGAGTCTTTACTTTTCCAGCTAGCTGGGGTCGACCGGCTTCCCAAGACATGCAAGTCTGGTCAGAACGATCGACCCCCATTCAGTTTCAGGTACAGATTATATAGGCCCACATAGTCATTACACAAAAAGCATTCCTCAGCATACACTTTGTTCAAACATCTTCTAAAAGCTATAGTTTTGGTTAAACATCTTTTCCAGGAAGGGTAGATCTGGTGTAAGCCTGGTGCAAATTCCCTCTTTTTGTTCCTTATCAGTTATCTGGTATGTGCAGACAGGCCTACAGGACACATTGTAAATCAACTGAGTCTGGGGTCCAGGGTCCAGGAAGGAGGTTTACAGCACTTCAATTCTTAGCATTTCAACTAGGTTAATCATCCATGTGTGGTAGATACAATCAGGCAGAACAGGCAAGCTTAGCAAGTAAATCTAAATCAACATTTTAAACAGAGTTTTCTATCAAAATGCAGAGTTCTTACAGCATTCATCAAGGTATTTCATTTTTTTTTTCCCCAACAGCATAAACTAGTGGATGTCATTTCTATGGACACAGCTGGGCGAGTTGAAATTGCATTTTCTGCTACCCCGTTCTGTGTTCTCTGTATCAATCCCCTTTCCCTGTTCAGTCTCCACTGTCCAGCACTGCTTCCCTAAGGGGGGTCATGTTGGTGTGTGGGGAAGACTCTGGACTGTGGTAGTGATACTAGTCTTTATAGTATAAAGATGAGGATACATAAAAGGCTGTCCTGCTGCTATGAATCCACTTCCTCCCTCTTTCTCTATCTTCAGCATGTGCTGTTATCTTAAAAGAAACTGAAACTAACAGCAAGCAGCCGCTCTGTCTTTTCATTGCTTTGTGGCAAGTTTCAGAATTCTCAGAAGCAACTGTTTCCTTTGTATTTAGATGATATGTGTTTCTGTTTAGAGCTATAAAACTGTGTGGCCCCAAAGAAAGGACTTCTCATAATTAAGTGCATGGATTAGCTGGTTTCATTTCTTGGTTGACTCTCACACACAAGAAATGGACTTCTGTGTGAACAACCCAAATATCCACCCACCAATGAAAGAATAAGCACATGACATATGTGCATAAAGGCAATGCACTTGGCCATAGGAAGCAAGTAATGTTCCATGCTACAACACAAGTGAACCTGGAGAACATTGTGCTAAATGGAAGAAGGCAGTCATAGAAACACCACAACCTCGTCATGATTCTGCTGATAGGAAACATCCAGAGCAGGGACATCTGTATATGAAGAAAATGCTTAGGGATAGGGAAAAGAAAAACGAGAGCCAGAAAGTGTGTGGCTTGATGTTTAGGTGATGAAAAGGGTCTTAGGTTGGTAGTGGAGATGATGTAACAGCTCTATGAATAACACAAAAGTCATTGAACTCAGGGCTGGAGACGTGGCTCAGCAGTCAAGAGCACTGACTGCTCTTGCAGAGGACATGAGTTCAATTCCCAGTACCTACATGGTAGCTAACAACCATCCCTAACTAGTTTCGGGGGATCTGATGCCCTCTTCTGACTTCCACAGGCATTTGCATGACACAAGTGCACTTACATACATGTAGGCAATCAGTCACCCACATAAAATAAAAATAAGTAAAACATTTTTTAAAAATCATTGAACTCTAATGGGTGAGTTACATAGTATGTAAATTATATTTCAGAAAAATTATTGCAAAAGAAGTAGAGCCAAAAGAACACAACATTCTCCCTTTTCTACTCCATCGCCACGACAGTTCTGTGTTAGTTACTTAGAGTTATGATAAAATACTCTGACAAAAGCCAACGTGAATGAGGAAGGGTTTATTTTGGCTCACAGTTTAAGGGTAAAATCTATCGTAGCCAGGAAGCGAAAGTGACAAGAAGCAGTTGGCCACACAAATCCCCAATCAGGAGCATCAGGCAATGAATTTATGCTGCTGCTCAGCTATTATTTTCCACTTACATCATCCAGGACCACAGTCAGGGAATGGCATCACCCATCATGTGCAGGTCTTCCCACTGGAGCTAACTCAATCAAGATAATCCCCCATATCCGTGCCCAGAGACCCATCCCATAGGTGATTCTAGATTTTGTCAAACTGACAATTAACTCTGACCATCACCAGGATGCTCTGATGCTGATGCTCCTGGTCATCATGAACGTACTATGTATTTTCCTTCCCCTTCCCCAGGAGCTAATGAAAGTCACAGAACTCTATTGTATTTTCCTAAAAATAAATAGGTTTTGCTCTTGTTTAAAGCCTTCAATTCCAAGCTCAATCATACTTAGAGTTACATAGCCACGATCTCTTGACAATTTTCTGTCTTCGGTATGAGCTGAACCAGGATGGGAGATGTTTCTTATTTGCCTTTTAATTTCTAGTATCAAGAATTGGGCCTGTATAACAATTATATTTGTTACGAAAATGGAAGAAAGGAGGAAGAATGGAAGGAAGGAAGGAAGGAAGGAAGGAAGGAAGGAAGGAAGGAAGGAGAAAGAAGGAAGGAAGGGAGGGAGGAAGGGAGGGAGGAAGGGAGAA
>NW_008359963.1:3814540-3858667 GCF_000622305.1 Nannospalax galili | reverse complement strand
AGAAAGGGAGAAAGGGAGGGGGGGGGAGGGAAGGAAGGAAGGAAGGAAGGAAGGAAGGAAGGAAGGAAGGAAGGAAGGAAGGAGAGGGAGGGGGAAGGCAGGGTGGGAGGGAGGGAGGAAGGAAGGAAGGAAGGGAGGGAGGGAGGGAGGGAGGAAGGAGGGAAAAGAGGGAAAGTAAAGGGAGGGGAAGGAAGGAATGGAAAAACATTTTACTTAATCAAGAGCTAGTGAATTCCTGAGCACTAGATGAAGTAGCTGGTTGGTGCACCCCCATGTTGGCACCAGACGGGTGCTGATGATGCTCCCGAGCTGGGAGCAGCTGAGGAATGAGTTAGACATGGGTTGAATTTATGCACATCTGTGGGAAGAAAAACAATGCTCATATTTATCTGAATACACTATTTAATCTTGCTTTATAATGAACACAGTGTGGCTTGTTAAGTATTGTTTATTTGTAGCTTACATTAATGAATCACAAAGTGTGTATTTTCTTTTGCTTATAGTGATTATAAATTTAAGTTTGGGGACCTTAATTACCACATCTTGCATATCTCTAAAAGCATAGCCTGGGAACAATTTATTAATAAAGCACCAGTAAGTGAATTTCCTAGGAAATTTAACTCATGAGTTTTAGTAGTGAATTTGGGTTGATCCTCTTTTGCTCACCACTAAGTAAACAACTTCACTCTTCATACACTAAATTCACCTACTGTTCCAGGTAAAGAGCCATATTAACAAGATGTCTTATGGTACTGATGTAAAATAATTTACCCAGCTGTATCTCCAATGTAAGAGGATCAAGGGTGAGTGCTCATCCCTAAGTAAGTCATTTATACCACCCTCTAAGGCTCTGGGAATGTTGAGGAAGAGGGTGGTATGACTGTAAGAGTCAGAAAATAAGGAGAAAGGCTGTGAAATAGCATTTTGGGAGAAATACACAGCCATTCCAATCACAAACTCAGCTACCTGTATCGGGTCTGCAGAAGAATGGGTCCATCAACAGTCAGGCATGGATGGATAAGGGACTAGGGGTCCTTATCACTCACTGATGAACTATTTGCTACTGATAGATTTCGAGAGATGGGAAATCCTTGCCCTTAGTCATGCACACACTGATAACCTCATTAGGTTCCAATATATAGATCTAATCCAACTGTTACACATATGACCTTGGTTAAACAAAAGGAGTCACAAAATAAAACCAAAGGCTATGAATCTGGGAAAGGGACCAGCAGGAATTAGGGTGGAGGTGTTGACAGGGATGAGGGGAGATAAAAGAGTGGCAGAGGGCCAGTAATCAGAATATATTAGATACATGTATGAAATGGTCAAATAACAAAGTTAGCTAATGAAAAATAGCCAAGTGGTTAATACACGCATGAAAAAATTGTATTGTTGCATGCACAGTGTAAACGTGTTATAAAATGTCATATACTGTGTCCCTTAAATATGTCTAATTATTATGTACCAGTTGAAAATAAAAATGGATTAATACATTTTAACAGAAGATCATTACATTCATAGTTCTGTGTTCATCAGTGGCCAGGAGCAATCAGGCAGGCACCTTTCACTTTTGACCTTATAACCCCTGATTCCTCTTCCTCATGTCCCCCCTTTCTGGTCTTGGCTACCTACCCAATTGTTATGTGTGAGTCAAACATTGCTCAACACTTTCTGTAGTAGCACTCTGTTTGGACAATTAGACACTTAGTAAATGTCTCCCAACACATGCTAAAAAGTGAATTTTATAACTAGAGTCTCTGCTGTGAGTTCACATACAACCTAGTGAATGAATTGAAAACCAAATTTTCCTGATCATTACCTGCACAGCAATATTTTTAGAAAGGGTAGAATGAGTTTAATTTGTCACATTGTCTTCAAGGAACTTTTTTAGGAGACATCAAACAAGTTATTTGATCATGCACAGTGATTAGAAGGTAAGAGTTGGATATATTAGAACCGTCTTACTGGTTCCCTGCTGGGAAACTTGATCCATTACGGAAAAACTGTAATGGGCTGTGGGCCAAGAATTATGACTGCTATTTCTAGTGCTTCCAACAACCCAGTAAAGCTAGCTTCACTGTACCTGGGAAAGGGCCAACCTCAGGGCAACATGAGGCCATGCTGGGTGACCTTAGGCAGCCTTACATATGTGGAAAATCAGGTCCCCTACAAACAGTGCTTTTGTATATTGCCCAACTATTCAATAAACCAGGATTCCAGACAGGTGGCTTGGAAAAGGGACTTTTGGGAGAAGAAGCCTAGGATGTTCATTTGATTTAATAAGTGTTTATTGAGCAGATGCCGTGTGGCAGGCGTCATTCTAAATACTGGAGATACAGAGAGGTATATAACAGACCCTCTCCAGAAAGCTCTTATCTTCCTGCAAGAAGAAATATGCACAGACAGGCACCCTACCCCACCACACACACTGAATCTGATGCCCAGTTGGGTGCAATGGCCATGGAGTTCCCTTTATATAAAGTATTTTCTTGGTCAAAGAAATTCATATACGAATAAGACATATGTGAGTATTCTGGGGTTTTTTTTATATAATTTTAGACAGAGTTTCACTGAGTAGCCCAGGCTAGCCTCAGATTCAGTCTGCCCACTTCTACCTCCTAGATGCTGGGATTACAGGTATGCACTACCATGCTAAGCTTCTGAGAATTCCTTTTTATTTTTAGTAGTGAAAGCATGGATTTATTGAAAGTTGGAGTATTAGGATACATTCCACAGGGTAGAAAAGAGCGTGAGTGAGCACATGATTCAAGAACTGAAGCTTAGGGTCCAGGGACTTTGTTTTTAAATTTATATATATGAATGTTTTGCCCACATATATGTAAGTGCACCCACGTCATGCAATGCCCACAGAGGCCAGAAGGGTGTGTTGGAGCCCCTTGGAATTACAGATGGTTGTTAGCCTCCTCGTGGGTGCTGGGAACTGTACCCAGGTCCTCTTCAAGAGTAGCCAGTGCTCTTAACCATGGAGCCATCTCTCTAGCCTGGGTCCAGGGATATTATTTATTATTATTATTATTGTTATTATTATTACCAAAGGGCAGGGAAAAGTCAGTAGTAGTGAAAGTGTAGATTTATTGAAAGAGAACAAAGGAATAGAACACATTCCATGGGACAGGAAAAGGCCCGAGCAAGCATGTAGCTCAAGAGCAGTAAGTGAAAACTTTTATTACAACTTAAGACAGTCAAGGCCCTCATCTGAGATAATGAAATCTTATTCTAATCACCCCCTTGATAGGTAGTGAATCTAGTAAGGAACAAGACTAGGAAATGGGATTGAATTCTAGCTCATGCAACTACATTCTAGAAAGGAAGTGACTTGACCACTCTGTGTCCCACATTCCATATTTGTACAATGTCAGTAATAATAACAGCTGCTTCATAGAGTCAGTGTGAAGAATAAATGAGGTAATATATGTAAACATCCTGGCATGTTGTAAATGGCACCCCTTTGTTTGAGCATTAATCTACTATAAATAGGCCAGCTTAGGCTGTGCCCAGGCTGTTCTGCTGGCCTGGTGCTTTTAGTCTTTGCTAGTGTAACTTACTAGGAAGAGACCCTGTTCTCTGCATCCCTCAGCTCCCTTGGTGATCTTGCCAATGATTCTATGTGCGATACAGTTTAGAATGTGCTCGCCTGTCGCCGGCTACAAAGGAAATGGGTCTCATGTCATTCCCAAGCCTTGACAGCATTGAACACAGCATGTTCATACAAAGTCACCTCCCACTCTGACCTTCCTCACGCTTCCACACTCTCTGTGTTCTTCCCATCAGCCAGTCTAAAGCTCAGCAGTCTCTCTTCTTTTCCTATATTGTTTGTTCAAACACTTGGTCAACTCGGTGGTCTTGTCTCTGGAAGTTGTTTTCAGATCATCTCAATTCATTCTGTTCCTTTCAAGCCAATGCCACCTTCCCTATCTGGAATCTGACTTTATGGCCTTTATAAATGAAGTTCTTGTTCAGATATATATTTTGATCTGGACGTTTGGTTTTCTCATGACGGAGGCTCTTCCTGATCACATAACAAACTAATGCTAATGGGTCTTTGCTCCACCTAACAAATCCCCAGGAAGGAGCAGCAGCAGGTGGGGGCTCCACAGCTGAGAGCTCTCCTAAAAATGTCTCCATTTTCCTTCATAAATGAGACAAATACTCGTAACCTCTGTTCTTTTGGCCAAAATGAGTAGCTATCTGACATGCAAGGAATCACTTTTGCACTTGTGACTACAACCTTGTAAGAAAAAAAAAATAGATAAAAGTAAGAACTTTCATGCACTGCACAACACAGGTGCACTTACCTACATGCAGGCAATACACACATACACAGAAAAATAATAAATAAAATATTTTAAAAATAAAAAAAGAATGTGCACTGCTTTTGCAGAGGACCTGGGTTCAGTTCTGCACCCGTGGTGGGTAGCTCACAACTGCTTGTAACTCCAGCTCCAGTAGATTTGACACTCTTTTCTGCCTCTGCAGACACTGGACTCATGCATAAAACCCCTCTTCCCCCACGTATAAATGTGATTAAAACTAAAAATAAAATATTTTTTTTAAAAAACCCTAGACCCTCCATGCTCATATTAACTTGATCAATATCAGCAATTCAGGAAGTTCGGGAACTCTCTCTTTGTCCCTCCCGCATCTCAAACTCCTTTTACACTAACAGTGAAGAACTCCATCAGTGGTGACCCAGGACATGACCTACCCACTCTCCTGTGATCTTGGAAGCAAAGCAGGGCCAAGCCTGCTTAGGCCTTGGATGGGGGAATAAGCACTTCTGAAAAGCTTGTTTTGTTTTGTTGTAGCTGAACCTACATTGAGATTGATTCATGAATTCGTCCCATTTGACACTAGAGGCACAGTGTCCCTGTGACTAGGAACACTTAGAAAACTCTTAAAACAGAATTTACCCAGGATATTTGTGAGAGATGAAGTAACAGAAAATGGATTTATCCTCCTGGTGAAATAATTAAAAGCAGAAAACTTACATGAAAAATTAGCATTCAAAATGCTAGATAGAAATAACGAAGCTATCGTAATGATAACGGCTGAAAAGAAAAGTTATATGCAAATTAAACTCAGCAGAGTTTAGTTAAGCAAAAAAAAAAAAAAAAATCACTTTAGAAACTGAACAGCACTCTGAACTCAACCAGCAACATGAGCAGGTGGTATTTATAGGCAGGAAACGGAAGTGATACATGCATGCGGCTGGACTAGTTACAGCTCCATAATTGCCTTACGTGGACATGGTATGATCAGTGATAGGCCAAATTTTGGCCATTCTGATCATCTGAGTCTCAGCTCCTTCTTACAAGAATATGGACGCTTCTAAGCCTAGGTGGTTTGACTTACAGTAGTATGAAAGCCATATGCATTCAGTAGAAACCATGCATTATATCCTTTGAATTTTTACCCTCTCCCAAACTAGTGATACATAGGAAAAACTCTCCCATGATTCAGAGTAGCTGTAACTACAGCTCTGTCAGTTGCTTGACCATGAAGGTAAATTGCCAAGACTCTACAGTCTTCAGTATGATTAAGCTATGGTGTCAGACAGGCTAGGCTTTGCAATACATGGTATTTTCAACTTGTGAAAAGTTTATTGGGATGTAATCCTACAAAGAGTCCAAGAGGCTTTGTTTATTCTTTTTTCATTATTTTATTTTTTATTGAGCTTTTTAAATTTCACAGAACATTTCCCACTCAAATCCAGACCCTCTCCCCCATCCATGCCTTCCCCTATGCCCCCACCAAACCCTATGCACTCTGCCATACATGCTGAGTCCTATTCATTCAGGTGTTTGTACCCAAATGTCCTTCAGTGTAAATGCGTCCACTGGAGTCTAGTTAGCCCATCCAGTGGAGATATGTAAATTATACTCTCCCTCACCCAGCAGCAATCAGTCTCAAAGAGTTCTCAGTTTAGTGCTGGCCCACAACCTATTTCTCACCTCCTCTTTGGGCTCTTGTTTAATTGAGCTGACATGGGTCCTGAACTTGATGCCACCACTACCACAGGCTCATGTGAGCAAGCCTCCCTGTGTTCATGAACCAGCCCTGGCTCTTACAATCTTTCTGTCTCCTCTTCCACAATGGTCCCTGAGGGTGGGTGAGGATCCATACAGGAGTCCCATCCTACACTCTACAGTCTCTTATTCTCCAAAACTTGGCCAGTTGTGGTCTTCTGTGTGCATTGCACTCTGCTGTACAAGGAAGCCTTACTGGTGAGAGTTGAGGGATGCATTAGCCCTCTCTCTACCCCTTATTCTGCTATGTTTCATGAGCCTTAGTTGTAGAGATTTGACTGCAGATGTGTCTCCAGGTACTGGGCATCTCCCAGACGTATGTTCTCTGTACCTAACCAGATGTGCAACTCTGCAGTAGCCTCCATCTATTGCAAAAAGAAGCTTCTTTGATGGGTGCTGTAGGGCATGTTTGTCCCTCTAAGGGAGGTTTCTTCTATCTGACACTGTGTTCCCTGCCAAGCAGCTCCCAGGTACACGTACACATTGATGTTCAGACACTCTATGTGCATTTCTCATAGAGTTTCTAGGGCATCACTTTTCCCTCTAGGTTTCCTGCCCCCTGAGATTCATTCATCTCCACTCTTTTTCCTCCAACCTGCTTCCCTCCTCCCTCCCTTCCTAGTCACAGTGCCCACCTTATCCCCACCCTCCCCCCAATACCTCCCAACTCCCACCATCTTTCCTCTCCTGACTTCCCTCCCTCCCCCACACCTTGGTCCCCTGCATGTCCCTCCCTCCTACTGTCCCCTTCCAGGTTTCTTTTCCTTTATCTCCACATGTCCTTTCCCTTTCCCTGGATCCTGCTGTTACATCAGAATTTATACTCACATATAAGGGATTGGTGCTGCCATCCACAAACGAGGGAGAATATGTCGCTTGCTTTTCTGCGTCTGTGTTACTTCACTTACTATAACACTCTCTAGCTCCATTCATTTGCCTGCAAATTTCATAATTTCATCTTTCCTTGCTGCTGAGTAGAACTCCATTGAGTAGACGTACCACATTTTCATTAGCCATTCATCAACTGAGGGACATTTAGGTTGTTTCCATTTCTTAGCTACTTTGAAGAGAACAGCAACAAACATGGATGCACAGGTATCTCTACTGTATGATGAGTCCTTTGGGTATATGCCGAGGAGTGGTATCACTGGATCGTATGGTAGGTTCAATTTTAGTCTTTTGAGGGTTCTCCACACTGCTTTTCATAGTGGTTGCACAAGTTTGCATTCCCACCAGCAGTGAATGAGTGTTCCTCCTTCTCCACATCCTCTCCAAGATTTGGAGTCTTTCATTCTCTTGATCTTTGCCAATCTGACTGGGGTGAGATGGAATCTTAAAGTGGTTTTTATCTACATTTCTCTAATTACTAAGGATGTTGAGCACTTTTTAAGGTGCTTCTCAGACATTTTTATTTCTTCGCTTGAGAACTCTCTGTTTAAGTCTATTGGCCATCTTTTTATTGGGTCGTTTATTTTCTTATTTCTTTCTTTTTTGAGTTTTTTGTATATTCTGGATATTAATCCTCTGTTGGATAGGTAGCTGGTGAAGAAGTTCTCTCACTCAGTGGGTTTTCTCTTCCTTTCCTTGGTTGTTTCTTTTGCTGTACAGAAACTCTGTATTTTAATGAGATCTCAGTTATTGATTGTTGATTTTAGTGCCTGAGCAGCTGGTGTCTGGTTTAGAAATTCCTTTCCTATGCCTATATCTTGGAGGGTGCTGCCTATGTTTTCTTCTACTAGTTTCCAAGTTTCAGGTTTTATATTAAGGTCTTTGATTCATTTGGAGTTGACTTTTGTGCAGGGTGAAAGATAAGAGTCAAGTTTCATTCTTCTGTAGGAGGAGATCCAATTTTGCCAGCACCATTTGTTGAAGATGCTGACTTTCCTCCATTGTGTGTTTTTAGTACCTTTGTCAAATATTGGGTGGCTGAAATTATATGAACTCATGTTTGGGTCTTCTATTGTATTCCATTGATCTACATGTCTATTTTTGTGCCAGTACCATGTTGTTTTATGACTATGGCTCTGTAATATAATCTGAGATCTGGTATGGTGATTCCCCCCAGCGTTGTTCTTTTTCCCAAGATTGTTTTGGCTATCCGGGGTCTTTTGTCCATATGAATTTTAGGATGATTTTGTCAAGCTCTATGAAAAATGTTGTGGGAATTTTGATTGGGATTGCATCGAATCTTACTTTTGGTAAAACAACCATTTTCACAATATTGATTCTACCAATCCATGAGCATGGTAAGTCTTTCCATCGCCTAGTGTCTTCCTCTATCTCTTTCTTTAGAGTTTTGAAATTTTCGTTGTAGAGATCTTTAATGTCTTTGGTTAGGTTTATTCCTAAATATTTTTTTGAGGCTATTGAGAATGGGAGGGTTTCCTTGATTGGTTTTTCCGACTGCTTGTTATTGGTATACAGAAAAGCTACTGATTTCTGTGTCCTGCCACTTTACTGAAAGTAGTAATCAATTCTAACAGTTTTCTAATGGATTTTTGGGATCTGTTTATTCTTAAGGTATGTTGAGTTTTCTCTCATATTAAGTTAGACTAAAATTATTCTATGTGTGAATTCAGAATGTGGAGGCATCTTTAAGGCAATCTTTATTTTATTTAATATGGCTGAGATGGGAACCAAATGAGCTAAACTCTGGGGTGAGCTCTACAGTCCCCCTGATTGATGGCTTGGAGCTAGAACTTCCAGGATATCAACAGAGCTATGGTTGACTTGAGTAATACAGCATGGGAGAGAGAGAGCTCCAAGAGGAAAGAACCCCAGAGATGTACAAATGGCATTCCCAGAACATTCAGCTGAAAATGGATCGACACATGAATGCAAAGAAACTACTTATCATTAAAGTAAGAATCACTGCAAACAATTAGAAGAAACAATGGCCAAAACTCACAGAGGGCTGGGTATATCACCCTTTACTAATAGTTAGAGAGAAGTGGTTAGAGTGCTAGCAATGGTTTTTTTCTCAGTGTGAAAAACTAACCCTGAACCAAAACACAGCTCTCATTTAGCTTAACAAATCTTTAAAACAAGACCCCAAAGGACTGTACTGTTTGAAAATGACAGTCACATCTCAGAACAAAATCCTCTATCTACACTTACATGATTATTAAATATATATGAAGTCTAATAGAGAGAAACTCAAACTGCCTAACATCTAGTAAAATAATTACCAAGCAAGTAAGGAAACAAAATATTAGCAAGAAAGAGTGGGAAAAAAATCTGCTGATATGGACCTGAAGTTGCCCAGATGATAGAATTAGAGGACAAAATATTAACACATGCTCTGTCATTTATTCCACATTTTCAAGAGCCTAGTAGATGTCAATTTCTAGAATCCTAAAAGATACATAAAAAATCCAAAAAGCCCATTGCACGGCTGATACTGCATGTCTGAAAGGAAGATTACACTGAAGGTAAAACCCTGTCAGTTTGGCATCACAAAAGAAAAGGTAGTGAACTTGAAGACATAGGTATAATCATTTCTCAAATAAAACACACAGAGGAAAAAAGTCCTGGAAAAAATAACATTGGTAAATGTAGAATGATTTTGAAAGAGCTAAAGTATATGTGTAATTGGAGTCCACTGGAAAATACGAAGTTGCTTGTAGAATAATAGGAAAAGGCACTGCCAAATTTAATGAAAACTACTTACCCACAAATCCAAACAGTTCTATAATCACTTGGGAGATGGCTTAGTGCGTAAAATGCTTGCCATCCAAGCATGAGAACCCGACTTCAGATGCCCAGTACCAATGAATGCTGGGTAGGCATGGCAGCCCACCTGTAATCCCCACATTTACAAAGGCAGAGACAGGGGTTCCCTTGGGCAAACTGGCTAGCTAGACTAGACAAATGGGTGGGCTCTGAGGTCAAGTGAGAGACCCTGCCTCAGTGTACAAAGTGGAGAGCAATCATGAAAGACACCCAACATTAACCTCTGGCCTCCACATACATGTGTATGTACACCCCATGCATGTGCCCCCCCCCACATGCAAGTGCAAAAAGAAGAAATGTGAGGAAAATTACACAAGGAAAATATTTATTAAATTACTTGCAATTGCTGAGAAAGAGGAGGTCAAACATCACTTTTAAATATTAAGAGAAAGAAACCGCGGAAATAGAACTTGTTATGTAGCCAAACTACATTTCAAAAATAAAAGAAAAGACTTTTTCAGGGTTATAAAAACTGAAAAAATACCTTACATTTACCTATGGAAAATGCTGAAGGGAAAGCATCCAATAGAGGAAAAATGATGTACACAAAGCTGGGGCTGGAGAGACGGTTCAGTGGTTGAGAGCACTGGCTGCTCTTGCAGAAGACCTGGGCTCAATTCCCAGCACCCACATGTCAGCTAACAACCATCCCTAACTCCAGTTCCAGGGAATTGGATGCCCTCTTCTGACTTCCATGAGCATTGCGTGACACAGATGCACTTACATACATGCAGGCAAAACACTCATACACATAAAATAAAAATAATAAAATATTTTTTAATTAAAAAAAACAAACCTGGGACTACACAAAGAAACCTAGAACACTGAACTGAAAATGCTTCCACACAGATAAATTTGAAAGTATTTTCTTGTTTCTAAAATTTCCTTTAAAAAGAATCATATGTTCTGAAGTACTGGAGAATATACCAGGAGATGTCAAACTGTGTATATTCTAAGTCTTCAAGCAAGCATTACAACAGAACAGTTAGTGATGCTTAATAAGTCAACACGTGACAAAAACTGATCATAAAAACATACAATTTAGGGGGCTGGAGAGATAGCTCAGCGGTTAAGAGCACTGGCTGTTCTTCTAGAAGACTGGGGTTTGAATCCTAGCACCCACATATGGCTAACTCCAGTTCCAGGAGAATCAACGCCCTTTTCTGTCCTCCATGGGCACTGCACAATGTGCACTTACATATGCAGGCATAACACACACATAAAATAAAAATAAATAAATAAAAATGTAAGTACACAGTTTTAAAAGTGCTGGACGATGGCCTGTTCATCCCTGAAGAACTATTGGCAGTTAATGCTTGCTGAGGGAAGGATGCTATTTTCTTTAGTGGTGTAGTCTCTGGTAAGTTGCTCATACTGCAGTAAGTGACCCCCACCTATGCTCTTGCAAGCAGCCCTCATTAAACTCAATGAGTCACAGAAAATAAAAGATAGGTAAGTAGAAGAGGGAACTTATTGAGAAGAAAAGTGGTTTCATTAAGAAAGAAAAATAAGAAATCTTAATGGGGGTGGGTGAAACTGTCCAAAATTCATTATATTCCTGTATGAAATTATTTTAAAAAACTTTTTAAAAAGAGTAAAAATATCTGGAGCTGTGAGCCACATGCAACAATGCAAATACATGTAATGTCACTGAACGGTATACATAGAGATAGTTAAAAAATGTGTTTTGTATTGCATAATTTGACTGCAATAAAAAATACACAATGAAAAGAAGGCAGAAAAAAAGCATAAAGGGAAAGAAACTGAAATGCTAAATAGAAAACAGAAGGTGATATATTTGACTCTAAACATATTAATAATGATGCTGAGTAAAAATAGTCTATATCTCCCGTATTTTTAAAAGATTATAGGATTAGATAAGAATCAGTACCTAATGTTATTCTACCAACAAGTAGCCAACTTTGGATACAACAATAAAAGTAAGTTAGCTGTAAAAAGATAGAAAAATGTTTATCACAGTAACACCAATAAAAACCATGAAAAACAAAAAACCCCAAAACCTGAAGTATCTATATCAGTATTGCACATTTCAGGGTAAATCATAAAACTGGGAATAAAAAGAATCAACTCATGAGAAGGCACAGATATCCTACAATGTATGCATATATTAACAGTTTCAAAATATATGAAACGGGGCTGGAGAGATGGCTCAGCAGTTAAGAGGACCTGGGTTCGATTTCCAGCACCCACATGGTGACTACAAACTGTCCTTAACTCCAGTCCCAGGGGAATGCAAAGCCCTCTTCTGACCTCTGTGGCATTGCATGATGGGTGCATTCACATACATACAAGCAATACACTCATACACATAAAATAAAAATAATAAATATTTAAAAAAATAAAAAATAAAAAAATTTAAAAAGTGAATGACAAGAATCCAGACCACTCCTCAGGTTCCAGGGTCCTCAACTTGGGCTACAGCATTGGTTTAGACTATTACTCTTCATACGGAGCAGAAAAGTAACATGGTGCCTTAAGCTCACTTTCTATACTTTTATTGCATGATAATCAATAGCCTGATTGTCCATCCCTTTGCTTGTTGTAGCAAGGGATGGCATAAATAAACAACAACATCAAAAACTCAGCAAGTTATCTATAGAAGGAAACCTCTGATACCTTAATTGTTAGTTATGAAGTTGTGCTTTACAATCACAATGATTAAAGGTAAATGTTTTTCTCATAAGATTATAAACAAAATAAGGATGCTTGTTCTCACCACCTCTATTTAATACTGTACTGGAGATTTAAGCTATTTGTCTATGTGTGAAAGAGAGCTTTAATGAATGGATTGTCCTTTGCACAAAGTGCTCCGAGTTCTCCTTATTGATCATATTTTAATGATGACAACTGGCCCCAAACCACTAAAATGATTATGAAGCCTGAAGGCTGAAATGACTGTTTCTAACCATTGAACCTGAGTCATGAAGACATAAAGGTTCATTATATCAACATTATTCATTTGTCTAAGTTTGAAATTTTCCATTAAAAGACAATTAAAAAGATAAGCTCTAGAATAAAAAAAGATTAGTTTAAAATTACATGTCTGGTATCAAGTGTGTATCAAACATGCCTGGTAGTCAATGTTTCTGAAGAGCTCTCCAGATTCTCTGTAAGAAAGTCAGCAAACATGGATGTTCAGTCTTCATTGTCAGCATCACTGGGATTAAAATCACCTGGGAAACACTCATATAGTCAGGTCCATGAGGTTGTTTCCAAAGAGGTTTAACTAAGGAGGGAAGGTCCACCTTGAATATGAGTGGCATCATCCCATAGGCCTGGGGCCTGGGCTCAGCACACAACAGAAAAGAGAAAGCGAGCTGAGCACCAAGAATAATCACTGTCTGCTTCCTGACTCTAGTTGCAGTGTGACCAGCTACATAATACTCCTGCCACATGCCTTCTCCGCCATGATGGACTGTACCCTCAAACTGTGAGCCAAAATAGATGCTTCTTTAGGTTTACTTTGTCACAGTAGTCTAGTTAGGATTCTTTGTTGCTGTGATAAAACCATGACCAAAAACACTTTGGGGAAAAAAAGGGTTCATTTGGCTTACAGGTTACAGTCCAGCATCTAGCAAAGCCAACACAGGAACTTGAGAGGGGGGGAACAAAATCAGGGACCGCAAAGAAATGCAGTTTGCTAGCTTGGTCCCCCTGGCTAGCTCAGCTACCTTTCTTATACAGCCCAGGCCCACCTGCCCAAGTATGGCACTTCCCAAGGTGGGCTGGGCCCTCCAACATCAATTAACAATTAAGAAAAACACCTCACAGACATGACCACAGGCCAATCTGATGGAGGAAATTCCTCAATTGAGGTTCCTTCTTTCCAGGTGACTCTAGTGTGTGTCAAGTTGACAAACACTGACCTGCACAATTGGCCCTTGTCAACTTACCACATAAACATCCCTATTAAACCATCACCTTTCAGTTCTTGTTTAGATCCCTAAATTCTAGTTTTAATATTATTACTTAAACACAACACAACTTTTAAAATTCCCATAGTCTTAAAAATTTCAAAGATTTAAAAGTCTAAGTTCTCTTTAAAAATGCAGTCTGTTGGGGATGGAAAGGTTAAGAGCACTGACTTTTCTTGCAAAGGACCTAGGTTTAAATCCCAGCACCCACATGGCAGCTAACAACTGTCCACAACTCCAGTTCCAGGGGATCTGACAGCCTCTTCTGTCCTCCATGGGCATTGCATGACATGGGTGCACTTACCTACAATACAGGCAATACACACATATGCATAAAATAAAAATAATAAAATAAATTTTTTAAATAATAAAATAAAAATTAAAACTCAGTTAATGTTGGGCTCCTATAAAATAAAAAATAATTTACAAACTTTCTTATTCCAAGAGAGAAGGACTAGGGCACAGTTACAATCGGATCAAAGAAAAACTAAAATCCAACAGTATAAAAAAC
The DNA here is from genome assembly GCF_000622305.1 of Nannospalax galili. Classification (NCBI taxonomy): domain Eukaryota; kingdom Metazoa; phylum Chordata; class Mammalia; order Rodentia; family Spalacidae; genus Nannospalax; species Nannospalax galili. Next base: position 3,844,439 of record NW_008359963.1, on the reverse strand, counting down.
TCAATGTTTGACATCTGAGACACTCATTTTCTCCTAACTCCAAAGAGCTTGGGCAGCCCCCCCTCTTCTGGCTCTGCCATCCACAGTACACACAGCTTGTTTCATAGGTTCAGGCTGGCTCTACTCCACACCTGTCACTGTCCTTGGTGGTCACCCCATGGTCCTGGCATTTCTAATATGCTTGGATCTCTACTGCAACTGTTGCTACACCTTCACCAGTGGCCTCTCCTGGCCTCGTCAGGAAACTCCAACCATGCCACATGGTGTTAAGCTTCTGTTTCCCTCCATAACCCTTTCAGTCCTGGGGCTTTCACTGCAACTGAGGCTGCACATTCACCAATGACCACCTTACCTCTCACAGTGCCAATCCTCAGCTTCTCTCTGGGATACTTCAATTTTGAAGCTTTCATGCCACCAAAACCAATACTGCATAGGAGACTCTTACATAAAACCAAGGTCTCCCAGCAGCTTGGTGTGCAGTTTCGGCCCACCAGAGCACCAAAGCTTCTATATGGTATACTGACTGAAGATTTCACCTCAGTGTTGCTGTTCAATCACAGATTATTTTTCAGCCTCAGCTAACCAGCATTAATTGTCCCAGTAAAGCAAGGTTTCATTTCCACAGATTTTTAATTCAAATATATCACACACATAGCCCCATTAGAGTCTTTGAGGGCTCTCAGACTTTCTGAAACTTCACAAGCCAGGCCTCTGTTATTTTCACTGAGTATCAGCACTATCTTTCAAAGCTCTGAGTACTGTAATAGCTTTCCCAGCCCAAATTTCTGTCCTAGTTTGCTTTCTGTTGTTGTGATAAACACTATGACCATAATGCAACTTGGGGGAAGAAAGGATTTATTTGGCTTATAACTCATAGTACATCATGGGACACCAGGACAAGACCTTAGGGCAGGAACCTGGGGCAGAAATTGAAGCAGAGACCACGGAGTCTTGCTGCTTACTGACTTGCTTCCTCGTGGCTTGCTCAGCTACCTTTCTTATACAGCCCAGGCCCAGCTGCCCAAGTATGGTACCACCCACAGCAAGCTGGGCCCTCCTATAGCAATTAAAGATTAAGAAAATGCCTCACATACATACCCACAGGCCAGTCTGATGGAGGAAATCCCTCAACTGAAGTTCCTTCTTCCCAGGTGACTCCAGTTTGTGTCAAGTTGACAAACACTAACCAGCACACACAGAAATGAGAAAAGTGACTAATACACACTTAAATAAAAGTAAGATGTTCACCAGAGAAATATTCAGATGGAAAGCGAACACATGGAAACATGGCCAACATTATTAGGCATGGGTGGAATGCAAAATCAAATCACAGTGAGATGTTGCTACATCTCTGCTAGACTGTCTAAAATTGGTGAGGACATAGATGAAGGTAAACACTTGCTCACTTATGAGAGGATATGAGTTGGAACAACCTCTTTGGAAAATAGTTGCTTCATCCAAAAGCTAAAAACACAATGGCCACACAGTAGAACTATTCCATTTTAATATATGCCTAAATGAAATGCGTATCCATATAATGCTGTCACTCAAATACTCATGGCCTTTTATCTGAAATAACCTCAAACCGGAAAAATCTAAATGACAGTGGCGGATATGTTCATTGTCTTTATTATGATGTTGGTTTTACAGCCATGTGTGGAGAATGATTAACTTGTATAGTTTAAAATGTGAAGTTTATTATATGGCCATTAGAACCCAATGGAGCTGTTGCCTGCATTCATTCCGATAACACACCCATATGACTTACTGGGTTTGGGAAGTCCCAGGTTAAGCTTCTGAGCTATCATTACCTTAATGGCCATCACCCAAGCTACTACTTAACTCAAACTGAATCAGTACTTACCACCATATTCAAGAAATACAAGTACATTTTCAAAGGACTCAAAGTGGAAATCAAGAAACTAGTCATAGGGCTGGAGAGATGACTCAGCAGTTAAGAGTAGTGACTGCTCTTGCAGAGGATGCAAATTCAGTTCCCAGCACCCACAAGATGGCTCACAACCATCTGCAGCTTCAGGTACATCAGTCTGACGTCCTCCTCTGACCTCCATGGCCATTTCAAAATACAGGTACACTTACATACATGCAGGCAAAATACTCATACACATAAAACAAACAAAAATATATAAATTTTAAAAGTTTGCTAAAGAAAAGAAAGAAAATACGCATCTGTTCAACCATTTACCGCAGGTGGACCCATTATTGGGTGCTAAGGATTGAAAGAATATAAGAAAAAACATTGGAGAAAAAATGAGGAAAAAATATCACTCCCCACTAAAGGCTGACGGCAAGACTAGAGGAAACTCAGTCTGGGGGCTAAAACAAACATCAAATTAAATGATGCTGGAAGCTTGACCCACAATAGGGAATGTGAAGTTGGCAATAGGAATAGTTAGTAATTATCTCTTATCCCAGTACTCAGGAGGTAGAGACAGAAGGATTGCAAGTTTAAGAGCAGCCTGAGAGACCCTGCTTCAAAAAACAAAGGGCTGGAGCCGTGGCTTAGTCACACAGAATGCTTGGTTAGCACGCACACGGCCTTGGTTCCCATCTCAGCACCACAAAAAGAAAATATGTCTTTGTTTCTGTGGTAAGAATCTGAGTCAACGAATGCAAGAGAAGAGGAGTTCCCTGGAAAAGAGGGTAGGTCCAGTTCTGAGTACCTTGAGGTGCCAACAGAGCTGCAGGGGTAGGTCAGCGAGGAAAAGGGCTTCAATCTCATCTGTGTATTTCCCCTCAAACTCAGTGCCTGACCAAAGTAAGAACACACGACTGCTTGTTAATCTAGACCAAGAATACATGTAACACACTTTAGTGACTCTCTTCATTTTACTCTACATTTGAAATATTGTCAAATTTTAACAAGATGAAAAGAGACATAATACTGAATATATTTCAGAGCACCATAGTGTAACTTAACCAAAACTTGAAAAAACTACTATGCTTTCCTTTTTGGAGACTGCCTGGAGCTACAAAAAAAAATAAATAAATAAAGAGAAGGATTCTGAAGTTTTCCCCATAAACAAATGATAAATGTTTGCAAAAATACACATATGTAACATGATGTGAACGTTATAATCTGCATACATAATCCAGTCATTGTGTGTTACCCCATCATTGTGCATGATTCTTATGTTTTCATGTACCAATTAAAATGAATTTAAAAACAGAAGAAAATGAAGGTCGTGACAACAATACACCTGATATGATGAGGAAGGGGTGTGGGAGGAGTGACACTTCCTTTAGTGCCTTTTTGAGTAGTGTTGACTTTTATAAGCATGTTCATGATCTACATTTCTATTACATTTATTTATTTATTTATTTGCATGTGGTCTGTGTGTGTGTGTGTGTGTGTGTGTGTGTGTGTGTGTGTTTTGAAAGTGTCCCATGATACATGTGTGGGTGTCAGGATAACTTTCTGAAGTCTGTTCTCTCATTTTAACCTCATGGGTCCTCAGGATTGAACTCAGGTCAGCAGTGTGGGCAGTAGGTGCCTTTACCTGATGAGGCATCTTGCCAGCCTCATCTTGCCAGTTTTAAAAAGTTTTTAAAAATTAATAGAGATAAGAAGGGAGAAAATAACTTAAAGTGAAAAAAAATAATATGAAACTATTGTGTTTCAGGGGCATGCCACAACTTTCCTGAAGAACAAAGCAATAAATGATAAACTATTCAAACACTTCATTAATGAAGTATTTGACTTATAGAGTGGATTTTTGAAGAACTTAAAAATCTTGAAGTATTTTCAGTAGCAGAGTTTTTTATAATAGTATGGGTAATGATTCAGAAATCACTCAATTGTACTATTCAATTGAGCAAGAGAGTAAATGCATCAAAATTATTGGATACAGGGGAGAAAAGCCCTATAATAGTGGGTGGTAAAGGAAAGAAAGAAACTTGAAGGGGTGGACTAACATAGGAGGCATTAGTATGAACTCATGATCTTTAATTATGTACATGCACATATATATGTAAATGACAACATATGTAAACATGTATGCTATACAAATATGCACATATAATGTATGCTTGCATAATTGCATAAACATGTGCACATAAATATATTGAGAACGTGTATATGTAAATTCTATGCAAATATGTGTGTATCCAAATGTGTGCACAAGACTGTAAATACATGTGTGAATTTATACAGTCATATATTCCTAGCAATGTTCATAAAAAGGTCCTAAAAGTACGAACATCCTATTACCAGTGGAAACACTCAACCTGCAGATCTTGGTCTTTAATGGCCAGCGTGGTCGCACTCGCCTTTAATCCCAGCACTTGGGAGGCAGAGGCAGGCAGATCTTTGTGAGTTCAAGGCCAGCCTCATCTATATAGTGAGTTCCAGGACAGCTGGGGCTATAGGGAGACCCTGTCTCAAAAAGACAAAAATTAAAAAAAAAAAAAAACTACTAAAGGGAATCAGGACTCCTCAATGAAATGAGTTAGATATGATGTTGAAAGATCTTGGGATGATGCTTCCATGATATAGGAACCCTTAATGAGTCTTGCATTTTTCCAGTCTGCACAATCTCAAAATCAAAACCAGTAATTATAGTAATTAATAGTAATTATAAAAAGGAACACTTATCAGAAATAGATTAATGAGAATAAGAAAAGCAATAATCAGGCAATAAATAAACAGGGCGGGGTGGGGGCTTCTGCCCTGTGTAGACTGCTGAGTGCCAGCCAGCATATGGATGGAACACAGTGCGAGAAATCACCTTTCTGTAACTATCATAGTAAAGATTTATTCAAGCAAGACACACCAGTGATGGCAAGTAGGTATGATCATAATGCGTTGGACACACATATGAAATTCTCAAAGAATGAATAAAAATACATTTATTTTACAATAATTAAAAAATGATATTAATACTTCAATAAGTTTATAAAGACACATCAGTGGATACCAAATGTGGAGGAAATAGGGACAAAGTGTTTACAGATTTGAAACTTCTCTTCACAGACGACTGTTTATTCATTATAAGAGAGAAATGATAACCACATAGCAGAGAAGTCAGGCATCGTCTTTCCTGAGTGATGAAAATCAGCCCATGGCAGTGAGAGCTAGACACATGGTATCCCTCCAGATGGGACACCTGAGAAGGTGCAGCATCCCTGGTAAGATACTGCAGCCAGGAATGCAGAACTCAAATCTGCATCAGGAAACACAAGACAACCTCAAACAAGCATGTCCTGTTAGAAAATGTAAAAGTGAGTCAAGCATAATGGCTTATGCCTGTCATCCCAGCTCTTGGAAGGCTGAGGCAGGAGGATCACAAGTTCAAGACCAGTTTGAGCTATATAGTGAGATCCTGTCTAAACAAATAAATAAATGAGCAGCCAAATTATCCCCAAATGTCAAGTTCAGAGCAACAAGGACCTGTTGTAGAAATGTCCCAGGCATAAGGCTAATTAAACATGACAACTGTGTGGTACCTGACCCTGGATTGGCTCCTGCCTAGGAAGAAAGTAAAGACTGAGAAAAATCAAGGCATTAATTGACAAAATTAAATTAGAAATAGCTGTTTAGATGAAAGTTTCATCAATATTAAATTTACTAAAATTGATAATTACTGTGACTATATGGGAGAATGTCTGTATTCCTGGAAAGCAATTAATACTGAAGAATTCAGTGTGTGATTATCTGTCCTATCCTCATTTCTGTTGCTGTGATAAAACACCCTGACCAAAAGCAACTTTGGAGAGGAGGGTTTAATTCAGTTTACAATTCTTACGTTACATTCTGTCATGGTGGGGGAGTCAAGGCAGCAGAACTTTAAGCAGCTGGTTTGTCCCATCCACAGTCAAGAGCAGAGAGAAAGAAATGCATGCTTAGTGCTTGGCTGGCTTTCTCTGCTCATGTACAGTTCACAGCTCCAAAGCCAGGAACCATGCTGCCCACTTTCAGGCTGGGTCTTCCCAAATCATTCAAGGCAGTCAAGACAAAGCCTGCCCAGACATGGACACAGGTCAACCTGATGTAGACAATCCCTCAATGAGACTCTTCCCAAATGATTCTAGTTTGGGTCAAGTTGACAATTAGAACTAACTATCACAGCATCTGTCTATCATCTGATGATCTATGTATGTATGTATCTATCATCTCTATCTATCTATTTGTCTGTCTATCTATCTATCTATCTATCATCTATGATCTATCTTCTATCTGTCTATCTATCATCTATGATCTATCTATCTATCTATCTATCTATCATCTGTCTATCTATATCTATCTATCATCATCACCAGCCTGGTCTATATAATGTGAATATGTCTTCACAAACAACAACACAAGAACTATTTTAAAAATCTTGAATCCTCAAATTAAATATTTGATTTAATTCAACACAATAAAATGTATCTAGTTAACAAACACTCTATGAATACTGGAGAGAAGACATGTACATTTGCGGCCCCATAGCATAGGCTGGAAGGGTGTCTGCTGCTGGGAAGCCAACTATGAGAAGAGAGGACAGCTGAGAGACCTGGCTCTGAACTTCCTTCTGTAAACTTTAGCTATGTGAAAATGCTCCTCTAAGTTTCCCAGTCATTTTTGAAGGCATTCTTCCTAAACTGTTTCCTTTCTGATAAGTCCTGGGGCCTCCAGTGAGACACCTGTTCTGTCCTCAAGGATTGTATGACCCACCCCCATGGTGGCACATTAGCCTCCAACAAATCTTCAGAAACCAGTAGGCTCTGAGCCAGTGTCTTTTCTTTCCCAGTAAACCTTTGAGGGTAAGCTGCATACAAGCCAGTGGTTTCTTCAAAGACAGTTAAATTCTAAGTAGTTTTCAAGAAAAGGAAAATTCTTCGTATAGTCACAGTAGCTACGTTAGTAAATTTCACATCAGTGAAAGCATTGGAAGAAAGTCAAGGGATCAGAGCTTCTGGAGCCTATGGGACCCTCAATGATGATGTCTACAGACCTCCAGACATCCTCAACCACAGCAAGCTTCACAGATGAAACACAGGTAGTTCTTCCCTGGCTCTAGCAACAAGGTGTTTCCTGGAACGACTGCTAGTAATTAAAATAATTTAAAAGACAAACTATTCACCAGGCTGAGTTTTAACCAGACTGTGCACTCACTAGACTGCAGACAAGTTATTTCCCTCTCTGTCCTACTTTCCTCCCTAGTTAGAGTGAAATTTTGGGGATTGAGGAGTTAATACTATTAAACACTCATCCTAAGAAAATAGTAAATGCTTAGTACATTATGATAGCTAATCTTGATTATCAACTTGATGGTGTTTAGACTCACCATAGAAAGGTACTTCAGGGCGTGTATGTAAAGGCACTTCCAGAATGGAAAGCTGGGGTAGGCAGCACAATTGCATGGACTGTGAATTTGGGCTGAATAAAAAGGAGAGTGAGCTGAGCACCAGCGTCCATCTCTCCCTGCTTCCTGATTGTGGGTGCAATGTGACTACAGCCTTATTATCTTGACACCATTCCTTCCCCACAATGATGGATTGTACTGTCAGACAGTGAGCTGAAATAAACCTTCCTTTCTTAAATTGCTTCTGTCAGATATTTTATCCCAACAACAAAAAAGTAATTAATACATACATTTAGTTATTGTTTGAAAGCTCTTTCCTGAGCCCTTTAAATGAGCTTTTCCTTTTCCATTGCTCTATTCTTCAGTGCAGTCTTTTTGTTATTCTCATCTGATTCTCTCTCTCTGTCTCTCTGTCTCTGTCTCTCTCTCTCTCTCTTTCTCTCTCTCCCTTCAGATTACTAAGCCACATTATGGATAAGTACACAAATAGTCACTGACCCCTCAACATTCACACATCTAGATATATTCAACAGAATTGTGCATGTGAAACAGACTCTGAAAGATGTATGAAGTAGAGAGCTACCCAAGTTAATCATGAGTGTGCTCCCTCTAGCCAACAAGACTGTAAGTAGTAAAGGATGGATTAATGAGGCCCAAGGATTCATCTCACCTCCTGAAGCACATGCTTCTGTTAAATGCTTTATTGAGATGACTGATTTTAATTGAGCTAAGACAGAAGCATGTTAGAAGAGACATGTGATCACCACAATCAAATTGCATAAGTCCCTGTCCTAGCTTTACCCCACCACCTACAGGTTCCTTAATTTCTCTGTGCCTTAATTTTATTCACAGGTAAGTAAACAAGGCCTATATTGTAGACAGAATAGAGTTGTTATGTTCAGAGCTTACATCTATTCTTTTTAAAATTTATTTTACGTGCATGAGTGTTTTGCCTGCATGTATATAAGTGCACCAGTTGTGTGCAGTGCCGACAGAAGCCAGAAGACAGCGTCAGATCCCGTAGAACTGGAGTTACAGATGGCTATTAGCCACCATGTGGGTGCTGGGATTTGAACCCGGGTCTTCTGAAAGAACAGCCCGTGCTTTTAACATCTGAGGCATCTCTCCAGCCCCATAAACAGCTTTTTAAAGAATATTGTCATATATTCAATGAAGGAAGAAGATGCAGAGGAAAAGAGGGATGGTGGAGTTGGGACTACAAACTTGGGTTTTGCCTTCAGGAGAAGCAGCCCTTTTATGTGAAACCTGAATAAGGGAAAGGGGCCAATTTCTAATAAGGAAAAAGAAAAGCCTTCAACGTATAGTGGGCAGGCTGTGTGGAGCATTGCAGGGTGGACAGCAGTCTCCATTGGGGACTGAGCTTAGCAGATAAACATGTGTGTGGCTGGTAACAAAGGCCCAGGTCAGATCATTGAGGGTCTCACAGGACATGGTAGAAGATTCCATTTGATTTTATGAGCGCTGTAAAGTCACTGAATGATTTCCACCAAGACAGGACTATGCTCTAATGTTGCCCGATGACACCCTGCCTGCCGTATAAAAATGGATTGGCTCAGGGACAAGACAGGATTCCAGAAGACCAAACCCATTGAAGAGGGTGTGGGCGTGATATTCTCTAAATTGCACAGACCACCCAGGAAGTGAACTGATTGAGTCTCACGTGCAAAGTACATCCCTCTGTACTTTAGGGAATTAGTCCAAAATCTCCTGGATTTTCAGGGCTTGGATCACTGATGTGCCCCTTGGGGCTGAGAGGGTGAATGTGTTTAGGCTGTTGGATAATGTCTTGCAGCTTATAATATGTGGCTTTGATCTATTTGAATGGGAAGCTCAGCCCGTATAGCTGACATCATCTGTACAGCCTCTGGCATTCAAGGGCTGAATTATCTCCCTTCAATAATTTTTTAACTATACCATCATTCCATCTCAATACTATTAATAAGGTTTTTCTCTCCTACTCTGAGTGGACATTTGAGAAAGCAATTATATGATTCAAATTCTTGCCATATTGCTATTTTCTTCATGTTAAATTCTTTGGATCGACTCCCACAAGCTTTTGCTTGTTTGTTTTTGAATAAATGTAGTCAGATGCCTGGAATGGCACAGTGCCATTAATTTGCCTAACTCTTGTTTTCATTCAGTTCCATCAGGTATTATGTAACAGTTTTGATGTACTGCATACTCCCTTTTCTGTTTCCTACTAGCATTAAAAATTTGAGTGCTGCTGCTCAGTACATGCAAATAGTGCTACTTTAATCTCATTCTAGGCTTTGGGTGGTGCCTGACTACACTGGTGGCAGGGGAGGTCAGCATTGTTTCTTTTTAGCTATAATTTCATAAAATCGAGCCAGTTGGGCCTCTGAAAATTACATACTGAGGTGGCATTACAGTTTGAATCTAAAATGTCCCTTCACAGGCTCATGTTTCTGTGTGTGTGTGTGTGTGTGTGTGTGTGTGTGTGTATGCTTATATGTGATTGTGTATGAGGGAGTATGTGTGCATATGTATGAGCATGCATGTAGAGGCTAGAAGGCAACCTCGGGTATCATTCCTCGGGGTTTTTTAAACAGGGTCTCTTACCGGCCTGGAACTCACTAAGTCGGCTGGACTGATTGGCTAGGGAGCCCCAGGGATCTGCTTGTATCCACAGTCTCAGTGCTAGGGTTATAAACATGTGTCTGCACACCCGCTTCTTTTTTTTTTTTTTTTTTTGGTTCTGGCAACTGACCTCAAATCTTCAGCAAGAGAAGCACTTTATTAACTGAACTACTGGCCAGTGGGAGTAAGCCACTAGGGGTGGGCTTTTGATTATGCCCAGCCCAGCCCCAAATTCTGGTCCCACTCACTCTGATTCCTGATTTGCAGCCAAGGACCAAGTGGCTGGACCATGCCTTAATCATTGTGATGGACTAACATCCTCTGAAGCTGTGAGCTCAAATAAATCTTTCATGCCTTAAGCTGTTTCTTTCAGGCATGTGATCACACTGATACAAAATTCATTCGGGTGAAGTTAGGAGTGCAAGAGGTTGATCAATAGAAGAATGAAACCCTTGAGATGAAACAGGAGGAAAGATGATCAGGCTGGACTGTGGTCACACTCTGTGGCGGTCTCGATAAAATCTCTGACAGTCAATTTCAGGCTTTTGGACAAATGGCTGCCCATTCATTCTACTTTAGACAGAAATGGTGCTCTTGTATCACCAACTGACTCAGTCATGAGCCTAGAGTGCCCTCAAGCAGAGTATGGCCTGAGTTCAAGGCTGAGCAGGATCTTGAAATACCACACTTCTGGGAACTGACAGGTAACAGTGCTCCTTGCAGCTGTGCAACAAGTTCTTTGCAAGGGAAGCAGAGTGCCCATCTCTTTGCCTTTCACACTGAAATTGTATTCCTCTGTTTGCAGGAAAGCTTGCACTATGCAACTTATCTGTCCCTATATGTGTCCTTCCTTTCTTCCCAATGGTAAATTAGAAAAGGTTACTTCATGGCAAGCCAGAGCCCCACACTCTAAGGGCCACACCAGACATTTCTCTACTTCCTCATCCTCCAGTGTCCATCAAATCTGCCCTCGTCCTCAGCTCCACTAGTCTTAGTGGCTTACCTGGCAACAGTCACTCCTGGAAAATCTCAACTTCTTCTTAACCAGAGCATATATTATTTATTTGCAGCACAGGTGGTAAGGAAGGATGCTGAGGCAGCGAAGTGCATGGACTGAGATCTTCATGGACTGAGATCTTCATGGACTCCTTCCCTTTTCTGGAGTGACTATAGCCTTGCCTCACTCTGCAGCTCTAGAGAAGTAGACTCACTTCTTATGCTAGCCCCTGAGCAGAAGAAGCCTGAGATGCTGTTATAGCGTGTTTCTCCATTGCTACTACAAAATAGTCTTACCAATACCATCTCTAGGAGGAAAGAGTTTATTTGGCTTACATCTCCTGGGTCACAATTCATCAGGAAGCCCAAGGTAGGAACTCAGGGCAGGAATCTGGAGGCAGGTGCTACAGCTCATGCCATTGAAGAACACTGCTTACTGACTTACTCCTCTGACCCATGCTCAGCCTGCTTTCTTATACAATACTAAACAACCTGCCCAGGGGTGGCACCACCCACAGTGGGCTGGATCCTCCCACATCACTCAATAATCAAGAAGATGCCCCACAGACATGGCCACAGGCCAGTCCACTGGAGGCAATTCCCCAATTGAGGCTCCCTCTACCCAGATGTGTCAAGTTGACACTAAAGCTATCCAGCACAATTGACCCCTTGTCAACTTGACACACAAACACATCACTATTAAACCATAACCTTTTCATTTCTTACTCCCAAGATATGATGTTAACAATAACATAAGACAGTACAACCTTAAAAGTTCCACAGTCCTGGGGCTGGAGAGATGGCTCAGCAGTTGAGAGCACTGACTGCTCTTGCAGAGGACCTGGGTTCGATTCCCAGCACCCACATGGCAGCTATGAACCATCCTTAACTCCAGTTCCAGGGGAATCCGAAGCCCTCTTCTGACCTCCGCAGCATTGCACGACATGGGTGCACTCACATACATGCAAGCAATATACTCATACACATAAAATAAAAATAATGAATAAAATATTTTTTTTAAGTTCCTCAGTCTTTAAAAAAATCCAAACACTTAAAAGTCCATAGTCTATTTTAAAAGTCTCTTAGCTATGGGTTCTTGTAAAATCGAAAACCAATACTGTCTTATTTTAAAAGGGAAGAACTGGGCATACCTAAGCAAAACCTAAGTCAGCAAAGTAGCTCAAGGCTGGACATCTGGAATTTGCTCATGATCATCTGGGCTCCAGTGGTAAATCAGAAAAGGCTACTTCATAGCAAACCATAGCCCTGTGCTCTAAGGGCCACACCAGACATTCACTGCAACTGAGACTGCACTTTGACCAATGGCCTCTTCACCTCTCAAGGTGCCAAGTCAGCTGTTCTCTGTGACCCTTTCACACTTTGTACACCAGAACTGTGCAGGAGACTCCTACATATTACCAAGCTCTGCTTCCAGCTTGAGATGGAGGCGTGGGCCCCCCTCTGGACCATAACCTCTGTCTGCTGACCCTGAGGAAATACTTGCCAGAAGATTTTGCCACAGTGATGCTGGTCTCTTGTTACTCACAGCTGATTTTCCAGCCCCAACTAATCAGCATCAATTGTCCCAGTCAAACAAAGGTTTCACTTCAGTGGTGCTGGTCTCTTAATCACAGCTGATTCTTCATCCCTAGCCAATCAGAAACCACAGATTCTCAATTCAAATTATCTCACAAACAGTGTTGATAGTCTCCGCTTCCCTTTGAAGTTTTACAAGCCAGGTCTTCATCATCCACATAACTGTTCCAAACTCTACAGCAACAACTCTAAGCACTCAATGGCTTTTCAAGTCCAAAGTTTTAAACACTTCCATAATCCTCTCCAAAACCAAGGTCAAGTCTGTCACAGAAATTACCCACTCCTGGTACCAATTTCTGTTCTAGTTTGCCTTCAGCTGCTGTAACAAAACATTCTGACAAATACCAACTTGGGGAGGAAAGGGTTTATTTGGCTTATCTCTCCAGGGTCACAATTCATCAGGGAGCCCAAAGTAGGAACCCAGGGCAGGAACCTTGAGGCAGGAACTGAAGCACAGGAGGAATGCTGCTTACTGGCTTGCTTCCCTGGCCTGTCCTCAGCCTGCTTTCTTATACAATACAGAACAATCTGTCCAGGCCTGGCACCACCACAGTGGGCTGGACCCTCCCACATCACTCAAAAATCAAGAAAATACCCCACAGACATAGCCATAGCCAGTCCAAAGGAGGAAGTTCCCCAATTGAGGCTCCCTCTACCCAGGTATGTCACGTTGACAGCTAAAGCTACCCAGCACAGATGGCCAGGCAGCAGTCTAGTTTATAGCTCACTGGACCCTTACTATGGGTTTCTCCAAGAGTACCCCTACAGTCTAGAGACAAGGCCCTCTGTCTGTGCAGCATCTTTTAGAGACTGGGAGTACAGAGTCACTTGGTTTAGGGGAGTTCTGTTCAGGGGCCTATCCCTCAGCAGGCCTTGGTTCTCAATCCCACGTGTTTGTCCCAGTGTGAGCCCAGCACTGTACAAGCATCTCTGAATCAATGAGTATGTGACTTCCTGAAGTTGCTGTCTAATTTGCCTGTGATCTGGTGCCTTAGTTGTATCTTCAGCAGATGTTTTTGGTGCCCTCTGAGACTGGCCAATCCTGGATGGTATAGTTAGGATCCCTGTGTGATCCTTCCTGTGGCTCTCACAGCTTTGTGTCTCCTTCTCATGTGTCTCACTGTGAAATGGATTCTCTCATCAGACACTATTTCATGTTAGATTCTGATTCACTGGGTCAAACATTCTGCAAACTCCAAGTTAGAGTTGTTAACTGAGGCCCTGGACACAAACATACACACAGAATGAATGTCAACTCCTGTAGGTCCCAATATAATAAACTTGACACCAACTAGTCAAGTGATGCCAGATTATGAAGGGGGGGGTGAGGGGGCTCCATATCACTGCCTGTTCCTAATAGATTACGTATTCATAAGTGACTAGAGTTAAACTGCACTTGTGAGTGAGAGGAGGTGATTTTAATCCCAAGCATAGGTTTCCTCTCTCTTCCTTTTATCAATGAATTCATATGTCCGTTTATCCAGCAGTAGAGAGGTTAGTGAAAGAGACTAATAAGCACCACTGTAGAGCTGCCCTGCACCCCTCCACCAAATCATAAGCATCTACAGCCAGGCAGAACATTGAAGAATCCTTCTGGCTTTTCTGCTGTTACGCGCCCTGAATGGCAGAGATGCCCCATCGGTTTCTGAACTTCCCAGAAGCGAACACACCAAAAAGCAGGACGTCAAATTGTAAAAGACTATCAATTTAAATCATATCCCAGCTCAGGGGTGTCAAACTTTGGAAAACACGGATCTTCTAACTTGTTGAATCTGTCGCTTGCTTGCTTCCCTGATGACATGTCCTAAATAGGAAGATCTCCATAGTACAAGGACACAGGAAGGCATCATTCTGGGTTGGAAATGAAGCTAAACTTCAGCTTTTTCTTGTTCTTACTGTACCACATGCAGAGATAAAGGAATCAACATCTGACCCTGAAAAAAGAAAAACTTTCTGGGTCCCATAAAATTCACACTTCTCTAGGCCTCCTGTCAGAACACATAGAGATAAGAATCACTCAAATAGGGGCTGGAGAGATGGCTCAGCGGTTAAGAACAATGGCTGTTCTTGCAGAAGACCCAGGTTTGAATCCCAGCACCCACATGGCAGCTAACAACAGTCCATAACTCCAGTCCCAGGGGATCCAACAGCCTCTTCTGACCAATGCCAGCATTGCACAACATGGGTGCGCTTACCTACATGCAGGCAATACACACATACACACAAAATAAAAATAAAAAATAAAAATTTAAAAAAAGAATCACTCAAATAAAAGAAAACTGAAGAACATGGCCAGACTCAAAACCCAACTTTACACCAGTGTATACTAACATCTATAGAGCTACTGTGGAAAACTTCAACAGTATCTGCTCAAGGCGAACATATGCAGTCACAGTGCAGAAGTTCCTGCTCGCCGCTGTACAGTCAAACAAGTACTGTGTCTACAGATGCTGTGTCTGGAGGACACAGTACTTGTTTGACTGATGATACCACATCACCATTATAGTTCCAAACCAAAACAAATATCTACAAAGAGTAGAATGGATAAACAAAATACAAAGTAGTAATAAACAGGAATGAGCCACAGGCATACACAAGAACATGGATAAATTCAATATAAAGCAGACAGAGGGCAACTGAGGTGGGGGTTTTAGTTATAAAACCACAACAGGTTGAACAAATCCATCATGTTAGAAGTCAGGGTAACTATTGGTACTGAAAGATAAAGGCCATGAGTACTCACATGCAAATAACCACACAGATACACCCATATACACATATACTTTATGAAATTTGCCTAAGTGATGAGTTCACATCTGACCATGGGTGTATTCAGTAAAACATTTATAAAGGAGCAAAAGCAACATGAACTGCAAATAACTAAGAAGATAAGCTTAGCTAATGAGGAGCACATAGACTTGGTTATATTATATATATTTTTACTTTTACTCGTTTGATTAAAACATTGTTTATAAGAGCTTCAAAGACCTTGAAGACAGGGACAAAGTCAACTCCTAATTTTTGCCATCCTGTAAAAATTGTCTTAGTCATTGGGGGTGTTTATTGATCAAAGGAAAAATAATTTGTGTTTCCTTGGACAAGTTGAAAGCATAACGTTCAGAAACATCTATCTAGAAGACCAATGACCACTTTAATATACAAACACTGAAAATCTTTATCTGTGTTTTGAAAAAAAAAAAAAACCCCACACAATTAGGTCAGACCAATGACCTAAAAAAAAAAAAAAAAAACATTTCCTAAACAAGATGTAATAAAATATACAGGGAAAAGTATAAACATAAATACCATTAAATTGAGAATTATTTTCATTGGCATATATTATTGAAAACAAACATACAAGTTCTTGTTACTTTCTAGGGATTGAGCAAGTCATCATCTGGGAGACGTGGCCGAGTTTGTTTTCTCAGACAGTTAAGGAATTAAAAGGCAGGAACAATCTCGGACACAGCAGAAATAATAGGTAATGGAAGTTACCTATGAAAAGTAAAGAAACACACACATACATTCAAACAGAGAGAAAAGTTCTCCACAATTGGGAAGGGACTCAGAAACTGAAAAATTCAAAGCTCCTAGAAGGGCTTGGGTCTTTTGAGTATTTTTGCTGGTATGGAATTGACCCCTCCCCTCATTTTGGATGGGTCAAATAAAATAAAGAAGAGATCCCATAGGTCACAGCTCCAACCTGAGATATGTGCAGATCCAGACTTGATATCTTACATAAACTGGTCTGGCTGGTCAGAAAATGGGCCCTGCTATCTGAGGGTTGTGGGATGTGGAGCCCAGACCTTTATCTCAGACCAAAAAAAAAGGCATAAGTGTGCCACTTTTATTACTCATGAATGGTCCTATCTACTTATCAGGGATTTATGAATAGAATTAGCATAGAGAAGATAGCTACTAAATATCCATCAAATGACAAATAAATAAATAAATAAATAAATAAACAAATAAATAAATAACACACTATTCATTGACTTCTTCATGGAACTACAGTTCAGGACTCAGAAATGCTCCTTCTGTTACTGTTTTTACTCACAAAATAGTTTTCCACAGATTAAGTGTACACACCATCTAACAGAGAGCATGATGGCAGGATGCAAATGATACAGTGAAATGCAGAACATTAGTGTTTGCTATTATTTCAACACTCAAAGTTGAAAGTTGTGAGAAGGGAGAGAAGTGAGGGCGAGAGATCAAGAAAGTGGGAGAAAGAGGGACAGGGAGAGAGAGAAGAAGGGGGGAAGAGAGAGAAGGAGACAGAAAAGAGGTGAGATAGAGGAGGGGAGATGGGGGAGAGGGAAAAAGAAACAGAGGAGGCAGAGAGAGAAGGAAGAGGAAAGTGAGAAGAGAGAGACAGAGAGAGAGGAGAGGGGAAAGGGAGAAATATACAGAGATGGGGGGTGGAGGGAGAGGTAGGGAAAGAGAATGAGAATCGGCAGATTTGCAGGGAACTCTGCTCCTGGAAAGATAAACTGTGAAAAGATTTGTGAAGGCTGCTGTGTGGTTCAGTGGCAGATCACATGCAGAGCATGCTTAAAGGCCTTGGTCCGTTTCCCATGTACTTCTCCTCCCTCACAAGATTCATGTAAACAATGAATCAATTGAACCAAAACAACTTTCAAGCTCCGTTTGTAAACATTTATTCTCAGTAAATACTACATGATTCACACAAAGTATAGTTGAACAATGTTCACTGTAGATGGTCTGTAACAGTGAGACACTGGGGATGTCCTAAATGCTCCCAAAATGGGAAATCAGTTCAATAACTCAGTCTTTTAATTCAATACAATATTCTGACTTATTAACAATTAGACTGTAGGAAAATAATTCACTGTGTATATTGAGTTTTTAGAGGAAGCAGATTACAAACCACTCTAAGTAGCATATCATTTCTTTAGAACATAAATCATATGTTGGTATTTTAAAAAGCCCGATTTAAGCCCTAGAAGACTGTAAGTCTAATAAGTCAGTATTATAATGGCTGTCTTTGGGTGGCAGGATTATGGGTAATATCTTTTCTTTTGTAAAAAGAAATAACAGTGAAATCTAATTAAATTCTAATAAAAGAAACACATACATCACTAAGAAAAGATTGGAAAAATGTACAGCAAAAGTTAAATGTCATTATCTCTACATAGAGTATGATTGTTTCATTTCATGTCCCTTCCACTTAAATGTATTTTTGTAACTTGTAATAATCTCACATTACTTAATAATAAGAAAAATCCACAAAAGTCAATCAACTTTTAATGAAATGCAAATGATGGCATGGGAAAAATTAAGAAACATAAATGGCAAAAGCTGACTGAAGTTATTTATACTTAAAAAACTAAGCTTTTACAAGTATACGGTATTTCTTTAATGAAAGTAAGAAAAACATTATTTGAAAAAAAAATCTTTAGCTATCAGGCCAGAGATAATAGTCTCTGAATTACTGAATATCCTAGAAGAGTCACTTGGAACATTCTAGAAAGTACTATAAATATGAAAACAATGCCTGCTTTCTTAAAGATTTTCACTGAGGATAGTAGGTAGCAAAACATTTATCTGAACTCAAGTAAAATTATATTCCAAAATGTCACACCGGGGTTCACCGTAGTCACCTTTTGTTTGTTTGTTTGTTTGGAGACAGGGTCTCCCTGTAGCCCCAGGTGGTCTGGAGACCAGGCTGGCCTCAATCTCATAGAGTCCTACTGCCTCTGCCTTCTGAGTGCTGGGATTAAAGATGTACGTCACCACACCCAGCTCACCATGGTCACTTCAAACCACAAAACCATAGCTCCAATTGGTTTTTAAATTCTGAAAATAAAAATAACATACCTGACAAAAAGAGAATATTTCAAGAGAAGAATTATATCAGATATACAGCTTTATGCACTGCTAAAATTCAATGTATAGGGGCTGGAGAGATGGATCAGTGGATCACAGTGCTTGCTGCTCTTGTAGAGTACTGCCAGACTTCGTTCCTAAAACCTGTATCAGGCGACAGGTAGCTCACAATGGCCTGTAACTGTAGCTCCAGGGACTATGACACCCCCTTCTGGTCTCTGCAGGCAACTGCACTCATATGCAAATAACCACACAGATACACCCATATACACATAATTTTCTAAAAATTCAACATGTAAACCAGACACTGGGCACAGGCCTAGCCACTGCTTCCAGCAGAGAGCTCTGCTAGAGAAATTTCATAGGCTCGTGTTTATGGATTGCAGCAATGTCTAATCCATGGCTGTCCAGACTTTCCTTCTTGTAAATAAATAGTTCAGATTCTGCATGTAGGCCTGGATGGTAAAATGATCCCCAGAGTAAACAGACCCCATTTTAGAGCAAAATGAGTAATTGCAGGAGGCCCTCAGTTTGAGTTAGTAAACTTCTGAGTGGCAGAAGAGTCTCCAAGAATCCTAACTATAATACTACACCAGTGACCAAAGTTTGTTATAAATCGTTACCAAGTAGGGCCTGATTCAACAAAGAAAAGATTAAGCAGCAAAACCTTGCATTGTACAGCACGCACCAACAGATGAAGCATTTTTCTGTTTGCTTATTTGATTCCAATGTTATGAAGCAGTTAGGACTGCTTCAATATGGGGAGATTTACCAGCTTCACACAGAATGTGTATGCTAGAGCCAGATCTTTAGCTTTGATCATCTGATTCCAAGGCCAATACTCTTCATCTTGTGGTCAAATGAGCTGACCAAAGGTCATTGACACGAATACATTGACTGAGTTGTGTAAATGTGCTATCTGATGTTTCCATTCACATTTCTTCCTAACATCCTTTCAGGTGGAGGCTGCATTAGAAATGCTTGACTGGCAGGCCTGGGTTGAATTACTATATATGCCTGAGACTGCAGTTGACTGATGAGGCTTTGATGTCATAAGAAAAATGTATTAGTTACTGTTATGTTGCTGTGATAAAATACCCTGATCACAAGCAAGTTAGGGAAGAAAGGGTTTATTTTAGCTTACAGTTCCAGAGGACATAAAGTCCATCAGGTTGGAGAAGGCATGACAGCAGGAGCATGAGATCAGTATGGTAGGGAGGAAGCAGGCTGATCTCATTTCATCCATACACAGGAAGCAGAAAGAGAAGGAACAGGAAGTGGGGCCAGGCTATGAAACCTCAAAACCACCCTCCCAGTGATGAACTTTCTCCAACAAGACCCTAAACTCTAAAGATTCCATAACTTCCTCAAACAACCTCGACAACTGGGGAACATGAGCCTGGGGGGTGGCATTTCTCATTCAAATAGAAGGAAAGAGTTTTGTTTTGTTTTGTGGACCTCAAAAAGCCTGAGAGAAGTGGGAAGTTGAAAGTGGGAACATGTAACCAGGAAGGCGTCAGTAATGAACAGCACTGTTGAGGACTTTAAGAGGGGTATCTGGGTTGACAAGAAAAGAGAGGACGGGCTGAATGGGTCTCCTGTACCCAGCAGTAACCTGAGAAAGAAGCACATCCATCCAATTACTTTCCTTGGAACTCGAAACTACCTACTGTCTATAAGCCTTTAGGAGCTTAAATAACCCCAGGGCCAGGATGACAAAATGAGTCCTCAGAATAAAACAAATCCCATTTTAGAGCAAGATGAGTCATCACTGAGCCCTCATGGCCACAGCCCTTACATGAATGAGTCCAACATCTTCACCTAGGGAAGAAACTGGCCCTTCCTCTGCCACAGCTCTAACCTATGCTGTAGCTTGGAAAGAGGAAACAAAGAAAAGTCTATCCATACAGTGACAGTTCTGGCTAATTTCACAGACAAGATTTCAGCTGTTCTCAGCTTTGTAGATGAATTGAGTGTGGGTGTGTTGAGTCTCAGGTGATTACAGTTGTCAGCACTATTGAATTTAAGAAGGAAGCTTGGTAGGCATTATGTGGGGGGAATTTGAAGAGAAATATCTTAAAATCCTACAAGTTGAAAAAAAGAATGAAGAAAAACCTTGCGGTCAACTTTCCCTTCTTGCAAAAGAACAGTTAAAAATGCATATAAAATGATTTTGATCTATTAATTTCTTAAACAAAAATAAGATTTTAGAATGAGAAAAGACCAGTGCAATTGGTTTATATTTATCTACTCATACTGATTAGTTTATAGTGACTGTGTGCATGACATTGAAATATGATAAATAGTCTGTTCAGGCTTTGGGAAAGGGCAGGTCATCATGGTAGACTGTTAATGGCTACACTCCCATTCGCCATTATAAAGTTTAATTACAAAGAAAATATTGAAATGGTCAGACATGGTGGCTCATTCCTTTGATGCCAGCACTCAGGAGTCAAAAGCACGTAGATTTCTGTAAGTTGAAGGTCAGCCTGGTCTACACAGAGAGTTCAAGACTGTTCAGGGCTATATAATGTGATCCTGTCTCATAACAAATTAAACCTCCAAACAAAAACCAAAACAATAAAACCACCTTGAAATGATCAGATAAAGTAGCAAACTTTGTCACTCAACTTCTGCTTGTTCTCTGTCTTTGTAAACATTGGACTATCATTGTTTTTCACATCTGCTCAGGAAAGATCTATTCCTGGGGTTGGGTATAAGCTGCATGCAAAGCAAGCTGGAGAAGTTGGAAGCATTGAAAACTTGTTTTCACAAAACAAAACTGCCAATCAAAAAACGGACCAATGAATTGAGCAGACAACTCTTAAAAGAAATGCAAATGGCCAATAAATATTTTTAAAACTGTTCAACATTCTTAGCTATGAAGGAAATGCAAATCAAAAGTACTTTGAGATTCCATCTCACCCCACTAAGAATGGCTATCATCAGCTAATCAATAAATAAATGAAAACAAATGCTGGTGAGGATGCAGGGAAGGGGAAAGCTCATTCACTGCTGTTGGGAGTATAAACTGGTACAGCCTCTATGGAAATCACTGTGGAGATTTCTCCACAAACTGAAATAGAACTGGGACATGACCCAGCTATGCCACTCCTGGGCATCAGCTTGAAGGACTCTATATTCTACCACATGGATACTTGTATATCCACATTTAGGAAACAGAATCAACCTAGATGCCCATCAACCGATGAATGGACAATGAAAATGTGGTCTACATGTACAATGGAATTTTATTCAGCTGTAAAGGAAAATGAAACTTCTGAAATTTTCAGGTAAATGTGTGGGATTAGGACATATTGAAATGAGGTAACCCAGGCTCAAAAACACAAATATTTCATGTTCTCTTTCCTGTGTGATCCTAGCTTCTCTCTCTCTCTCTCTCTCTCTCTCTCTCTCTCTCGTGTGTTTGTGTAGAGGTCAAGAAATTAGAAAGGGGCTCAAGACAGGAGAAAGGGGACAGCTTCAGTTGTTCATTTGACACACCTAGGAAGAGGGAACCTCAATTAGAGAATCCTTTTATTGGATTTTCTTGTAGCATGTCTATGAGGCATTTTCTTGATTGTTAAGTGATGTAGGAGGACCAAGCTCACTGTGGGTTATGCCACCCATGGACAGGTGGCCCTGGGTTGTATAAGAAAGCAGGCTGAGCATAGGTCAGAGGAGCTAACCAGTAAGCAGCATTCCTCTGCTTAAGTTCCTGCCTCTAGGTTCTTGCCTTGATTTCCCTCTGTGATGAACTGTTTCCTCATGAACCATTCCTCCCCAAGTTGGTTTTGGTCAGTATTTTATCACAGGAATAGGAAAACAAACTAGAACAGGTGCTTTAGAGAAAAGGCATGGAGAGGGTAATAGAATAGAACATGTGATCTGAAAAGGGAAGAGTGAATACTGGGGATACTAGCAAGAGTAAGCAGAGGAGAGATGGGGGAGAGGACGGCGGGCAGAGATCAACCAAAGTTAAGCCATATGAACATGCCATAAGGAAGCCTATTGCCCTGCACATGGATTAAAAATAAACAAAATGAAAAGAAAAAGAAAAAAGCTGACAGACTCTTGATCTGAGTCCACACGTGGTCATCTGCTGACTCTACCATGGGGAGTTCTCCAAAGGAACTATTATGTTACTTTAGACTACAATATTTATGAGACTTAAGTAAGAAAAGTGAGTTCATTTGAACCACCCAGGCTGATGACTTGAGTGTAATCCCTAGTTGTCCCCTGACATCCCACCACTCCCCCCACCCTCCCAATAATCAATCAATAAATGTAAGACAAAAATGTCTCTTCTCAGTTGTTCTGAAATTAAGAAATGCCTTTCATACATGATACTTTAGCATTGGCTTTTTTCATGAGTTGCCAGCACACAGTGAAAATAAAAGATTAACATTTGCAAATTTCATGATTGCTTTGCTATTTCGATAGACAACGCAAGCTTCAATAAACAACGTGAGCTTCGTAGCTTCCTGTGGGAGACAGCTCCCAATTTCTCTCTCTTGTGCACAAGAATGGCATCTGCTCTGGTATTTGATAACCTGGTCCTCTGCCATCTGCCTCCCTTTGTAAACCCCAGCAAAGAGAACAAGTTGTTCTTTATGGAGCATTATTTAGAAGGGTAATCACCCGATTCACAGGCTGATGTCACTCCCTGGCTTATCCCACTCTGTTCCTCTGACTCACAGGGTCACCTCTATGGAGTATCACAGTGCTATGTAAGTGTGGTTCTAGTTCTGTATCCCTGTTCCATTCAGTCAGTCAACAGTGCCATTCCCATGTCCCCACACAGAAGCTTATCAGAAACACCCAAGATGTCAGAGGATCGGGGTGCACACTGTGATATTTTTTTCTGCCCAAAATTATTATAGATTTTCTTGAACTTGATTTTTTTTTTCATCAAAAATCTTAGGATCAGCCTATTTGGCTCCATGGGAAAATTTATTGAAATTTTCATTGGATTTTGTTTGTATTTATAGATCACATCAACAAATTTATCACTTTTAAAAAAAATTATTATTGAATTTTTGTGTGTTTCATACACAATATCTTTATACCCTCTTCCCCTTTGGCTCCCTCCCATAGTCCCCCTACTGGTGTTCATACATTCTGTCATTTGTGTTAAGGCCTATCATGTAAAGTTAATGTCTCCATATGTCTCTCAGTGTAAGTTCATCCACTGGGATCTAGTCAGCCTATCTAGAGTTCCTCCCTTTAAGAAGATCAGTTCTTCCTCACCCAGCAGTAATCAGCTGCCAATAATTCTTTGGCTAAAATTGGGGCCCATTTCCACAGTTCTATGCTGGGTTTTTGTCTGCTTAAGCTTGCATGGGTCTTATGAATGCTGACACCATTGCTGTAGGTTTGTATGAGAAGGGTTCCAGGCACCTATAATACTATTTCCTTATGGTCATGCACCTCCTACCTGGCTCTTGCAGTTTTTCTGCCCTCTTTTCTGCAATGGTTCCTGAGCCCTGGGTGAGTAGATTTTAATATTGGGGTCTTTTCCAAGGACCCCGACTCTGTAGACTCTTATTCTCTGCGTTTTGGCCATTTGTGGCCTTTTGTGTTCCTCTGTTGCATGAGGGAGCTTCATTGATGAGAACTGAAAGATGCACTGGTGTTCTCTTCATCCCTTGTTCTATGTTCCGTGAGCCTTAGGTGTAGAGGTTGCATCCTAGATGTGCCGCTTAGGCTTGGGCAGTCCACAGACAATCTCTGTGTGTGACCAGTTATGGAACTCTGTAGTTATCTCTGTCTCTTGAAAAAGAAGCTTCTTTGATGAGTGGTGACTGGGATACTTGTTTACAAATTTAAGGATCCAAATTTTGTACATAATAAGAAATTACATTTGCCCAGGTATGTGACAGCCTTGGGGTTTTCTCTGAGATCTATGAGCTCTCTGGTTATGTGTATTTGGCTAGGTTTACAGTATCACACATGAGTTTCTTCCCATTGAGTGGGCTTTAAGTCTAATTAGGTAGCTGTTGATTACCCCCAAGATAAAAGTGCCACTACTGCACCAGTGTCATTTGCTGTGCTGGTCATTGATATTTTTTTAGGCCTTGAAGCTGGGGTTGGAACATCAATTGATGTTCTCCCTTAGCAGCTTGCATAGTTCTCTCCAAAGCTGAGAGTTAGCCTTCAGGGAAAGTGGCTTCCAGGTCAGTTCCAGCTCCATTGCTCCAAACCTTATGTCCAAAGTATATCCTATCTTCAGCAATAGGGTCTTATCTTCAAGTTCTGAGAGGCAATCAAGGGCTGTGGCAATAGCATGTATATTTTGGGAGCCTCTTGAACTACCCTGGCCATCAACAAGTCAAAGGAGGGTTTCTCTTGTCTGGCACTGTTTTGTTATGTAGTCTTCAGCTATATCACGGACTTATGTAGAGATATTGTATGTGTAATTTTCAGTAGGCTTTTAAACTAATACAGTTCCCTCTGTTTTTTTTATACTAGCTAGGCGCTATTTATCTCTCCTCTTTCTCTCCCTGTCTTATCCTCCCTTCCCCCCTCCCCATTTAAGGGGTCCCCATTTTCCCCATTTCTCCCTTGATAATTTCTGACTGCTATGGTCCCACCTCTCTTGAGTGCCTTCTTCCCCTTTATTCCCATAGTTCTTTGTCTAGTCCTCCTTCTCCCCCTCCCATTTAACTACCTCCATTTTACACATTTCTCTTAGTAACACCTGCCTCTACTATTCTGCTCTCTCAGGTTCCTCTTTACCACCCTGGTTCCCTTCCATTTTCCTTGTTCCTGCAGTTACATCAGGATATGTGCTCACTTGTAAGCATTTGGTGCTAGGATCCACAGATGAGAGCGAACATAGGTCTTTTGTTTTTCTGAGCCTGTGTTATGTCACTTAGTATAACAGTTTCTAGATCCATCTATTTAACTTCAAATATCATTATTTCATCTTCTTTACTGCTGAATAGAACTCCATTGGGTAAATGTACCACATTTTTGTTCACCACTCATCAGTTGAGGGAACTTAGGTTGCTTCCATCTCATAGCTATTGTGAAAAGAGCAGCAACAAACATGGTTGTACAAGTATCTCTACAATAGGATGAGTCCTTTGGGTATATGCCAAGGAGTGGTATAACCAGGTCATATGGTAGGTTCATTTCTAGTTTTTTAAGAGTTCTCCACACTGTTTTCTATAGAGGTTGCACAAGTTTGCAATCCCACCAGCAATGGATGAGCATTCCCCTTTCTCTACATCCTTGTTAGGATTTGGTCTCATTTGTTCTCTTGATCATAGTCAGTCTGACTGAGGTAAGATGAAATCTTAAGGTGGTTTTAATTTATATTTCCCTAATTATTAACAATGTTGAACACTTTTTAAGATGTTTCTTAGCTAGCTTTTACGATAGAATCTTTCCCCCTTAAATGAATTTGATCTTTCCTTTTATTTGTGTTAATATCTTTCAAAATTATTTTATATTTTCCCATAAGTATAATTCAGGTTATTATTAAATGTCATATGTTTTTGCACATACATATTTCTAACCCTTAGTGTCTGGTACATAGAAATGTAATTGACTTGATATATCATTTTTATATCATGTAATATTTCTAAACTCCCTTGTTAATTCTACTATAGGACCTGGAAAATCATATACATAATTAGATAATCAATAAACAATGAGCAGGGGTTTCCTTTAATATTCAGTCCCTTATACTTTTGTGTATATTACTTACTGGCTTATTTTACAGCTCTGTCTAGGACTCCTAAACAATGTTAGTTAAAAATGGTTATACTGAACATTTACATCTTGTTCCTGATTTTAAAGAGAATATTTTTTATGCTCCACCATTAAGGAAATATTTGCTGGGTTTTTTAAGAAAATGTCTGTATCAGATTAAGAAAATAAGCAACTTTTTACCAAAAAGTTACTCTTGGGGCTGGAGAGATTGCCCAGTAATTAGGGATGCCATTTGCCCTTGCAGAGAATCTGAGTTCTGTTCCCAACACCCACATGGTGGCTTGCAATCATCTATAACTTCAGTTCCAGAGGATCTGACACCCTCTTCTAGCCCACTTGGAACTGCACAGATGTGGTACACTTGCATCCATACAGGCAAAACACTCATTCACATAAAAATAAATAAAATTTAATTTTAAAACGTTGCTCTTCTAAGTGATTACTGAGTGTGTCAGTCAGCATTCCATGACCATAAACAACATCTGAGATAATCAGCCAATTCATCAAGATAAAGGCTTCTATTTATTGTCTATGTATGTGTGCATGCATATTGGTTTGTATACCTACCTGTTCGTGTATATACATATTTGTGTGCACGTATGTTTGTGTATATATGTGTTCATATGTATATGTGTGTGCTGTAAAGCTTTAGTGTCAACTTGACATACCTGGTCTGAGAGAGCCTCAATTAGGGGAATTTCCTTCAATGGATTGGCCTGTGGCCATGTCCATGGGGCATCTTCTTGATTGTTGAGTGATGTGGGAGGGCCCAGTCCACTGAGGGTGGTGCCACCCCTGGGAAGGTGGGCCTGTGTTACTAAGAAAGCAGGCTGAGCAGGGGCCAGAGGAGCAGCCAGTAAGCAATGTTCCTCCATGGCCCGTGTTCCAGTTCCTGCCTCCAGGTACCTGCCCTGAATTCCTACCTTGGGCTTCCTGATGAACTATGACCCGGGAGATGTAAGATAAATAAACCCTTTCTTCCCCAAGTTGGTAGTGGTCAGAGTGTTTTGTCACAGCAATTGAGAAGCAAACTAGGACAGATATTGGTACCAGAGAGTGGGGCACGGCTGTGACAGAACTGACATGGAAGCATTTGGAACTTTGGGCTGGAAAAGCCATTGAGTGCTCAGAGTTTGTTTCTGTGGAGCTTGGAACAATTATGCTGAGAGAGTTGTGAAAAATGGAGACCTGGCTTGTGAAGCTTCAAAGGGAAGTAGAGACTATCAGGGCTGTTTGTGTGATATTTTGAATTGAGAATCTGTGGGTTCTGGTCAGCTGGGGCTGAAGAATCAGCTGTGATTAAGAAGAGACCAGAACCTCAAGTAAAACCTTTGCTTTACTGGGACAATTGATGCTGGTTAGCTGGGGCTGAAAAACCCCTCAGCTGTAAGTAAAAAGTGACCAGCATCACTGTGGTAAAATCTTCTGGGAGGTATTTCCTCAGGGTCAGCACACAGAAGGGATCTGAGTCTCCATCTAAAGCTGGAAGCAGGACTTGGTAATGTGTAAGAGTCTCCTGCATGGTTCTGGTGTTGAAAGCATGAAGGGGTCACTGAGAGCAGCTGAGGCTTGGCACCTTGAGAGGCCAGGAAAGGCCATAGGTGAAAGTGCAGCTTCAGTTGCAGTGAAGACCCCGGGATTGAAGGGTAATAGAGAGAATTTGAGGCTTTGCACCCCAAGAGGCCAGAAGAGGCCATTGGCAAAGGTATAGCCTCAGTTTCAGTGGAGACCCCAGCATTTGGAGATGCCAGCACTGTGGGACAACCACCATGGACAGCAGTAGGTGTGGAATGGAGTTGGCCTTGGTCTGTAAGATAAGCTGTGTGTGCTGTGGACAGCAGTCAGAGAAGTGGAGCTGCCAGAACCCTTTGGAGCCCAGAAGATCATGAGTGAATCCCAGATGTCCAAGCTTGAGCTACTTTGCTGGACTTTGGTTTTGCTTAGGTGTGCCCGATTCTAGCCTTTAAAATAAGACAGTACTTGTTTTAGATTTTATAGAAGCCTACACACAGTTAAGAGACATTTAAAAGAGACTATGGACTTTTAGGTGTTTGGATTTTTTAGGACTGTGGGGTTTTTAAGGTTGTACTGTCTTATGTTGTGATATTAATGTTAACATCATATCTTGGGGACAAGAATTAGAAAGGTTATGGTTTAACAGTGATGTGTTTGTGTGTCAAGCTGACAGGGGGTCAATTGTGCTGGATAGCTTTAGTGTCCACTTGACACACCTGGGTCAATTGGGGAATTTCCTTCATTGGACTGGCCTGTGGCCATGTCTGTGGGGCATCTTCTTGATTGTTGAGTGATGTGGGAGGGCCCAGCCCGCTGTGGGTGGTGCCACCCCTGGGCAGGTGGGCCTATGTTGCATACGAAAGCAGCCTGGGCAGGGGCCAGAGGAGCAAGCCAGTAAGCACTGTTCCTCCATGGCCTGTGTTCCAGCTCCTGCTTCCAGGTTCCTGCCCTGTGTTCCTACCTTGGGCTCCCTGATGAACTGTGACCCGAGAGATGTAAGATAAATAAACTTTCCTCCCCAAGTTGGTAGTGGTCAAAGTGTTTTGTCACAGCAATGAAGAAAGAAGCTGGAACAGTGTGTATGCATGTTTGTGTATACATGTCTATATACATATTTCTCTGTGTATATATATATTTGTATGCATGTGTGAGCACACATGTGCATGTGTGCAGGTTGGAGATTGACACTGAATGTCATCTTCAGTTGCTTTTAATATTTTATCTTTTATGTGTTATCGGTGTATTTTCTGCATGTATGTAAGAGCACCCATGTTGTGCAGTGCATGTGGATGTCAAAAGATGGTGTTGGATCCCCTGAAATTGGAATTACAGATGGTTGTTAGCTGCTGTGTTGGTGCTGGGAACTGAACCTGGATCCTTTGCAAGAGCAGCCAGTGCTTTTAACTTCTGAGCCATCTCTCCAGCCCCTCAACCTTATTTTTTGAGACCTGGTTTCTCCTTGAACCTGGACCTCACTGATTGGCTAGACTAGCTGCCCAGTAAGCTACAGAGATCTTGTCTCTTCACCAGCACTGGGCTTGTAGCTATGTAACACAGATTTTATGTAGTGGCTAGGGATCCAAAGCTAGGCCCTCATGCTTGATGGCAAGCCCTTTTCTAAGTTGCCTCTCTTCTCTACCCCCCATTCCAAGATAAAAGGTTTGTTAAAGCTTATAGTTGTAGAAGGTTTTGTCCACATGCAGTTGATCCCAGAACTTTGTGCTGTGACTGGATTGGATCTTAAGAAACTCTCTCTGTTTTGAAACACATTGACGTTGACTGTACTTACTTCGTTATCTTTTTTAATGATTTTATTACATTTATTTGTTCTGTATGTGTACACACATGGGCCACAACATCCCTGTGAAGGTCAGAGGACAGTTTCTTCTCTCATTCTACCCTGTGGGTCCAGGGGATGGATCAAACGCAGGTCATCAGGATTGGCAACAAACCCTTTACCTGTTGAGCCATCTCACTGGCCCCCTACTTTATTATTTTAATTTCTACTGCATCATAAGCTGTGCCCTAGTTCTTCATTCCTAACATTCTAGATCCTCACCTCCTCTCAGTCTTCACCATGTCTGCCACAGAATCAACAACTCAGAACAAGTCTGTTCTTTAGTTTGTAAAACATTCTTTTTATTTTGTAATTCAAATTCTCAAGTACTGGCTTATTTTTTAAATTTTATTCTCTTGTTCTTTTATTATTTTCTAGCTTCTAAAGTTAGGTGTTTGTTGATATGTGTTTGTGTGTGTGTGTGTGTGTGTGTGTGTGTGTGTGTGTGTGTGTGTGCATG
>NW_008359963.1:3789505-3814383 GCF_000622305.1 Nannospalax galili | reverse complement strand
GTTGCATAAGAAAGCAGGCTGAGCAGGGGCCAGGGGAGCAAGCCAGTAAGCAGCGTTCCTCCATGGCCTGTGCTCTAGCTCCTGCTTCCATGTTCCTGCCCTGAGTTCCTACCTTGGGCTCCCTGATGAACTGTGACCCGAGAGATATAAGATAAATAAACTTTCCTCCCCACGTTGGTATTGGTCAGAGTATTTTGTCACAGCAATGGAGAACAAACTAGGACAATATAGATATATGACTATGCAGTTTATTCAAACAACCACACCATTCTTTTTTCTACAGAGCACAAGGTTTTTAAATTGTTTGTTTTTGCATCTTCTACTTTGAATGCTGATGGAAAACAAACTTAAACTTAGATGCGTACATTTTTATGATGTGTCTTTTATTTGCAGAGTTGGAATGGGGTAAATTCCTTATTATTAATTTTAAACTTTATGAACAGAAAAGTAGTATTAAAAAACAGAATGAGATGTGTTGATGCTTGATTTTTAGCTTCTTAACAGCTGTTTGGTAGAGGCTGTGCATGTGCTTAAAGGGTTATTTAGTTTCCATTTATTTCGTGTGCATTCTGTATGTGTCTATGAAGCCAGCCTACATAATGCTGCTGTTTGAATCATTATATGATGTCTTAGCTTCCTTCTGCTGCTGTGGTAAAACATTCTGACCAAAAGCAATTTAGGGGAGGAAAGGGCTTATTTTAGCTTGCAAATTACAATCCATCATTAAGGGAAGTCAAGGCAATAACTCAAGGCAGGAACTTCAAAGCAGACCTTCATTGCCTCTGGCCAAGGAAATCATCTCACAGCTGAAGTAAATCAGGAGCCATGGAGAATGAAGCTTGCTAGCCACCCTTCAGGATCACGTTCAGCTAGCTTTCTTACACAGCCCAGGACTACCTGCCCAAGGAATGGTGCTGCCCACAGTGAATCGATCCCTCTTAGGTCAGTTAACAATTAAGACAAACCTCCATAGACTTGTCCACAGGCCAGTCTGATCTAGGAAATCCCTCAGGTGAGACTGTCCTCGCAGGTGACTCTAGGCTGTGACAAGCTGAGTGGGACATCTGTTTTCATCCTGCTTATGTCGCCGTTACTGAGAAAGAGATTTCAGGTGTTAAGACTCCTATCGTGGTATGGGCTTTTCAATTTCTCCTTATTACTTTTGACAAACTTTGTTTATATATAAACTGTGTTAGGATGTGTGTGCCATTTAGAATTTCTTATAGTTCTAGATCATTAAAGCCTGTATTAGTTACTTTTCTGTCGCTGTGGTAAAGCATCATGTCTAAGAGAACTTACGAAAGGAAAGTTTATTTGAGTTTATGTTTCCAGGGATAGCAGTCCATAATGGTGGCAAAGGTGACGGGAGCAGAAAGCCCAGCTGTCACATCTTCAAACTGTAAACACAGGTAGTAGAGAGTGGCTGGAAATCCAGCAAGGCTTAAAAACTCTCAAAGCCCACCCCCAGTGAGATGCCTCCTTTAGCATGACAATACCTCCTAAGCCTCCCAAAACAGCTCCACCAACTTGAGACAAACTGCCCAAATATTTGGAGCTTATGGGGGACATTCTCATTCAAACAACCACAAAGCCATTTCCTCTGGACTTTTAATGTGAGATTCAGCCCATGTGCATTAGCTCCTGTAACTTGCATACTTCCATTTATTCTTGTAACTTTAGTTTGCATTTTCCATTTATAATTTTCTCTATGTTGTTTGACAAGTTTTATTTATTTGTGGCAGCTCTTCAATTGGCCTCAGGTCCTTGTGCATGAGAGGCAGGCATCTGCTTAGCTTTCTTCCTCATTCCGCAAGTTTCTTGTTCCACTTCTAATCTTGTACCAGTTTGGAAGCTATATATGCCATATCTGCCATTTTGGTAGTGGCATTTATCTAATCCTAGCAAAAACTCTTTAATAAAAACCTAAGGTGCAATTTGTCAGTTTTTAAAATATCCTAACTCTTTTTCTAGAAATGAGAGCTTCATAGTAACCATCATTTTATTTTGATCAGCACTTTGCCAAGAGTTAGTCATCACTTGGGAAAGGCAAGATCAATGGAAAAGCTACTCATGGACTTGTGACCACAGGATGCATGTGCCTCAGCACAGGGTCTCGGCTGTCACTCTTGCCAAAATATAGATAAGATGTCAGACAACTTTCTCAAGCCTTGCAGGACCTCACAGCATCCATGATTAAATACATGCTTATGTATTATAATTTACTTTTATGTCTTATATTTCAGTGAGGGCAATTTTTAAATTTATGTAAGTATATGTTTGATGCATATGATGCTGCTATATGTCTATGCATATGGGTGCATGTTCGTGTGTGAGTGTATATGTGGAGGTCAGAGAACAAGACAGTCCTTGCCTTCCATCTTGTTTGAGAAAGGGTTTCTTTGTCACTTGCTGGTATGTATCCTAGGCTAAGCCCAGCAGCTTCTGGTGCTTTCCCTGTCTCTACCTCCCATCTTGCTTTGGGATCACAGATGCACACAAAAATCAGGTCCTCATTCTTGCTTGGCATGCATTTACCCACTGAGCCAGTCCCCAAGCCCTAGTTCAGGCAATTTTTAAAAAATATTTCATTTTTATTTATGTATGTGTGTGTGAGAGAGTGTGTGTGTATTAGTGTGTATGTGCATGCACATGCAGGTGCCTGTGGAGGCCAGTAGATGGTGTCAGAGCCCCTGGAATGAAGTTGCAAGCAGTTGTGAACCATCTGAGATGGATGCTGGGAACTAAATTCCAGTCCTCTGGAACAGCAGCTTGTACTTGTAAACACTGAGTTGTCGCTCTGGTCCCAGGTTAGGGCAATTTTTACTTGCATAAACTCTACAATGAATTTTATTTCAGGGTAGTAGACATTTTAAAATGGGAAAAAAAGTGGGTACTAGTTCTCATAGTTTAAAAACCATGGGGTAACTCCTCAATGAGTTCCAGATTTCCATAGTTAATTCAGATTCTCTTCCTAACTGGAAAGCCTCATGCTTAAATCCACAACTCCTAGACACAGAGTCGTGGAAACAAACATTAGAATCCCTTTCCTGTTTTATTTTCCTTCCCTAAGTATTTTCCTTAAAATCTTGCTGTGTTGGCCATGCATTTTAGCAGAATTTCAAACAAAAATATTTAATTAGGATATACATTTGTAAATAGATAGCAATATTTTTCTTGCTTTGCAAGGATTTTCCTTGGATCAAAACTGAATTCACACAAGGGCGCTTTACAGACTTTAAAGTCCTAAGTCAAGGCAGGCACTTGGCAGCCATAGAATGTCCGTGAGTTCATTATTTACACAAGAATCTCCAAGAGAAGAATTCAATACATAAAAATGAAGACTTCCAACTATACAAGCATCACCTCAAAGATTTCCCAGCTTTGAGTCTGTGCCCTGCCCTGTCACCATCTGATCCTGTGAAAAGTAATGAACAAGCAGCTGACAGCTAAAATGTTTTTGAGGAAATGCAGATTACATCATCTTAGCTAGAGTTCTTTAATTTGGTAACAAGATTATGGAACAGTTTTGAGGAAGATGAGATTGTTGTGAACCAGCACAAGTTCTTCTGCTCATAAAGACGGACCGTTTGTGTGGTCTTCCTCTGGATTGGCGGTTGCCTGGCTCCTGGGTCCCCATCTTTTCTGATGCACCATGGGCCCATCGCTTTGCTCACTTCAACAGAAGGAGCTTGTTTATCTATTAATTTTTATTAGCAATACAAAGAATTGGGTTTTTGTTATGGCATTTTTCAAACAAAATTTGATTCTGTTGTTTCTTTCCCTCTGACCCTTCCCCTGCTTCCCCCACCTGTGCCCTCCTACCCCTGGTAACTCCCTCTCCACTTTCAGTGTACATGTGTCCTTTTGGCCCCTCCCTTGTCTTGTCAATACCTCTTGCTCCCCTCTCATGGTCTCCTGTCTAGATTCATAGCCTGTACTCACTCTCACGACCCCTTATTTACATACTTAAAAATTAGGATCCACATATGAGAGAGAGCATGCAGGCTTCATATTTCTGAGTCTGGCTCGCCTCACTTAATATAATACTCGGCACTGTTGAAACTTTGCCTGCTTTGGGGGTTGGACAGTGAAGAGGTGAAGAGCCTTTGGAGGAGGAGAAAGTAAGTCTCCAAGATTAGGACAAACCTAGAATGGTCCATTAGCCCCACGTAGAATGTGAGATGCTTTGAAGGCCCATAGAAAGAGTCTCAGGTAGACCCCTGACCTTTGGGAGTGGGTACCACTGCCTACATAGGGAGGGGGCAGCATGATCCAAGACCCAATTATTCACAGAGGTGAAGCGGCATTCAAGAATAGATGTCAAGGGCTCTGCACATAGGCTCACAGTGTGGAGCAGGACCAGTTGTAACAGACTTAGTAGAAGAGACAAACTTCACAGGAAAAAAAGAAAAACAAACAAAAAACCCAAAAACTGACAGATGAGGATTCACAGTAAACTGATACATGGCAGAGCACAGAGAAAGGGCAAATGTCCAAAGACTCACAGAAGTGCCACAGACCATAGAGTGTTAGATTCTGGTTTTGTTTTTAAGGAAGAAACTTCCAAGTGCTGAAGTCATTTTCCTAAATTTTCAGATTGAGTTAGGGACAGAACTAGATCAAGAACTCAGGGCTCCAGGGTCTGCTGTAGGGATGCTCTATCCCCAAAGTCACCAGAGGGAACATGATGCTCTAAAATAGAGAATGCCTCCCGGTTTTTACTCATCAAATACCACAACTTCAGCTCCTTATAACTGATGACATTTCCATTCCCAGCAAGTTTCTAAGCAAAACTCCTGGCACTTTCTCCCAGCACACTGGGTGAGCCAGAAACTGGCATGGTGGTTGAAAGGATGATGCAAAGTCCAGAATACTTTTAACTTAGCTGTTAAAGCTGGTGCAGAGGTGTCTCGGTACTTTGGGTCTTGGAATCCTGACCTCACTGATTGCCTGTGTAATCTCAAAGCTGCCACTGAGATTTCTGTGTTAGAAGCATGTGGATTCTGAAAAGAATTCCAGAAGCTTTTGCTACTTTATGGAAGGATCTTAGTCACAAAAATGTCAGTTTTAGAAGGTGCATCTTTCTGGTTCAAAGCCTACTACATGAGGATCTAAAGATGAGAGAGTAGGAGTCTGGGTCTTGTCCAACAGACAAAAGGGGAGGTAACCCTGAGTTCCACGCTCCCATAATGGGTGACTGTCACAATTAAAATGGTGAGCAGAGGTCAGGCATGAAAGAATACATACTCTATAATTCCTTTTAATGGAAAAATTTCAAAACAGAAAATGAAGCTAGGTATAATGCTGTGCTCCTGTGACCCCAGTAGAGGCAGGAGGAGTTTGAGTTTAAGGACCATTTAGAGAGGAGGAGGAGGGGGGGGAGGGGAGGAGGAGGAGAGGAGGAAGGGAGAAGAATTAAACAAAAGAAAAGGAAGATGGCCTTCGTGACTAGAAATGTGGAGAGTGGGAGTGGCTGTCATTGCCAGGGTTAGTAGGTGTAACTAGTAAAAGAGGATTTCTGGGGACTTAGCAGATTCTGTGTCTGTAGCTGAGTGCTACTTACATGCTGATTACATGGGTGTGTCATTATGAAATTTGTCAAATTGTAGTTTATAATTTATTTGCACTACACGTGTTATATCTCAATCAAATTTACCAAAAATCGGGGGGGGGGTACTATAAGTTCTTGCTAGGAAGGAGCATGCTCTGGCATCATTATGACCGCTGTCTATCTGGTTTCAATTTTATCTCTTTAATGCTTTGATGATCCAATTAGAGGACGAAGGAAAAGAGAGAAGAAAACCTATGTGGCCTGTTTGAAACTCATTGACATGGGCCAGACTCGGTGAAAAGACACACGTGTTCTGTGATCAAATGTCTGAGGAAGCCTCTTAAATGGTACAAATTCAAGATAATTTAGATCAAACATGCAAATATTTATTAGATCCATTATATGCATTAAGCAGAGAATACATGCCAGGGTCTCAGTCAGTAGAAAAATATCTATGCTCAGAGTGGATTCTAATAAGAAAATGACTCTTCCCACAAAAGGAAGTTAAACGCCTCTTCCTCCTTCTATGGGGCGTAACTAAGAAAAGACAAAAAGTTCAGGGATTCCTTGAATGAGGTAAGAGTGCCAGGGCCAAAAGGAGAGAGGTGTGGTGTGGAATCAGCATGCTGGGTGCTTAAAGAAAGTCTCACTGATCCACTTCTGCTAGAGTTGACTTTATATAAAGGTCTGTGGGCTTCAGTTTTCAAAAACAGCATCGGGCATCAGTTAGCGTTTGACATGTGCAGAATAGAATGCACAGAAGTGTGCTTTATCACTCATTTGTCCTGTGCCAAATGCTGTAAATATGGCATACATAAAACAGATGTCTCTGCTCTCATTGAACTAGCAATTCTAGTGCATGGGATTATCAAAGCCCGCACTACTCAGATAATGTGTTTGATGAGATTCAGGGTTAAGTAAGGAAGCCAGCATGGCGGCGCATGCCTTCTGTCATCCTAGCCTTCTGCTGAGGAAGGTGAGGCAGGAGAATAAGGTGTTCAAGCCCTCTGAGAGGTCTGTGTAGCAAGATTCTGTCTCAACAACAACATAAAGTGGGAAAATGATCTACATAGATATTTGGAAAAAGAACATGTCAGGTCGAGAAAAGAGCAAGGGCGGACACCCTGGCACAGGTGTGCATTTGGACGCCAGGGAATAACTGAATGTCGAATTTCGGAATCTATTTAAAAGCACAGGGTGGGGATGGTAGCTCAGAGGTACAGCACTTGCCTAGCAGGTGCAAAGTCCTGGGTTCCATCCTTAGTGATGCCAAAATTAAGATAAAACCTGAAGGTACAGGAGGTTAAAGAACTGGTTATCCTGACCGCTGAGATCAAGTCAGCACTCTTCAGAGAGAGGAAGACAAATTCCCAAGGGTGTCTAGAAATGGACACTGAGGTCAGAAGACCCAGGAGACCCAGAAGTCATGCCAAAAACGAGGCTCTAGAGGAGGGGGTCCTGGAGAGATGGCTCAGTGGTTAAGAGCACTGCTCTTCCAAAGGACCTGGTTTTGGTTCCCAGCACCCACATGGGGACTAACACTATCCTTAACTTCAGTTCCAGGGGATCTGATACCCTCTTCTGGCCTCCACAGGCATTGAGTGACACAGACGCATTTACAGAGATGCAGGTAAAACATTCATATTCAACATGAAAGTATTTTTAAAAAAATCAAAACCACAAAGAGCCTCAGGATGGAGGGAGCACAAGGTCCAATCAGCGGTTGCTTAGAGATGTGCTGTGATGAGGACTGAGACCTGGCTACTGATGACCTCTGTTCAATAGCAGAAGGAAGTGCCTTATGAATACAAAAAAAAAAAG
Organism: Nannospalax galili; assembly: GCF_000622305.1. Lineage (NCBI taxonomy): Eukaryota > Metazoa > Chordata > Mammalia > Rodentia > Spalacidae > Nannospalax > Nannospalax galili. The sequence goes on along the minus strand of NW_008359963.1, from coordinate 3,807,011 downwards.
AAAGAAAGAAAGAAAAGAAAAACAAACAGGAACTGAGGGTCTACCAGATGGCTCAGTAGGTAAAAGCACCAGAGAACTTGAATTCAGTCCCTGGTGCCCAGTGGTGGAAAGAGGGTACCAACACCCTCCTACAAGTTGTCCTCTGACCTCCACATGCATGCCTCAAGCTGTGGCATGCACTCCCTATTCCCACCTCCCCCACAAGCCTTTAGCCAATACCATGACCTAACAGGCATGTCATGCGAATCTGTTGCCATGGAGACCATAGATGATAAGCAACTCTGTTGGTCCCTCTGAGTCTTCCAGCAGTCTGTATTAAGGTCACATCTCCTCAGAGCTGCTCCAACAGAGAACGGTTCTGCAGTGCTGAGCCTTCTCTAACAATTAACATTGTGGCCTGCTCAGAAACCCTGTCAGAGCTTCTGCAATCTGGGACTTCCCTCTCTCCCCTTTGCTTCCTCTCTTTTATAACCCCAATCAGCACCACAGTAGGAGTGTCTCTTCATGCTCCTTCCTCCAAATAGTCTGTATATCTGATGTTTTGATCCATGAATTATCATATATCACAAATGGAGAATTAATACTTAAAGTTCTGAGCCCCAAGAAGCCCAGTCTTTAGAGGCTGCAGCCTGAACAGCATTTGAAACCAGCACTCCAGGACAGTGATGTCTACCTGCCCTAGTAATCAAGAGACCTTGAAGGAATCCCATGCCAGGGGGCTGAGGCAGGAGGACTGTGAGTTTGAGGTCTAAGACCTGAGGAGTGGAGGGGACAGAGGGGAGGGAGAGAAGGAAAGAGGGAAGGAGGGAACAGGGGTTGGGGATATAGTTCAGTGACAGACTCTTGGGTTCTAGATTCAATACCTAGTACTAGAGAAGGAAGGAAGGAAGGAAGGAAGGAAGGAAGGAAGGAAGGAAGGAAGGAAGGAAGGAGGGAGGGAAAAGAGAAACAGAGAGCTGAACATTGACTCTCATAGCTTTCTATAGAGATACATAGTAGAGATCTGAGCTAGTCTGAGCATCTCTCACAGATTTGGGATACTTTGTCAGGGCCCTAGCAGTTTCCCATCTGAGGATGGGGGTTGTGGGGGAATGTGAGGATACAAGTGAAGGGGAGAAAAGTTCAGAAGAGATCATAGAAGGAAAATCTTGATGATGTTAAAAACAGCAAGGAAGATGATACAGGGGGAATTGTTACAATGGGACTTCTGCAGTCATGAAGAGAAACACACCAGGCCCATCCTAGACTAGGACGTGGACAGAGATTATGTACAGTCCAGGAGCAGGAAGGGGGCCAGTGGGCAGCATCACTGAGGAAATAGCAAAAAGAATAGGGATCTTTCCAGTATGAATCAATAACATCCTTCTCTAGTGAGAATTGATTTGAAGTCTTAGGAGAATTATCCTAATCCCTTCTGAGTGATGCCCTTTATGAAATAAGTTTCCACTAGATCTAACCTCCTAGAGGTCTTATCACCACTATAGTAGATCAAGAACTCTTAGGGAACAAGCCATAGACAAACCATAGCACTGGGTGTACCTGCTGTTCCTGCAGGGACTAACCATGCAGACATGGAGGAGGTGATTGTGTGACTGTGCTGCAGGCTCAAAGCCCTGCAAGAGGGTAAAGGGCTGGGACAGGCTTGGCATATTTCAACCCTGAAAGCAAAAGCAGTCTTTCTTCTATTTATTAATGTTTGAGCAGCTTAGGCTTAATCCTGACACCTATAAAACATGAATTATTCTGCAGGCAGTAGGGTGACTTTAAATATACAGGTGACTATATATATATATAGGGTGCTGTTAAATAACAGCAAGGAAGGTGCTGACAGAGGCTAGGGGAGCAGGGATGTCTCTGGGAGGGGCAGCTGCTCAGCTGACTCAGATAGGGTGAATGGACACATATGCACACATGTATATATACGATATATGGTGTATGAGTGTATTGCCTGCATGTATGTAAGTGCACCCATGTCACGTAATGCCCACAGAGGTCAGAAGAGGGTGTCGGATCCCCAGGAACTGGGGTTATAGACAGTCATTAGCGGCCATGTGGGTGCTGGGAACTGAACCCAGATCCTCCATAAAAGCAGCCAGTGCTCTTAACTGCTAAGCCATCTCTCCAGTCCCATGACTTTTGTTTTTTTAATAGTCCCTAAACTCTTTCCTTAAACTAAGAATGACCCATTCAAAATCTCTAGCAGACCATTTAAGTATTTAAGCTTTATATACCGATGAAAGTTCTTGCTAAACTTCCCATTTCTATAGAAAAATCTGTGTTATTTGGGGAATTAGAAAGCGCCTATGCATGTGTGTAAGAGAGGCAGAGAAAGAACTAGGGAGAAAGGAGAAAAAAGAGAGCAGGAGAACAGGAAAGATGACAGTGTCCGTTTTGTGTGTGTGACAGATGAGGTCATTTGTTTGTAATCACTTAGAAGAGATGTTTACCCAAGGACCTGATAGCAACATTCAGACGCCAGCCCGACCTTCACATGTTTGCTTAGACAAGTGACAGCGGTCAGCTCCCCATGATGCTGGAAGGACAGTCCCCATGATCCCTTTGTTCTAACTTCCTGAACAGGACACTTGCTTTCTCCAGACACCCTAACGCTTACCAGAGCAATTCTTTGCATTGCTGGGACTTCTTGATGGGAAGCAGAAAGACCTTGGCCAGAGTCATTTTGAAAGTGGAGAAGGCAGTGGTACAGAGTCTGACATCTTTGAGGCTGAAGGGATGACCAGGGGATTTGACAGATTACCTTACCCTGGAAACAATAGACAACACACCTTTAAAACATTTCTCTCATCTGCCTAGGACTTGAGTGATTTCTGTATCCATTTCCCGTGATTCTTCTAGAGAATTCTGCTTACATCTAAATCTACTCTAACGTCACCATAAACATTATCTCTCTGTGAAACTAAAACCTTGGCTCTACCTCCATGGACCATCTCTGAAAAGATAGATGGATGAGTCCTAGAAAAGGTCTTGGAAACTCTACCAGCCTGGGTATGTTCTGCATTCCCTTGGACATATGTAGGGACATTACGCTGTTGTGTCTCCAACAGCAGTGGGCAGCTGCCTGGAGGAACAGCAACAGATTCCATGTCTCCAGGCTCAGCAGACCATGTGTTCCAACAGCCTGATGCTGGGACTGTGTCTTCACCAGACCCTTCCCAGACTGCCTTCGTCTTTCCTCTCTGGGGCATGTTAAGTGTCTCCAAAATGAGCCTTGCCTCTTCTCTGTAGGATAGACCTTACATAGATTGTCTTCATTTCAATTAGATATAAATCAAACAATTAAATCTCTGCCCAGAGAGTCTTATGGGTCCCTGTCCTAGTCTGTTCTTCATTGCTGTGACAAAACACTCTGACCAATACCAACTTGGGGAGGAAAGGGTTTATTTAGCTTACATCTCCCAGGTCGCAGTTCATCAGGGAGCCCAAGGTAGGAACTCAGGGCAGGAACCTGGAGGCAGGAGCTGGAGCACAGGCCATGGAGGAACACTGCTTACAGGCTTGCTCTCTCGGCTCCTGCTCAGCCTGCTTTCTTATGCAACACAGGCCCACCTGCCCAGGGGTGGCACCACCCACAGTGGGCTGGGCCCTCCCACATCACTCATCAAGAAGATGCCCCTCAGACATGGCCACAGGCCAGTCCAATAGAGGCAATTCCCCGATTGAGGCTCCCTCAACCCAGGTGTGTCAAGTTGACACTAAAGCTATCCAGCACAGTCCCTCATTGTCAGAGCCAGGAGTACCCTGGCATGTCTCTCCCAGCTCTTGCCCTTCTCAGGAAGGTGAGAGTCAATCATCTGAGTAGCTCAGAGCCTCAAAACTGGAACAGTTCATTTGATCTTTGGAGATAAATAATAGAGGGGTGAGTGCTACCTGCAGCAAAGCCCCTGTCGCCAAAGGAGAAGTGTGGTATCCTTTAAAACACAGCGATTTATTTGAAGAGATAGGCTGTAACAGCAAGGAGAAAGTCCAGCCACAATGCTCTGTCCTTCAAAGCTGCTCCACTAAAGTATTTGAACAATGACTTTATAGAAATATTACAGAACAGCAAACTTCTCAGAAAAGGAGCTTTTCAAAAAGATTTTTACAGATATTACATACTTTTAATCCCTTGTTGAAAACACCTAACTTATCTTCTGGAAAGGAACACAGGCAATTGTGACAATAGACAGATATTCATAATTAAGAACTCTTTCAACTTCCCATGAAAAGAAAAGGAAAATTATTATAAAAGTCTGTTAAGATATTCCACCACCCCCAAAGAAATACTCCCCAGGAGTTAGCTATGACGATGGAGATGAGAGCATGTGATTGGGAGACTGCATTGTGTCCATCTCTTCTTGTCTCCCCAGCCTCCAGCGACTGTCCCTTCCCATCTCCATCTCAGAACAAAGGCCACAGAAGATATGCATGGAAATTTCAGAGGTGTGGAAAATGCCACTTCCTAGAAGATAATTAAAAATCACTCATTTTACTCCACTTGTTTTTGTCTTTTTTTGAGACAGGGTCTCCCTGTAGCCCCAGCTGTCCTAGAACTCACTATGTAGACCAGGCTGGCCTTGAACTCACAGAGATCTGCCTGCTTCTGCCTCCTGAGTGCTGGGATTAAAGGCATGTGCTACTCCACTTTTTAAATAGTCACTTTGGGGGTTGGAGAGATGGCTCAGCAGTTAAGAGCACTGGCTGCTCTTGCAGAGGACCCAAGTTCGATTCCTGGGTCCCACACGGCAGCTAACAACCATCTGTAACTCCAGTTCCAGGGGCTCCAATACCCTCTTCTGGCCTCCTTGGGCATTGCACGACATGGGTGCCCTTACATAAATGCAGGCAATACACTCATATACCTAAAATAAAAGTAATAAATAGTCATTTATAAAATTATATACTAAATGGTCATTTTTTTATACAAAGTCTCACTATATAGCTCTGGCTGGCCTAGAAATTACTATATAGACCACATTAGCCTTGAACTCACAACGATCTGCCTGCCTCTGCCTCCCTGAGTGCTGGGAGTAAAAGTGAGCGGCACTGTGCCTGGCATTCTTTTTCTTGAATGTTTGACACTACCTAGTCTTTTGCCTGCACCTTATGGTCCTAGCTTCATTTCTGTTGCTATGATAGAATCTCCTGACAAAAGACAACTTTAAGGAGTTTGGGGAGAAAGGGTGTATTTGGCTTACAACTCCACTACTACATGGAAGGAAAGGCAAGAACTTAAAGTATCACATGACAGTCAACTACAGACAGCCTGAATGCATGGATCCTTGCTTGCTGGCTTGTTTGCTGATTGTTCTCAGCCTTCTTCACCCTTTTTTTCTATTGTCTTTTTGAGACAGGGTCTCCCCATAGCCACAACTGGCCTGGAAATTGCTATGAAGACCAGGCTGGCCTCAGTGTCAGAAATCCACTGCCTCTGCCTCCTGAGTGCTGGGATTAAAGGCATGCGCCACCATGCCAGCTTAACTTTCTTCACTCTTTTTATAAAATATTTTTTATTTTCTGCATATAGGTAGGTGTACCCATATCATACTATGCTAGTGGAGGTCAGAAGAGGGTATTGGGGATCCCTTTGAACTGGAGTTACGAATGGTTGTTAGCCACTTTGTGGGTGCTGGGATTGGAACCTGGGTCCTCTTCAAAAGCAACCAGTGCTCTTAACCACTGATCCATCCCTCCATCACTGCTCTCTTCATTCTTACACAGCTCTGGCAGGGCCCAGCTCGAGCACTGGTGCCACCCACAGTGGGGTGGGTCCTCCTGCATCAATTAGTAATCAAGACACGCTCCCACAGGCATCCCCACAGGCCTACTGGATCAATACAACTTCTCAGCTGAGGCTTTCTTCTCAGGTGATTCTAGGTTGTGTCAGGTTGACCATAAAGATTAACCACGGTGCTTACTATTTCCCTGACTATTTTATACTAAGTGGGGTTGCTATCGTTTGGGATTGAAGTGGAAGAAACACAAGAACTCAGAACTTTAGACAAGACTCAAGCAAATTAAAAATGTTGAGATATATGCTGTTACAGTTGAAATCTACTCGGCTTGGTAAATTGATCAGCAATCCCAATGCAGCTAGATGCAGGAATGCAAGGACATGATGGTGGGAAACTAAGGATAGGTGCAATGATGTTGAAGAGAAAAGGGCATTTGATTCAGTTCCACACTATTCCTATCACAAATGGAATCTCGGCGGCATACCAGCCAATGCAATTAGAGAAGAAAAAGCAAAGGAAAAGTCAAAGCTATGGGGGTGAAAGGGAAAGAGAACTTTTTGCCAATGATGTTATTCTATGTATAGAATACCTAAGAAAATTACAGCAGAAAATACAAAGTGGTGAAACGTGATTATATTGCTGTTGACTAACTGATGGATTTCCCCATATCTCTTCCTTTGTGTTTCCTAAGTGAGTGGTTTCCCTTCCCCTTGAGTGTTCCCCAGTCAGTGTTCGACTTAGGAATTTTCCTAGAAGAAAAGCTCTGCATGTGTCCCAGAAGCCTTTACTACATCTCATCAATTTTACAATGTACCACCAGTGCAGACAAAGCCACGAATACAAGGATAACAGAATAGTAAGAGATTAAGAGGACTGGTGAGGTGGCTCGGTGGGTAACAGCAACTGCCACCAAGTATCACAACCTAGGTTTGATTCCTGGGATCCACTTGGTAGAAGGAGAGAACCAACTCCTATAAGTTATCCTCTGATCTCCAGAAGCACACTGTGGCATACATGAACACATGAACACATACATACATACATACATACACACACAAACACCACACATTAATATAATATAATAAATATAATATAATATAAATTTACTTTAAGGAAAAGAAACTAAGCATATGGGCTAATGATAAAGTCACAGTGAGGAGCAACATGATTCACCTAAACAGATAATGAGAGGAAAGAGCTTTTGATTCAATTTCACACTTGCTGATATTTAGTTTTAAACCACAAAACAACACCTGAGAATGAATACCCCCCTCAAAGATATAATTAGGCATCAGAGACAAGTGAGTGGGCTATGGCTTAGTGTAGTAACTAACTGAATATCCTGTGGAAAATCTGTGGAGGTGAGTTAAAGGACAAGTAGGAGTGTCCCAGTGGAGGCAGACAGATGCATCTTTTCTAATGTCTCAGAAACATGGCATCTCCCCATCACAGTAACCAGCGGCATGTGTGAGGCGGCTGTCATTGCCCACACTTGATTATGGCTGTTTGCTCATATTCTCATTTCTTCACTCAAGACACTGGTATTGTTGCTAGGTGCCATTTAAACTGTCTTCAGAAAACTTTCCCTATAATTTGGCACTGAAGAAAAATTATTTTGGATGCAGAAATACATAGAAATAGATTATCAGGGCAACAAATATCTATTAGTGCTGTGCATCTCATTGGACAGAGAACTGTGGCTCTGGGTTTTCTTGCAAAGCAGTTGCCAAATGCTTTCCTGGACCGTGGAAAAGAATATATATCCCCAAGCAGATGAAGCCCTGTTACATTTTGTTCTTGCTGTGCATGAAAAAGGATTGCCATCTCACACTAAGCAGCGTGACTGAAGAAAAGAGAAATTGCCAAATCCCTTGGAACGGACAGAAGAAATTCCAAAGCAGTAAGAACTGGTATGTCTCATCCATGTATAATGCAGGAGTATTGTCAAATCATCAGATAGCAGCTGGACCAAACTTTCCTGCTGATCCTGAACACGTGCTGCCAAAAGTCAAGTTCCATGTAGTTCAGTTAGGAGTAAAATTTAAATATGAGTTTATCTACTTTCAATGTGCTTTTAAATGATGGTGAAAATGTTGAACGGTAGGAAGAGAGGAAGCTGATGGGCGCATGAGACACTAGCAACAATCCCTGCTAGATGATACTTTGCATAAACATGCTTAGCCAAATTTGCTGACATTTAGCTACCAACCACAAAAGGACAGCTGGGAATAAAGGGTTACCCAAAGTTACTATGAGGAATGCACAGAGAAGTGCGTGGATTGTGGCTTAGTGCTAGAACCGACTGAACATCATGATGGAAAGGATGCGCCAGTGAGCTTTAAGGGGCAAGCGGGCACATCCTAGGACACCGGAGATGGAGCAGCTGGAACCAGGGCATGGAAACATGTAGAAGACCCTAAGTCCGTTTGGAAGGGAAGATTCTGGCTGGACAGAAACTTCTCCATGGCAAAGCACCTGTCCTGTGCTACATGCTTAAAGCAGTGTCTGAGCCACTAAGACTGCATGGAGTTCTTAGTAGAGCAGCCAGTAGCTTCCACACTGTCCTATAGAATTCTGAGCACACAGAAGACCTCAATACATATATTGTATGGTGGCCTAGTTGGCCAAAAGTTTTCATGATCTTAGTCAGCAGGATCCCCTGCCAATATCATATGCATACATTTTTCTTCTTCCTGTTTCTTGTTTTCTACCGCACCCGGATGTCTCTCAGAGTCTCTCCAGGAGGGTGTTTCTTCTCCAGATCCCATGCCCCTTTCACCTCAGCTTGTCCCCTTCCCTGTCATCCCACCCAAATCTCTGAATAGAAGAAGCCATTTTGCCAAATGGGTGCCCTGACATCGCTTCTCTATGTGGCTCTGGAGGCTTCCACTTATTTCACTCAGTGTCCTTAAATCTGTTATATCTATGTCACGAAGATGCCTCATCCATTTGGTGGAAAATTATTTGTCATATTGTTTTTAGTAAATGCCAAGCAGTTTACACCTTCACGATGTCTGTACCAAATAAAAGCAAGCCCAGCACAGCTCAGTAGTTATTTGGCTTGATAATTACATCAAAGCTCTTACACTAATAGGAAATATCTGAACTATGAATTTAAATATCCAGTGGTGCTGGAGAGATACCTCAGCAGTTAGAACACTTGCTGCTCTCACAGAGAGGACCAGAGTTTGATTCCCAACACACAAGTTGGGTATCTTACAACCACCTAAATCTCCAGCTCCAGAGAATCCAATGCCCTCTTCTGGCCTCCAGAGATACCTGCACACATGTGCGTACAAATACACACAGAAGAACAAAGTCTTTAAAAATCTTCAAGACTAGATGTTTTCTGAATGAGGAATTTATTGTCTATCCAATATAAGATTGAATATCGATGATTAGATGCAGGAGGGAAAGTGAAGAGTAAAGACGAGGGCAGACATTGGATGCTTCAGGTGATAGATTTCTGCTTAGGCTCAAGAAAAAATCCTGTATGTAATAATGATATAGTAGCAGCAGCGTTAACAACACAATCATAGAAAACCTTCCATCGTCTCTAGATTTACTTTATCATTTAGACCACTGGGAATGTGTTTGTTTTAAAAACAGTGTTCTCTTTCAGAGCTAAGACTGATTACTGGCTTGTTCCAGCCAAGGAAAGACACTGAATACTGTAACCTCAATTTACCATGTCACTAATTTGGCAACAGGGGGATTATTCTTAACGGATTGAAGGAAAAAAAATATCATTTTTTCCCCTGTGTATCTCTAAAGCCAATATTTTGTGCTTCTTGAAAGAGAAGCAATATCACAAATTTCTAAACTATCATGTCACAGACTACAAGAGCTAATAGAAATATTAAAAGACACCTGGTCCAAGTCCCTCGCTTCACAGAGGAGAAAAACAACTAAATAAAATGACTCATCTCAGATCTTATTATGAGCTGGTAATGGAGTTAAAACTAGAACTCAAGTTCTGACTTGGTACAGTTGTCTACTCAGGACATTTTATGGACTGAGTGACAGCGACCAGAGACATCTTCACTATCCATGCAGCTACAGGCCAGTGGTGGTAAGATCTGAAATGCCTGGAACACCCCCTTTTGGTATATTCCTAAACTTATTAACTCTAAGGAAATTGCATGAAGAAAGACTTCTGCTTGGAGGACTTCATAGTCAAACCTGAGGGATCAAAAGTCTTAACTGTTGCTACATGGTTGCCTAGGAAAGATGACTCTGAGAAGGTACCAAGGAAAATGGTTGAGTGCCTGTCCCCAACTCTCAGGTGAGGAAAGAAAAATGGGAGAAAAACAACAAAACCTCATGGCCATAGAAGGCACAGTCCAGAGCAAGGACTTCTCCCTCCCGGGCTACATTCCTGAATTGTGGAACTTGTGTGACTTAGTAACGCACTCAAGATTGAGCAAGGCCTCTAACCCAATCAATAAATAATGTAGAGTTGAGAGATTTAGGTCTCACAGCTCTACCAAGATCTATTAAAAGGAATCTCAGTTCCCTTTGGAATTGCAGTCTTTTTTCGCTTAGCTCTGCCAAAAGGCTTTTATTTTATTTGTTCTTGCATTTTGGATGGCCTCCTCCTCCCTTGGCTGCAGGGTAGATTTGATTATGTCATTTCATTTGGCCCATTCTAGCCTGTTTCTATGATTGAAGTGCGTTGGAAATGGATCCCAGGACTTGCTGCCTGAATGGGAGAGAAGAGAACTTTCTCAACAACCTTATTCCCAGTGTTTCTGCTGGGAGGGCCCCATGAACTCAGGACTCCCCAGTTCTGCTCCCACCTGACTCACATTTATTCCATAATTTACTGCAAGGACAGATGATACCCCCAAAGTCTGCAGGCACTTTCCAGACTTGACTTTGTGTGTGTGTGTGTGTGTGTGTGTGTGTGTGTGTGTGTGTATGTTTGTACTATATGTACTCATGTGTGTCTATGTGTTACGATTTTCTTTTTCATTTTATGTGTGTGAGTGTATTGTCTGCATGTATGTAAGTGCACCTGTGTCATACAATGCCAGTGGAGGTCAGAAGTAGGCATTGGATCCCCTGGAACTGGAATTACAGATGGTAGTTAGCGGCCATGTAGGTGCTGGGAATTGAACCTGGGTCCTCTGCAAGAACATCCAGTGCTCTTCACCACTGAGCCATCTCTCCAGTCCAGTGTTGCACATTTATATGTAGGTTGGGGGTTCCCACACATATGTACATGCTGGTTAGGGGCAGAGTTCCATGCCGGGCATCTTCCTCTATCACCCTTCAAATTATTTTTTGTGAAGGTGTCTCTCTGAGCCTGGAGCTTACTGCTTCAGCTAGACCACTGGCTAGGGAGCCTTGGAATCTTCTTGTGTTTGCATCTCCAGCATTAGAGTTACAGGTGCATGACCCTACACCCAGCTTTTTTATGTGGGTGCTGGGGATATGAACTCAGGTCCTCCTGCTTGTGGGAAAGCACTTTACCAACTGAGATGTTCCTTGGCCTCCAAACTTAACTTTTGATTAAAAGATCAAAAAAAAAGAATGCCTGTTATTTCCAGGATTCCAAGCAAACCCAACAGCAAGTCTTTCCCAAGCATGTCTGACATACTGGGGAGTCCAAAGAGTCAAATCATGAGCAGACAGAAACTGTGGCTCAGAGGACTGAAGATTTTCCTCACTGGCTTCTACTTCCTGGTCAGCAGAGAGATATTACAGAAGTCCTTCCTTTTCAGACTAGGAAGGTAACTGACTAAAGTTGTGCAAACATTATTGTAACAAAAGTTGAAACTACATAGCTGCATCTATATCTATCTATCTATCTATCTATCTATCTATCTATCTATCTATCTATCTATCGTGTGTGTGTGTGTGTGTGTGTGTGTGTGTACACAATAACACCTAGTAACAAGCAGTTCTGGCAAGCTGTTCCCCAGAATCAAGACAACCTACCTTTGTCAGACAGTTGCCACACTTCCAGTAATGAGAGGGGTCAAGAAAGGCTCACCACAGAAGCCCTGAAAGATGGCACCCTCCTGCCAAGCATGCTGCTGCTACACTGGTGCTTTCTCTCCAAGTCAAAGTTGAAGAACACGCCTGTTGCTGGCAGGCCCTGGACTGTTTGCATTCCTTCACTAGTCACAGCCTTGTGAAAACCACGATGCTGTATTTCTTCCAGAAAACACATACATTTACAATAGCCCTGCAACTGTCCTGGCTTCTCCATGAAGGGAGGCTGGTTTAAGATGGAGGGCTGCCTGCTGGATTCTGATGTGCACTTCTGTAGAGGGGAGAACACAATGCACCTGAGCCAAAGCCCCAGGGAAGCTGAGGTATGCATCATGTGACTATGTGACTAGCAGCCCTGGTCTACTTAGAATGCTGACCCCAGAAAGAACTTGAGGAATGGCAGAGGTGCTTTGCTGTAACTCTCTACCTCATCTTAGCTAACGAAGGAGCACAAATTTCCTCAGACTTTCAGAGCCTTTCTCAGACCAGCTCCTAACTTACTTTTGAATAGGCACGAGATGAGATGAGACCTGCTGGGTATCAACACCAAAATAAAGCCTTCACCTCAAATGGGATGAGTTTGTTCTGGAGTCTGGAGAGATGGCTCAGTGGTTGAAAGCATTGGCTGCTCTTGTACAGGACCCAGGATCAAACCCTAGCACTCACATTGCAGATGACAACTGCCTGTAACTCCAGTTCCAGGGGATCTGACGCCCGCTTCTGTCCTCCACAGGTATTGCATAACATGAGTGCATTTACACGCATGCAGGCATGACACTCATACATATAAAATAAATAAATAAGTAATTTAAAAAATGTTTAAAAAATGAATTTATTCTGGAGCCAAAAATGAATGACTGTGGCCTAGGGACATAGATTTGGGTTACCTGAATTTCTGTGTTCCAACATGATTAAAGTTTTGTGACATTTTTATAGTAATACGACAATTATTGGTAGAAACAGCATGTAGGCAGAGCACAGAAAAGTAGAAAAGTTTTAACTCTAGGTCTCAGATGCTGCCTGAATTCTTAGCTTTTAGGTTGGAGGGAACTGGGGTCTGAACATTCCAAAGGATTTACCTAATGGTCACAGGATGTTATGTCACGTGCAAAGAGGGCAATAAATGGTTATTAAGGGGGCTCAAGATGGCCCAAGATAATTTGGCTCTGGACTTGCAACATTCTGACCTCTCCTCATCATTGAAGCTCTAATCAGTTAATCAGCCTTGAGGAAGGATCAGCTCTAGCACATTCCATAAGGTGGTTCTTTCTGCCACATCTTATCTAATTAAGGGAGTGGAGATGTCCTCAAACTTTCAGAATCTTTTGCAGACCAGTTCCTCAGTTATTTCTGACTAGGCAGGAGATTAGGTCAGAACTATTGGATTTGTTTGTTTTGGTTTTGTGTTTCTGGGGTTTTCCCCCACCATTGTTATTTGTTACTTTTAGTTTAGGCAGGGATTGGCTCTGTACCATAGGTTAGTCTGTAGTTGGTGATCTTCCTGCCTCAGCCTCTTCAGTTATGGGATTACAGGTATGTGGCACCATGCCTGGATAACAATCTGTTTTTTAAGTTTAGTGTAACTCTGAAGATTGCTCACCCTTAGAACCCCATGGGCCCCTGGAGAGTTGAGATTTTTTTTCTATTAAAGATGATAACAGGATAGTAAACGGCCAAATGCCACGTTACTGATAGCAATATATTCTTAAATAGTTTGGGAAAGATACATCCACTGTGGATTTTTGATGAATTATTTTTCAATAATGTTTTATTTAGAAAAAGAAACTTGAACCACATCTTCAAGGGTAGGTCTGGCATACAGACAGTGGGGAATTTAGGCCTTGAGGAGGAATGGGTGAAGAAGTCAAGGGCTAGTCTGAGCTAGTTAGTCCCCTTTCCAAGTTGAGGAACTACATTTCCATTTTCCAGTGCCCAAAGTGGCAAAAACCCCACCAAGAAGCCAGTCAGCACAGTCTAGACTTAGCAACCAGAGAAGACACCTAACACAACTGGGCTCCCTTCTGTCTAAACTAAGCGCTTCCTGGAGAAGCTGAGAAGCCAGTGTAGAGCAAGTGAAAGAACTGTATGACATAACAACAGAACCAGCGCCAGGTTCAAATGCAGAAGCTCCGTAGCCGCGGCCTCCAAGCAACAGCAACAGCTAGCTTGGGCCGCCACTATTCTTACATACTACACTTTTTTATAGCCATTTAGCTGCTTGTTTTCCAGTTACTTCAGTTTGTGTTCTCTAAAAAGGTGAGCGATGGTGACGGAGGAGAGGCCGATTAGCATAAGAACTTCAGAGGGAGGAGATGTAGGTAAGAATCCCAGCTCCCCTAAGGAAGAGCTTTGAGACCTTGAGGAAGAAACTGATGTTCTCTGAGTCTTGATTTCTTGTGCAGTTGTTCTGAATCTTACCCTGCAGAGATGTCTGGACAGTAGATCAAACATGTGTGAGACTATATGCGCCTGTGGTGGTGGCTGCTCACTGAATGAGCACTGCCATTGCTCTTATGCTATCAACCCAGGCGGTTCCTTTTATTTGTAAGCGTCAGTAGTGGGTATGACATCACAGTCTTTAGTTATTTTTACTCTATTTTCCATCATTTTCCTTTTGAAAAAAATCCTAGTGAACAAATTATTATTGATACTCACCCCCAAACTTCACAGCCTACATGTTGCCCAAAGAGTTGTGAGACCAAATTCAGATCCTATAAACATAGGATATGTGAGTTATAAAAACCCAGCCTGCAAACTTCAGAGACTTCAAAATGGGCAAAGCATGTAGCCAATCCATTGCCCCAGCAGAACAACCTGTCAGCTCACTAACAAATTGAATTAGACTCCTCTTATTACCATCTTACAAGGGATAACCAGAAAGTTCTAAGTGGTCAAATAAACAACCTCACGAATAACAGATTTTTTTTTTTTTCTGAACTGCTTGCTAACTGGATAATTGTCAGTCATGTTTTAGCATGTTTCTGTTACTGTGATAAAAACATTGACTAAAAAACAACCTGGAAAGAGGGTTTATTTCATCTTGCACCTTACAGTCCATCATTCAGGGAGGCCAACGCAGGAGGTAAAGGCAGGAACTTGAAGCAGAAACACTGGAGGAACACTGCTTACTGGCTTGCTCGGCTACCCTTCTTATACAACCCAGGCCCACTTACCCAGAGAGGGCACCAACCACAGTGGACTGGGCCCTCCTACCTCAATTAGCAATTAAGAAAATGCCTCACAGCCAATCTGATTGAGGAAATCCTCAACTGAGGTTTCCCCTTCTCAGGTGACTCTAGGTTTATGCTATGTTGATGGCTGAAGCTAACTATGGCACATGCAAAGCAAATACTAGACTGGCTTTAGGCACAATGGCAATTGCAGATGAGTGTGGAGTGTCCATATATCATAACAGCCAGGAAGATTCTAGCGAACTTGATGTTCTAAAATTTGCATAATAGATTTTAAAGTTCAAGGTACTTACATGATGGAGAATTTTAATCAGACTGACAATGCTGTATTAATTTTGGCTGTGTTCACCCCTTTCTTTCCTAGTGAGGATCATTCATATATGGAGTCATATGGTTGCTACAAGAAGTGGTGAGGGCTGAGGGTATAGCTCCATAGTAGAGCACTTGGCTAGCATGGACAAGGGCCTGTGTTCAGTCCCCAGCCCACAGCATAGAAAAACATGTTACCTGTGCTTGAGTCTCCAGAAGTGAATTCCAGAAACAAGGAGAGTATTGGTTCTGCTTTGTTCCAGTTAGGCCAGGCTTATATCTGACCCATTTCCCTTAAAAGGGTTACTGGCAAATTGGGAGGATTATATAATGAGTGACTGAAGAAATAGAGTTGTTTTGCTTGGAGAAGGGTGTAAGGTAGGAGGGAGAACTTTATGCCAACCTGTTGCCTTTTGAGAGCTGATGAGGCCTCTAGTAGGCTAGAGTTAACCATGGTGATAATGGTGATGTCTAAGGTACACCAAGTTCCCAGTTATGGACTCTCTTCTAAGCTATTCAGTGCCACATCATTCAATCCAGACAAAATCAATGAGGTATGTACTATTATCACATCCATTTTATAAATGAGGAAACAAATTCGAAAAGATTAACTAAGTTGTCCTTAAAAGTCATCACACATTTGGCTGCAGGACATAGAGAAATCAATTTCAAACTGACCTCTCTGCTAACTACCTTTCTTAGTGCTGGAAGGTGCTATGTAGACTGCTGGGGAAGAAAAGACATCAGTGATCTTACCCAATGCTAGACTGTATTACCAACCTACCAGGCAAGATATGGCTACTGGTGCAATAGTGGCAAAATTGTTATAGAGTAACTACCCTTTTTTAAAAAAAAAAAATTTATTTATTTATTTATTTGTTTGTTTATTTATTTATTTAATGTGTATGAGTGTTATGCCTGAATGTAGGTAAGTGCACCCGTGTCGTGCAATGCCCATGGAGGACAGAAGAGGCTGTCGGATCCCCTGGAACTGGAGTTATGGACAGTTGTTAGCTGCCATGTGGGTGCTGGGATATGAACTGGGTCTTTTGCAAGAACAGTCAGAGTTCTTTACTGCTGAGCCATCTCTCCAGCCATGGAGTAACTACCCGTTTTATGATTGGATTTGAGGCCTGTGGCACTGGAGGGGAATTTCATACTGGTACACAATCCTGGTCAAAAGACCATTTCCAGGAAGATCATAGGCCCTAGGGTAGAACCTTGTGCTGATTTGAATAAGAATGTCCCCTACAGGCTCCAAGTACTTGGACATTTTGTCCCACTTGGTGGTGCTGTTTTAGGAGGTGTGACCTTGCTGGAGAAAGCCAGTCACTGTAAGAGTTCTTAAGCCTTGCCAGATTTCTAGTCCCTTTCTGCTTCCTGTGCCTGCTTGAAGATGTGAGCACTCAGTTATCTGCTCCAGTCACCTCTGCTTACACACACACACCCAATTATGGACTCCCTCTGGAAGCTTAAGCTCAAATAAATCATCCTTCCATAAGTTGCCTTGGTCATTGATAGGTAAAAGTTGGGAGAGAGCATGCGGTGGAGAGCACGAGTGGATGGATGAGGCACCAAGGCACAGATGGAATTCTCAGCAGGATACAGCTTTATTTCGCATGGGGCACCTTTCCCTTGGGGAAGGGAAAGATGTCGGTGGAGGGAAAGATGTCAGGGAAGGGAAGGGAAGGGAAGGGAAGGGAAGGAAAGGGAAGGGAAAGATGTCAGGGAAGGGAAAGATGTCCGCCCACGGGTTGTGAGCTGGGACTTTATATATGGGGGCTTGAGGAGAGACAGGCTGCTTCTCAGCAGAGTTTATTTCCCTTGACTCCAAAGGTCAAGGTGAGGTCCCTGTTGGGGAGGGGGGGAGCTGCTGCTGTTTGGAACCCTAACATTCCAGCCTTTTGAGTTATAGGATAGGGGGCACCGTTGTCATCTTGCTACTTCCTGCTGGACAGGGTCGACATGGGGGGTAGGCTGGTTTAGGGGTCCACTAGGCAGCAGGGGTTGTCTCTCCGTGCATCTAAACAGGGTCCTCGATGGTTGACAGGCGCTCGTATACATGTGAAGGGAAGGAAAGTAACAACCGATTAAAATTAGTAAGAGTTAATTTTTGGATTTGGTCCTGAAAATATCTGAAGAGACAAGGAGCAATGGTTAGCACCAAGGTAATAGCTTAGTTTTCTTTTATTGTTTTCCTTCTTCTGCCAGGGCTGAACTTGAGGGTGGTGGACTCAGGATTTGTTTTCAGGCATTGTGATAGCTGTTAGAGTG
>NW_008359963.1:3787658-3788432 GCF_000622305.1 Nannospalax galili | reverse complement strand
GGCCTCACCGAGATTCGCCTGAGAAATAGAAAGGGAGAGCTTTTGCATGAGATCTCTGCCAAGTAGGGGGGTTGGGCAGGTGGGCATAACCAGGAAGGAATGAGTTAAAGGCATCTTCCAGAATACACAGGCTAAGGATCCTGTTGATTTGGGGTTGTGAGGCTTCCCATCAACCCCCACCACAGAGATCTGTGAGGGAAAAACTTTACCAAAGTAGGAAGGGAGAACTGACCATGATGTGCCAGTGTCAATAATGAAATTAATTATCTTACCCACCACCATGGCTGAAACCCTGGGCACCTCCACTGTGATAATCATAGAATCAGTGGGGGCCGAGAAGTCAGGGCGTCATCAGTCTTCAGCCGCCAGGCCTAGACGGTCGTTCACTGAACCCTGTAAATGAGGCTGGGTCTTGGAGGTGAGTGGCCTTCCGTGGCATTGCAAAGAAGGACAATCAACTATCCAGTGACCTTGTTGCCCACAGGAAGGACAGGGTCCAGGTGGTGACCGTGGGTTAGGGCATTGCCTTACCCAATGTCCAGTCACTCCACACTTGAAACAGGGTCCTGGTGGATGTTGTTGGGCCCCATTGGTGTTCGAAGTGTTCTAGGGAGGAGCCCTTAGGACTGCAGCCATAAGTTGGTACTTTTGCTTGGACAGCGTAAGCTTGTCTGCCTTCTCCTGTTCCTTTCAGTTATAAAAGACTTTGAATGCCATGTCCAACAGATCTGTCATGGGGGTTTCAGGACCCTTGTCTAAGCGCCTAAGTTTCAT
>NW_008359963.1:3782201-3786068 GCF_000622305.1 Nannospalax galili | reverse complement strand
GATTCAAGTTAAATTCCCGAACCCCAGGGCAGCGTCCTGCAATCACTGGGAAGGGGGGGGGAATACGAGTTGTGTGTGTCCCCACCAGTGACCACAGCATCCTGTAGTCAAAGGCAGGGCGGAACCTCCCACACACCGGTGTGATTTTGAGCGAGTAAAAATGAGTTAGGAGAGGTTCTGCAATGTGGTGCAAGTGACCAGCCAATAGGAGCCAAAGTATAAAAATGAGTTAGGAGAGGTTCTGCAATGTGGTGCGTGACCAGCCAATAGGAGCCAAAGTATAAGGAAACAAGGTAGTGGGTCTGGAGGCTGAGATGGACCGGGAATGGAGAAGAATGGACAGGCCTAGATGAAGCTCAGAGTAGCCAGTAAATGGAGGGAGAGGAGAGAGAGAGAGAGAGAGAGAGAGAGAGAGAGAGAGAGAGAGAGGGGGGGGGAGGGAGAGAGAGAGAGAATGACTGAATCCACATACTGTGCCGGGCAGTTCAACCAGTGCTGTCCAGTGGCCTTGAGTGAGGTCCGGGAGTGACCGAATTCGATTGGAAAGGAAATGAAAAGAAAACTGGCGGAGAGCAGTGAAGGGGAAAGGGGAGAAAGAGAGAGGGAGAGAGAGCTGAAAGGAACGGGAGAGGGGAGAGAGATAGAGGGTGGAGGCGTACCTTAATGCTGGGGAAAGGGGAGAGAGAGAGGGAGAGAGAGCTGAAAGGAACAGGAGAGGGGAGAGAGATAGAGGGTGGAGGTGTACCTTAATGCTGAATCAGTGGTGTTTGTAGCGGCCAGTAATGACAAGTGAGTCCGAAAGTTTTACATGCAAGATCCCTTGAAGTAAGAGCTGGTTTTGGCACCATCTGATAGGTAAAAATGTTGGGAGAGTGCGTGCAGTAGAGAGCACGAGTGGATGGATGAGGCAACGAGGCACAGATGGAATTCTCAGCGGGATACAGCTTTATTTCGCACGGGGCACCTTTCCCTCGGGGAAGGGAAAGATGTCAGCCCATGGGTTGTGAGCTGGGACTTTATATATGGGGGCTTTAGGGTGTGGAAGGGGGGAATGTTTGGGGCAGAAATCAGGGAGGGGGAAGCAGGTAGGATTAGGGTGTGGAAGTGTTTACTTTTTCCTCTTAAGAGGAAATCTGCTTATCTTATCTTTGGAGGTCAGAGGAAAGGCAGGCTGCTTCTCAGCAGAGTTTGTTTCCCTTGACTTCAAAGGTCAAGGTTCTTATCAGCTAAGTTCCCTTTTTCGGGCTCCAAAGTCTGTAGGTCCCTGTTGGGGAGGGGGGGAAGCTGCTGCTGTTTGGAACCCTAACAGTCATGATGTTTTAACACAGCAACAAAAAAGTAACTAACACAGAAGTTGGTACCAGGAAAACGGAGTGTCCCTGTGAAGAATTTGACCATGGAGTTAATGAAGGAATGTGAAAGACTGTAGGCTTGGACAAGAAAAACAGTTGACAACTATAAGCAGAACTTAACAGGCTATTCTCGGAACCTGGAAGAAAGCAATACTGAGACCAAAGTAGTTGCAGAGAGAAATTAGGACTTAAGTAGCAACCGAGATACTTTGGCAAAGCATCAGACTGCAGTCTGGCCCCAACGTAAGAGCTTGCTAAGGCTAAGCTGAAAAGTAATGGACGAGTTTCTTTGGTGAAGGAAATTTTAAGACAGCCTAATGTGAATAGGTGGCATGGTTATTAATGGTGAATATTATGGAGATCTAGGACAGAAAGAATGCAGAATATACAGTCTAGAGAGAGAGAGAGAGCACTGTGAAGTTTAATGATGTTGGAGCCAAGGTTTATACTGAAGGAGAGGCTTAGATAAGGAGATTAGAGCCATTAAGCAGAGGCCTAGAGATTTGCACTTAAACAATAGAAAGAGTACCTTCAGGGCAAGACCGCACCCAGCTAAGCCTCCAAAGTGGGAAAGGAAAATGCCAGAAAGGTTTTCTGCTCCTAGAAAAACACAGCATAGAAAGTTGCTAATGTAGATGAAGCAGGCCAGGGTCCATCCCAGGCTGTCACACGGAACTTGGTAGGGTCTTTCATGTGATCCTGACTTAAGAGGCTTGAAAGATGCAAGAATAAAAGGGTCATCAGTTCTTCCACTGTTTCAGAGAGCCACTGAGGCCAGGCAGTGTGCAACAGGGGCAGCGCTACACAAAGAAGACCCTGACAGGCCATTGCATGAAGCTGTAGACGTGAAGCCTGGTTGGCAGTAGAAACCCCAAGATGCTGGAGATGCGAGAGCTGTGAGACATATTGCCAAGGAGAGCTGTATACAGGGAGTGGTACCAGCCTAAGAGAAAGGTGTATGTTCCACACAGTAGAGCTGAAAGGTTTGAGCCATCCAAGTCCTGTGGAAGTAAAGTCCTAGATATTGAACATGAAGCTACTGAATTTGGTGTTTGCCCTGCTGGTTTTCAGTCTTGTTTTTTTTCCAGGGCTTACAGTTAAGAGAATGCTTTGTGTCTCAGAAGAGCCTCTGGACTCTGGACATTTGAATAATATTGGGCCTGCAAAGACTATGGGGACTTTTGAAGGTGAACTAAATGAATTTTGTGTTTTATATAGTCATGAACCTATAAGGCCGAGGGAGTTAAATGTGATGGTTTGAAAGAGAATGTCCCCCATAGGCTCCAAGTATTTGGATATTTTGTCCCTCTTTGGTGGTGCTGTTCTGGGAGGTTTTAGGAGGTATGGCCTTGCTGGAGGAAGCACATCACCGAGGATGGGCTGTGAGACTTCTTAAGCTTCACCAGAGTTTCAGTCACTCTCTGCTTCCTGTGCCTGCTTGAGAATAGGATTGTTTGGCTTTCTGCTCTGGCTACCTCTGCCACTTTGTCCCCACTCCACCCCTGCCATGAGGGACTCTCTCTGGAACCTTAAGCTCAAATAAACTCCCTTCTATAAGTTGCCTTGGTCATGGTGTTTTATCACAGTAAAAGAAAAGTAACTAATACAAACCTGCTGCTATTATTTTGCTATATGGCCATGTTGTCAAATTGCATTCAAAATATTTATGTATACCGTATACATCCATAGAAACCTTTTTTTTTTTTTTTTTGGAAATGGACAGCAATCACTGAAGAGATACATAACTGGTCAAAGTGCTAAGAATGAGTGACTGAGTCCTCAGCCTTAAATAGGACATCTATATTAATCCTCCCTCCCCCATACCACCGCCAGTGCTCAGGGAACATCATGGAGGACGAGGAAGAAAGAATTTAAGAGCAGAAAGATGAGGAAGTATGTATCCATGTAGCAAAGAAAAAGAGGTTTAAAGCAGATTGTTCTGACTCTGTTGGTTCTCAGACATGTGACCTTGAGGCAGAGGGTGTTACTTAACACTCGATGCCTCCACTTTGAACAGTATTGGGCATACACAACCTTAAGAAGATGTGAAATGAAATGTTTGGCATCCCTAGAAGGTGAATAATCACAGTCTATTCTCATTGACATTGAATATTTTGCTTCGCAAGGCACAATGAGTTAGGGCAAAGGACATTTGCAGGAACAGTGCTGGGAGGTCATCATGGTTCTCTTATGAATGCATAGGAGGGCCTCTCTCTACATCCTACATCGTTGTCTTTAACCTGTGAGCTAAAGGCCCTAACACCATGACTGCAGCATATGGATGAGCCTGGCAAGAAAAACAGTACTTTTCTGTGTCGCATTTCTCAAACAACATTCTAAGAAACACTTAACAGGCTCTGCATGAGAAATTCTAAGTTCAAATTCATTTAGGTCAAAGATATAAAGTTTTAGCTATACAAAATCAGTATGATCTAGAGTGCTATTGCTACAGCATAATGTCTATAGCTAAGAGCAGGTACTATATACTTCAAATTTTCTAGAAGAGTTGGGGGCT
>NW_008359963.1:3727011-3782177 GCF_000622305.1 Nannospalax galili | reverse complement strand
ACACACACACACACACACACACACACACACATGTAATAGTAAGAAAAAGCATAAGCATAGAGGAAACATTTAGAGGTGGATAAGCCCAGTGCCTTGATGGTGGGATGTATATTTGTCTTCAAAGTCAGCAGGTTGTGCACATCTTAAATGTAATTCTCATTATCTCATTATATATTTAGCTTATTATATGTCAATTGTAGCTCAGTAAATTGGCCTCAAGGAATCGTTTGGGAAAAATGTCTATTCAAGTCCCTCTTGCCAATCAAAGATCATTAGCTTATGAAAGATTCTGAGAATCTCCACTGTGGATACCCACTTAGCTTTGTAACTGAGGCATTTTATCATTAGGCAGGATTTATTCCAGGAAAGCAAAAGTGTTGAATACCAAGAAATGTATCCAGGTCAGCCAAGATCTTGACAAAATCTTATGGTAGAAAAATCACACACTGAATATGAAAAGGAATTTGAACTGCACAAGTCATTCTAATTAAAACATTATATAAGACGGGAAATAAAAGAAGTATTTTGACAGGTGTGGTGGCACATGCCTGTAATCTCAGGAGACTGAAGAGGTGGCAGGTGCCTGTAATAGCAGCACTCAAGAGACTGAAGCAGGAGAACTTTGAATTTTGAGCCAGCCTGGGCCACATGGTCTCCATTTTTTAAACATAGCAAACATTCTAGAATAACCTATACTGAAAAGCAAACTAAACTGGTTTTAATTTTTGGGTTTTTTTTTTTTGGTTTTAATTTTTTTATTTTGTTTTGGGTTTTTTTTTTTTTTGGTCTTTTTGAGACAGGGTCTCTCTGTAGTCCCAGCTGTCCTGGAACTTACTCTGTAGACCAGGCTGGCCTTGAACCCACAGAGAGCCGCTTGCCTCTGCCTCCCAAGTGCTGGGATCAAAGGAGTGACCCACCATACCTGGCTTCCTTGGTTTTAATTTTTAAAAGAAACTAGACAGAGATTGTTACTATTGCTATCACCGTTAAGTTTTATGTTTCCTTACGGGTTTTAACACAATAAGACAGCATAAAATAGCTTGGATGAACACTGAGTGAGAACACAGATGGTTGCTGTTGTTAATTGTTTTGTTTTCTTTACAGACAGTCTCAAGGCTTGCCTTGAACATAGGATACTCCTGCCTTAGCCCCCAAGTGCTAGGATTGCAGACATACACCACCATGTCCAAAAAGAAGAAAGATTTACCTCTTTTTAATCACTCAAAGTCAATGATATAGATTACCAGCATAATTTCAGAAAAGTGATTGGGAACATGAAGAAATCAAATGTCAAGAAATAGCTTTTATGTACGAGGAGCACATAGAAACAGAAACAGTTTATTTTACCAAAATGACAGTGCATCTATAAAGTACTTAGGAATATGGCTAATAAGAAGAATGTAGGCAGGCTGGAGAGATGGCTCAGTGGTTTAGAGCACTGACTGTTCTTGCAGAGGACCCAGGTTCAAATCCCAGTACCCACATGGTGGCTAATAACTGTCCATAACTCCAGTCCCAGGGGATCTGATGCCCTCTTCTGACCTCCATTGGCATTGCACAACACAGGTTCACCTATACACATGCAGGTAATACACTCATGCACTTAAACTAAAAATAGTAAATAAAATAAATAGAGTGTAGGATTCATATGGAAAAAATATAAAATGTTATTTAAACAAGGTCAGGGACATGGTTCAGCAGGTAAAAGGACATAAGCCTAAAGACCTGAGCTCAGTCTCTAGAATCCATGTAAAGGAGCCAGACACATTGATGTTAGCACTCTTTCAGTGAGATGGGAGGCAGAGGCAGAAGAAGAGTCTGAAAGCTTGTGGAATACACAGTTCAGGGGCAGAAACAAGAGCAACCCTGCTTCAAAACAAGGTGGAAGTTCAGAGCCAACCAACTCATCAAAAGCCATCTTCTGACCTTTAAAAGTGCTCTGTGGCACACATGCATACACTAAATTAATTAAAAAGTTATTTAAAACATTGTATTCATTTTTATTTTATGTGTATGAGTGTTTTATGTGCATATATGTAAGTTCACCATGTGTCATGCAATGCTATGCAGAGGCCAGAAGAGGGTATCAGATCCCCTAGGACTGGAGTTACAGATGGTTGTTAGCTGCCATGTGGTCTCTGGGAATTGAACCCGGGTCCTCTGAAAGAACAGCAAGTGTTCTGAACTTCCGAGCCATCTCTCTAGTCCCCCAATTTAAAAGTTATTAAAACATACCAGGATACATCTTTAATCCAAGCACTTAGGAGGTAGAGGCAGACAGATGTTTGTGAGTTCAAGGTCTACACAATGAGTTTCAGGCCAGTTAGAACTACATAGTGAGACCTTGTCCCCAAAACACCCCCCCAAAAAAAACCAAAAAAAGAATTACTAAAACATAAAAATAACAGTGCTGTTCAGTAAGCATGTTCTTATATAAGAATAATATTTGTTACACTTAGACATCTGTATTCCTATCATATCAAAATATATCATGTTCTTGAAGGGACAGAATATAAATTTTGTTAAAATTAGTATATCAATTCAATGAATAAATGTCTAAGGAGAACCAAGGCAGCAGGAGCAGGGAGTGAGGGAAGGCCTGCCTCCCTGGGCTCTGTCCCCCCACAGCAGGTGCACTTGGCTCAGAGTGGAAGAACATAAAGACAGATTCTTAGGCAGACTAGAACATACAGTACGTGTAAGAAGTATTCATGCCAATTCAGTAAAAAAGAAAGAAAGAGAAACAAGAATAGAGTGTTTAAATGAAAGAGGGTCAGCATAATTAATCCTTCATCTCTTCAAGAACAATGGAGCCCTATATAACACTGTATTTAAAACTCAATTTCAGGTGAATATATAAATATGAAAAATTAAACCAAATTTTTTGGACAGATGTCAGTGAAATTCTAAACTAATCTTATAGTTTAAAAGTTGTAAATAGCAGTGTAAGCAGTTAACCACATAACAATATGAAATAGGATATATTTTATCATATTCAAATATTTCACGATATCACATGTGAAACTATATCACATGACAAAAGATGTCATACCCAAAATCAATAGAGAAACCAGAGATTGGGTACAAAGGAATTGTACCACCCAGAAAAGCATAATTTCCACACTAAACAAAAATGTCAAAAATCTGAGTGGACTGAAAATACACTAAAGCACATATGTAGACAACCCATAGACGTACAAACAGAAATATCAAATGTGTCAGCAAAAAGATGATCAAATGTGTTCCTCATCAAGAAAAAGGCAAACCAAAAGAAATAAGGAGACCTTATTTTATAAGAACAGTAAACATTTTAAAACCGTAAACGCTAGGGTCAATTTTTCTACCAGAATGAAGGCTCTGTAGGGAGAGCAATATTTATGTGTTTTATTCACTACATAGCTAGAATGTAAAGTAGGGTCTGGTTAAAGAAGAAAAGGAGATTCTTATTCAACATTCGTACAGTGAACATCGGGCACAGCTCACAATTCTGTGCTCCCTGTGTGCTCAGCAGGCAGAAATTCTCTCCAGTGAGGTAAGAGATGATGAGTGGCAGAGCTAGAACTTGAACCCAAGCCCTCTGGGACTGGAGTTTCTGTATCTAATGACTGGCTAGAGTGTGGGAAAAGGGAGTAATCTGTATGAGGAAAACAACCTGTCAGGAATCCCACTCCTGGAGATAAAAATACCAAAGTAAGGATGCATGTTATTTCCCCGTTGTCCAAGTAGAGAGAAAAGGAGATTGCTGAGTAAATGTGTGTTAAATGCATACCACATTACGGTACACTAGCGTGACTCTATGACAGCTAGAGCCATGGCACTCAACAAGGAGCAATTCAGTAGTAAGAATGTGGGGCAAAAAATCAAGATGCAGAGGCATAAATAGAGAATGTTCCCATTTTGTTAAAAAATGCCGAAATTCTCCCTCTCTCTCTCTCTCTCTCTCTCTCTCTCTCTCTCTGTGTGTGTGTGTGTGTGTGTGTGTGTGTGTGTAATGGCACATGACTAACAGAGAAAGAGTTCTAGGTGGTTTGCTATGACAAGTACCCTACATGGAGACTGATACCTGTGGAACCAGGAGAATAAGGCAGAAATGAACCAAAAACAAGAAAAGATTATATTTTTAACAATATTTTATTTTTACATATGTGCATGAGTATGTGAGTACAGGTGCCCACAGAATCCCAAAGAGGGCATCAGATCCCCCTGGACCTTCAGTTATAGGCAGTTGTAAACTGCCAACCTGGGTGCTAGGAACCAAACTCAGGTTCTCTGGAAGAGCAGCAGCAAGTGTTCTTAACCATTGTGCCATCTCTCTAGCCCAAGACAGTATTTTTAAAAAGTGTTTATGATTTCATTTGTGTATTACTTAAAATTTGTATGATAAAACAGATACTCCATTTGGCTCCCTTTTTAGTAAATTTGTTTTCTGTTCTTTAGTTCTGACAGGTGTTTGTAGATTTTGATACAAGCCTTTTACTAAATAGGCTGTTTGACAGCATTTTCCTGTGGTCTGTGGCTTGCTTTTTTATTTTATTCATGCAGAACTTTGAAGTGAAGAAGGTTTAAATTTTTATGATGTTCAATTGGCCACTTTTTCTTGCATATTTAACTGCTTTTATGAGTTATATAAGAAATATATGCCTGTCTCCGAGGTCATAAATTTTTCTCCTCTATTTATTTATAAACATTCTGTGGTTTTCCTTTTACCTTTCATGTTTATAGCAACAATTCATTTCTAGTGAATTCTCATGTGTGGTTAAACAAGTTGACATTTGTTTAAGGTCTTTAGTCACCATGGTAGCATAATTTAACACCACAATAAGATTCCACCACGAATCAGCCAAAATACCTAAACTGTAAACAGCTAACAGGTGCTTGAAAACATATTTAACAACTGGAACGCACACCTGTTATTGGTGGGCCTATAAACATTTTAGAAACTTTGGAAAACAATTGAGTTGTGTAGTGGTTAATATGATTGTTAAGTTCACTGGATCTAGAATCAATTAAAAAACAAACCTCTGGACATTCCTGTGAGGATTTTCTTGATCAGATTATCTGAAGTGGGAAGACCCAACTTGACTGAAGGGGGCACCTTCTGGTGGCAGCCCAAATAACTGCTGTTGCTGCATCCCTTCACCTAGATCAGAACCAGCTTCTTATTCTCTATTCATAAGAGCATCAAACTAAAATTAACCAAACATTTGTCCCAGGTGAATGCATTTTTTTAAAAAAGACAAAACTGTGGGGCTGGAGAGATGACTCGGGTTAAAAGCACTGGCTGCTCTTGCAGAGAACCTGAGTTCGATTCCTAGCACCCACATGTTGGCTAACAGCCATCTGTAACTCTAGTTCCAGGGGATCTGACACCATCTTCTGACCTTCACGGAAATTGCATGACATGGGTGCACATACATACATGCAGCAATACACTCGTACACATAAAAATAATAATAAAATAGTAAAAAGGAAGATAAAACTGTGGCACATCCGCAATGCTATTTAATCACAAACAGTAACGTACTGATTCATAAACATCATAGATGAAGCCCAACAATATTATGCTGAGTTAAGAAGCAAGGCGGGCCAATGCACACATCGTTTCCTTTATATGAAATGAGGCCAGTGCCTAGTCCTGAGTGTGGAGGAACTGATTGCGAAGAGCACCAGAGGGTACTCTGTGGGATGATGGACACATTCAACATCATGACCAAGATGAGGGTGAGACCCTGGATACATTAGTCATGCTCACTCAACTGCACTGTTAAAAAACCATCCAGCCTAAGAAAATCATACTTCAATAAACAAAGAAAAATGAAGATAACTGAATTAGTTTAAGAAACGCAACACACAAATAAAATCAAGCCATTGGCAAAGGGAGGCTCTTTGACACCAGGGGGATGTATGTCAGCACTGTCTCCTGGGCGTCTGTGATCCTTGCCAAACTACTCCCTGCCATTGAATCAAAGCTTCGGCCTTTTAAAATGAGCACAAGTCATCATGTACTATCTTCAAAGGGGAGAATCTGCCACTCCTCCAAAATGTTAGATTCATTCATTTCCCGGGAATTTATTATGGTCTGTCAATGTCCTGTTTCAAAATGGCCTGTGTGAGTTTCATGAGCTGATACTGCCTGTGAGCTATGGGCCTCTCTATGGCTTCACAGACAACTGGGGGCCTCTGCTCTATACCTAGCACATTTGAATGAAACCTATCATGTAGGGGTAGTAATTTATAAAGCATGTATGATCCTACCCTGGCCTTAGATTCTGAGACATGGAAGCTCAGTGGTTTCTGCTCCCAGTAGCCGTCTGCAAGTAGAGTCGGGTCAAAAAAGATGAAGAGCAGTTGCCAAGCATTCCAGTAGCCTGAAGAGCTTGTGAAAGTACCATTTCCCAGCCCCAATTATTCCACCAAATCCAAGTGTCTAGGGCTGAGGCCTGGGAGCTGACAGATCAAGGAGTCCCTTCAGACATCTCAATATACAGTCAGGATAGACAATCATCATTTCAAAGAAAGAGAATTTTGAAAACCTAATGACATGCAGCCATTTTTAAGAGAGAAGGAAACGTACCCTGGATGAGGAAGGAAAAAGATAAATAACTGGAGCCAGATGTGGTGGCGCACGCCTTTAATCCCAGCCCTTGGGAGGCAGAGGCAGGCCCATCACTGGAAGATCGAAGCCACCCTGGTTCACATCTTGACTTCCAGGAGGGCTGTGACTGGGGACACCCTGTCAAAAAACAATCAACAAAAAGACCAAAGAAAGAAAAAGAAATAACTGGAGAAATGGCTCAGCAGTTAAGAGCACTGGCTGCTCCTGCAGAAAACTTGGGTTTGGTTCCCAGCACCAGCTTTAGATGGTGACTAACAACCATCTAAAATTCCAGTTCTAGGGGATTCTGACCTCTGTGGGCATTGCATGACATGGGTGCACTTACATACATGCAGGCAATACACCCATATACCTAAAAATAGTAAATAAAATATCTTAAAAAGTAATAAATGCATGAAATCCCAGAATTTCCTCTCCTAATTCAAGTGCACTGCCAGATGGAAACATGTGAGGTACTCAAAAGACAGCTCTGGTCCAGTAGGTACAGCCTTAGAATGGCTGACTGATTGTAACATATCCAGAAGTCATAAAAAATCCCCGCCTCTCTGAGCAAGGCAGCTTATCATTTCTTGCACCTGTCCTACTTAGTTCCACCTGATAACCTTCCTCTTCACTCACTGGGAATCTTATTGCCTGCGTGGTAAACCACATTTCTGTTCTTCAGAACCTGGTCTGCACCCCACTGCTAGGGAGCTTCATGGATAGACTGCTTGGTTGCACCGAGCCTTTCCAACGCAGAGTACATTCCCTGAAACAGCAGCATCAGCACCAGCCCTCTGGGAGCTAGTACAAAAATGCAGGACCTTAGGCCCCGCTGAAAAGCTGCATTTCAGCAAGATCCCAGGTGATTATGAGAATGCATGAAATCTGGTGGGGGGGGGTATGGAGGTGCAGGTGGGTGAAGGAGTCTAAATACGACTAAGATGTATGAATTGTACAAAAATTCAATAAAAAATATATATATTGAAAAAAAGAGCTCAGCAACTGTTGTCTCATAAGTCACACAAGCCAGAAGTGAGCAGGGCAGACAAAGACCACCGGCTGATCCTTCACACCATAGGGCTCCTGTTTGGGCTGCTTTGTAGGATCTCACTACAGAGGCAGTTTGTTCTAAGTTCTCTCACGTTCTTTCCTAGTTCAGTGGGCAGGGAGCTGAAGAGCGTCTTCCACTCCTTCCTCATCCCCGTGAGGTACTGGTGATGTGGCAAAGGACAGAAGAGAAAGTCTTTTCCACACGTAGAGCAGGAGAAAGGGTTGAATACAGGGTTGGAAATGTAGTTCAGTTGGTAGAGTACTCACCTAGCCTGTACAAAGTCCCGGGTCTGATCCCCAGCATCAGGCAAACTGAGAATAGCATCTCGTGCCAGTTTACAGGATGCAGGCAGCAGGAGCAGAAGTACAAGGTCATCCTCAGTTACACTGTAAGCTTGAGGCCAGCCTAGAATATATGACATCCTGACTCAAAAAAAGTAAAATAAAATTGAGGGCTGGTAAGGAACCGACTGTGACTAGTAATAATCAGATACATAGAGATTAGAAACTCAAGTGCAAACATCTTAATGTCAATTGCATTGAAAATGAATTTTCCTGTATAAAACTGTTTATTTTAATAATGAAATGGAGATCTTTTTTTAAAGGTTATTCATTCGATTTTATGTGTTATGTCTTATAGGGTTTATACTGAGTTCAATATTGCATAACCATAACAATTCAACTGTAAACCTAAAAATTTACAGCCAATTTTGAAAGCGACGCATCTTAGCTCTGGAGATTGTTATTGAATATGACAATGATGTTGTAATGAAATGCTTCTTCTAAGTATGTGGTTATTAAATAATTTTAAAAAATAAATAAAATACAAAAAAAATTGAGGACTGGTGAGATGGCTCAGTGGGTAGAGGCACTTGCCACCAAGCCTGATGACCCGAGTCAATCCCCTGGGATCCACATGTGGAAGGAGAGAACTGACTTCCTCTTGTTGACCCCTGACCTCCACGTGAGCATAAATAAATAAATAAATAAATGTAATAAAAATGAATGAAATTGAGATGTAACTCATATCACATACAATTCAAGTTGTTCTTTTTAAAAATTATTTATTGTGTGTATGTTTCTGTGTAGACACATGCATGCAATGATGTGTGGAGGTCGGAGAACACCTTGTGGGAGTCAGTTCTCTCCTTCTATCATGTGTGCTCTGGGGATTGAACACAGGTGGTCAGGCATAATGGCAAGTGCCTTTACCCAAATTCATGTTTTAAGATGCACAATTCAGTAGTGTGTGTGGTCACAAAGTCGTACAACCATCACACTATCTAATTTCAGAATATCTTTATCACAAGAGAAGCTCTTATTCAATTAGCACCCCTCCCCACCTCTCTCTCCCTGTCCTGGAAACCATCCATATGTTTTGTGACTCAAGGGATTTGCCTACTGTAGGTATTTTCTAGAAGTGGAATCCTACCTAGATCGTGTGACTTTTGGGGTCTGGCTTCTTTCATTTGACTTAATTAAGACCATTGGCCTCTCCTTCATACCTCAGGGCTCCTGTTTGGGTTGTTTTGTAAGATCTTACTACCAATGGCAGTAAGATTCATCCATGTTATATCATGCATCAGTGTGGAGTTCATTTTCATGGCTAAATAATATCCACTTTCACAGATACACCAAACTTTGCTCCTTCGTTATTATTATTAGATGGGCAGGTAAGTTGTTTTCACTTTGGGGATATTGAGATTAATAACACTATGGACATTTGTGAGCAGAATCTGGATTTTAAATATCCTTCAAAGGCTATGTGTTAAAGTCTCAGTCACCAGCCAGGGGTGCTATTGGGGGTGGAACTTTTAGGAAGTAGGGCCTTCTAAGAGTCAGTTAGGTCACTGGGAATATACCATTAAAGCAGGTGTTTAGACCCAGCCACTTTCACATCTCTTCTGCTTTCCAGTGGAAAGCTGACGTGAGGTAAGCTGCTTTGCTCTCCCATGTGCTCCTACCATTAGTGTTCTGCCTCACCACAAGCCCAAAGAGATGTGGCCCCTGAAACTGTGAGCAGACAGCCCTTTCCTCCTTCTGAGTTCTTTATCTCCAGGTTTTTTGTTGTTGTTTTGTTTTTTGCTGCAGCAATGGAAGGATGACTACAAGTATCTCAATATGCCTTCAGTAATCTTTGCTTTGATACCTAACATGTTTTAAAATGTTTATTTTAATATGGGGTGGGGGCAGCTACCCATATGTGGTTGCACATGGAGGCCAGAAGAGGGCATTGGATGCCATGGAGCTGGAGTTGCAGGCTGTGAGCCTCCCAGCATGGATGCTGAGAACTGAGCTCCAGTCCTGTGCCAAAGCAGTGTGCACTCTTAACCATTCAACCATGCCTCCAGAGACAAATATAGAACATTTTTATGTGATGATTTCCAAATGCATACTGATTGACTACGTCATATGAATTCATGTGAATCGCAGAGCAGGCTGGACCCTAGGCTGTCCATGTTCTGCTGGGTCCCCAGGGACTTGCACGAGGTCACAAGACAGAAAACAAAGGAGTTCAGGTCTCTAGACAAACCACAAGCAACAGCCCATCTCTGGCCCTCCCTTCCTTTCCTGCCTTAAGACTTAATATTTTTGTTAAAAATAAAAGGGACTAGAGAGATGGCTCAGTGGTGAAGAATACTTCCTGCTCTTCATGAGGACCCAAGTTTGGTTCCCATCATCCACATCAGGCATCTCACAACCAGTTCCAAAAGACCTAACACTTTCTCCTTACCTCTGCAGGCACCTGCACACATGTGGCATACATTCACATAGAAGAATTCATATGCACATAAAATAAAAACAAAAATAAATCTTTAAAGAAGAAAAGAAAAAAGAAAACTCGACGCATAAGCCTACAGCGACACCATCCATAGAGTTACCTTTTAATAGGAGGTGGGGGTGGGGGCTTCTCTGCCTCTGCTTGTTAATTGGATTTAGTCACTTCTCAGAAATGCAACCAATTTCTCAATTTCTCAAGTCTGTTTGTGACTGTCTGGTGGCCTTTTTAATACCTAGTCTTTGTTGTAGGCATAAAGCCTCAAATAAAATGAGAAAAATACTCAAAGGAAAATCTTATTTTCAGGAATTAATGGACTGCTTGAGTCTCAGCAGGAAGAAATATGGATTGAATTACTTGTTCTTGGATAAAGAGCTTGGTGACATGCCCACTTTGTGCCCTTTCATAAAGCATTATATTTGTAAATTTCTGTGGTGTGCTGCCTCAGTAATATATGTGTCCAAACTGGAGATCTTGTTGAAGCAGGAAGCCACTCGCTGAAGTGAAACAAAGGTCATGATTGCATAATAGTAAGGGTGCCATGTCAGGGTAGGATGTAAAAATACTTGATTTACAATTTGAAGTAAAATCAGTTAATCAGGAGTCAGAGAGCTATAACTTAGTTTAGCAAAAAATATCAGCAAGCAGTGATAGAGGCTGTGGGTGTATCTCGGTGGTTGAGTGCTTATTTGGGATGTGTAGGCCTCTGGGTTCCATCCCCAGCACTGAAGAGAACAGACAAGAAAGGGAAAGAAGAGTGAAGAGGAAACTAATAGCTACGCTTGGTATTGCGCATCCTCATTTCAGCACTCGGGAGGCCACGGGACAACCAGTTCGAAGCCAGGCTGGGTTATAGAGTGAGGCTGGGTTATTTTGTGAGATCTTGTCTCAACAAACCAAGACAAAATAAACAGGGCTAGAGAGATGGCTCAACAGTGAACAGCATTTGCTTCTCTTACAGAGGAACTGAGTTTTGTTTCCAGCAACAGAGAATCAGAGTGTCTTTTTGACCTCTACAGACACCTACACACATGTGGCACACACATGGGGACACGTGCACACATACACATAAAATAAATCTTACAAAAAGGTGATTCTAGTTCACTTCTTCTTTCTCCTTATACAAGAAACTACTAATATTTAATATGGGCTCAACGATATGATCAGTCCTTGGAGGGAACTGTCATGGCCTAGCAAGCAAACACAGCCTCCCATGGGAAATGTCACGTGATACCTGCTCTACAGATGTGAGCTCCAGGGACATGGGTACAGTCAACTGGAAGGAAACAAACAATGTAATTATGGAGAATGGTCAGCCCACTGAGAGAGAGGTTCAAAGGAAGTAATGGGCAGGGCTGGAAGAGGAGGAGAGAGCATTAGGGGCCTGTATTGTCCTTTTCTTTTTTTAATTTTTCATTGAGCTTTTGTACATTTCATACAACAGTTCTTAATCAAATTCAGACCCCCTCCCTCACCCGTGACCCCCCCATTCCCATTCCCCACCGGACTGCATGTATTCTGCAGTACATGTTAAGTCCTAGCTAGTCAAGCAATTGTACCCAGATGTACTACCCAGTAGTAATCAATCTCCAATAGTTTCCAGATTAGGGCCGACCTGCTATCCATTTCCTTGGCTCCACTCTGGGCCCTTGTCTGATTGAGTTGCCATGGTTCCTGTGCTCGATGTCACCATCACCACAGGTTCACATGTGCAAGTTCCAGTGGCCTGAAAGCCTCCGCTTCCCTATTTTCATGGACCAACCCTGGCTCTTACAATCTTCCCACCCCCTCTTCCACAATGGTCCCTGAACCATGGGTGGGAGAGGTTTGATATAGGAGTCCTACCCAGTGATACACACTCTGCAGTTTCTTATTCTTTAAAAGTTGGTCAGTTGTGGCATTTGTGTGCATCTGTTGAATAAGGATGCTTCACTGGTGAAAGTTGAGGGATGCACTAGTTTTCTCTCTACCCCTCATTCTATGTTCCATGAGTCTTGGGTGTAGAGGTTTCACTGTGGCTATGTCACCTAGGACTGGGGATCTCTCAGAAATGTATTCTCCGTGTCCGACCTGTATTGTGCTTTTAAGTGGAAAGACATCACGGGGAATGTTCACAGTTGTGAAAAGAGTAG
Organism: Nannospalax galili; assembly: GCF_000622305.1. Classification (NCBI taxonomy): domain Eukaryota; kingdom Metazoa; phylum Chordata; class Mammalia; order Rodentia; family Spalacidae; genus Nannospalax; species Nannospalax galili. The sequence goes on along the minus strand of NW_008359963.1, from coordinate 3,769,618 downwards.
AAACATCCTTAATACCTAACAGTATGTATGCCATGTTTTGGTAAAAAGAATATAGTATGAAGTTGTTACAAGTAGCCAATAAAATAACTCCAGAAATACTTTTAATATATTAGGCAAAATATATTTTAAAAAATCTTCAGCTGGGCATGGTGACGCATGCCTTTAATCCTAGCACTTGGAAGGCAGAAGCAGGCAGATCTCTGTGAGATCAAGGTTAGCCTAGTCTACATGGTGAGTTTCAGGCTTGCTGGGACTAAAGGAAGAACTTATCTCAAAAATAAGAACCACCCCGCAAAGATCTTCAAATATATATGTTAGGAAATAAGCTAAAATATTGATAGTAGAAATAAAGGATACTTTTTTCTAATTTTCTACTTTTTTTTGGTCTTTTTTGAGGCAGGGTCTTCCTGTAGCCCCAACTGACCTGGAACTCACTATGTAGACTAGGCTGGTCTTGAACTCACAGAGATAATGCCTGTCTCTGCCTCCCGAGTGCTGGGACTGAAGGTGTGTTATGAGCATGCATTATATTTCTAATTAAATTAAGATTATCTTATTATATTTGTAATTAAAAGATTTTTGGAGCTAGAGCCCTGACTCAGTCTCCAAAAATCTTTTAATTAGAAGTTAAGAGCACTAGCTACTCTTGCAGAGGACCCATGTTCAGTTCCCAGCTCCCACATGGTGGCCAACACCAGTCCCTAACTCTCATTCCAAAGATCTGATGCCCTCTCTAGACTCCATGGTGATTACACACATGGGTGCACTATAATACATGCAGGCACACACCCCTACATGTTACAAAGTAAATAAAATGAATAAATAAATAAGTTTCTTATTATAATCTTGGATACAACTCATAGAATTCTTCTCTTACAAGATCTCATATGCCACCTCTCTCTATAGATTTAAGGGAGATCTGACACTAATTCAGAATAACTTCACCAGGTTGCTGTCAGAGTAAACTGAGATGCACATAACAGAACGAATGGTAGCATGTGATTGACTGACGAGCCTGAGAGCTCACTTGCAAACATAGGTTTGTAAGACATGCTCAGGGGTGCTTTGGCCCCATCTCATGATAACTCTATTTTTCGGCATATAAAGCCCTATTAGTAGTCATGGATATAGTGCATCTAATTCTTCTTCAACCTGTGCTCTCTAGAACTAAGATCTATTAGTAATGATCATTGTTTTTGTTGCTTTTCTGATGCTGTGAACAAATTACCTGACATAAACAACTAATAGGAGCAATGATTTCTTTTGGCATGTCGTTTCAGAGGGTTCTGTTCATAGCTGTTCCCATGCACTGTGGGAACACATCATGGTGGCAGGAGAGGTTTTCACCTCAGGGCTAACCAGGAAGTACCAAATGTCCGACATATAAGCCTAAGAGAGGCATTTCATATTCAAACCATATTATCTACTGTGATGCTGTAGTAGAGTGGGGAGTGAGGCTGGGACACACAGGGAGGCTGCCTTCATGTTTCTGCACAATGGGGCAGGAGGACTTGGACTTTTGCCAACTTGAGAGTTTCTCTTTTTGTTGTAGGAAGTATGATTAAAAACATCTATGCTTCCATCATGATTTCAAAAGAAGCTGAAAGGTAGAAATCTTAACATGGAAGCAGAGAGCAAGGGAGAAAAAGAGAGAGGGGGGAGAGAGACAGAGAGAGAGGGGAGAGAGAGAGACAGAGAGGGGAGAGAGAGACAAAGAGAGGGGAGAGAGAGACAGAGAGAGGGGGGAGAGAGACAGAGAGAGAGGGGAGAGAGAGAGAGACAGGGGAGAGAGAGACAAAGAGAGGGGAGAGAGAGACAGAGAGAGGGGGGAGAGAGACAGAGAGAGGGGAGAGAGAGACAGAGAGAGGGGGAGAGAGAGACAGAGAGGGGGGGGAGAGAGACAGAGAGAGACAGAGAAAACAACCACACTGTTGATAGCACTCTTCTTTGTGTCCTTCTCAAAATTAATTTTTAGTTTGTAGATTTAGTAGGAAGAGCAGATTCCTACAAGCAACCCTCTGAATGAACATTGCAGAGCAGAAGTCCTGTGGGTGCATCCCTAAAAAGGCCAAGGGAACCTTAGTGCTGCAGGGGAGCAGACAGAATATCCTGAGTGAACCGGCTGTAGATCACAATGTTCCTTTGCAAGATGCAATCAGAGTAAATGCAAAATTGGCATCTCTAGTGTTACGTGTTGAGTAGAGTCACACTGGAGTTACCTGAATAGTAAATCGTGGGACATAGGTGTGGCTCTAGAATTTAGGTAGAGAAAAGATCGAGTGCTAGCAGTCTGGTTGGAGAAGGGTAACTCAAGGCTACATCTGCATAGCAAGAACAGAGCTTTTTACCAGGATTGTATATCTGTTTGGGATAATTTGGATGGGTGCTGAAGGCTATTTCTGCAGCAACCTCTAATGATATCCCCCCCCATTTTTTTTTTTACTATCTAACCCTATTTTCATATCATAGTGTGCTTTTATTTATTTTCCATTTATCATCAGCCATGAATGTAAACAGCACTGGGGGCGGGGATTGACATGGACAGATAATTGGTCCAAGTGGACTCCACTGACAGCTACAGTGGAGATCACATTGTCCAGAGGGTGCAAACCAGATTAAGTGACTTTCTGACCCAACGCTGCTTTAACGAGACTCGTTACAGTGGGGAAAGAATGAGTGTTTGTGTGATGTCAAATGGAAAACTCACACTTTAAATCACTGTGGAGCCCTGCAGGGTTGTTCTGTCCAGCCAGTTTTCTACCTGATAACTCATCTAGTTTCCTGGGGACACTCTCTACCCTGAAATCACATGGAAACAATGCTTTGAGCCCAATTGCTTCTTGAAACTTGTTACTCTGAGCCTCCACCCCTGAGATACCTCAGGTCACTGGTCACTGGCCATGGAATGGGAACTTGAGTCAGCTGAGCTGCTCAAAGTCACGTCTCCAAAAACTTGGAATTAAGCAAGAGAAGAGACACCATTCCTTCTGGGAAAGCACCAAAAGTGGCTCAAAGATACTGTTTGTGGGGCTGGAGAGAAGGCCTAGCAGTTAAGAGCACCGACTGCTCTTGCAGAGGACCCAGGTTCAGTTTCCTGCACCTACATGGTGGCTAACTACCATCTATAACTCCAGTTTCAGGGGATCCGACAACCTCTTCTGTCTCCATGTGCATTGCATGACGCGGGCACACTTATATGCATGGAGGTAATATATTTATACACATAAAATAAAAACAGGGAATAGAATACTTTTAAATAAACAGTTTGTGATCCAAAGAAACTTGAGCATCTGACATCAGGAAATACACTACCAGCTTCCCAACATTCTTGTACTTCCCTGACAGGTTGTACATTGATTGTCAGTAAGTCTAATGCTGATGACAGCTGGGGTTTGAATCTGAGCTGTCCCCCACAGGCTCATTTTTGAATACCTATGCCTATTATACCCAGTCTCTAGTCCATCCCTCATTCTACTCCTCATCTATCATAAGGCGAAGAGGTTCCTCCACTGTGCTCTCCTGCCACCATGATGTTCTGGTCAGGTACCTGGGGCCACACAACCATGAGATGAGCTGAACCGTCTGAAACAGCCAAAATAAACCTTTCCTGGTTGGCATTTCATGCCTGAGCACGTATGCCAAGCACTTGGATTTTCTAATAGACGTCATTTTCTTCATAGTGTTTAGACACTCACGGGTCAGAAGACAGAACAGGCTTACCAATTGCTTCCCTCCCTATCATCCTCATTTTCCAACCTGATTACATCTAGTGGATACATTCTGTCTTCCCTCCGTAAACAAAAACAGCTAAAGCAAACGGGAGATGGAAATGCAATCATTTTCCTTTGGACTACTCAAATAGCTTTTGAAATTCCTCTCCCAGGGGGTCCCAAGGTCTTTGGCAAAGGAGGGTGTATGTTCAACACTTGGGCATGGTGGTAGCCTAGTCTGGGACCTGAACAGTTGTCGGTAACATTCTATCTCATTTCCTGTTGAGAACAGCTGTGAGATGCTGCTTATTAAATGACCTCCCTGCTTCTACAAAATTAACCAGCGCATCTCTAGAAAATCACTGACATTCCAAGTTCGGGCATGTGAAGGCTGTTCATTCTTATGAGTACTGACAATGCTTGGTTTACTTTGCTTCTGGTTGCCTCTGTTATTAAGGAATTGTTTAAAAGGCGAACATGAATGTTAAATGATACAATAACTGACAAAAACCCTTCAGCTTTCTTGGTAACTGTCAACGTAATTTGGGGGTTTGTTTTCCACTGTCCGGACAGGTAGCTCTGAAGGACGAAAGTACAGTCATGTTTGCTGTCTCGTTCAGAGAATTGGAGGAAGAACACTTAAGAAATGTAAAACAAACCCAGGATCTAATGTGATGCCAAATATAATTCAACCAAATATTCCTCCAGGGACACAAGCAATTTCATACATTTCTTCATGATGTCTTTATTAATTCCACCTTTTGCCAACAATTATAAGAGTCCATCTGAGGACAGTGGGTTGTAATTGCTCAAGGGAGCATGGCTGAGGCCTTTTCTTCTAAGTCATCCACATCCTATGCAGAGTCTACCAGGTAGCTACTGCTGGAATCTGAGATAGGGCTACCAGTCTAGAAATTTATTTTCATCAAGTCATGTGAGTTATGGGTCTTGCATGTGTTTTTTGCATTTACCTTGTATATAAAGATGGGAGAGCAGAGGGGAAAGAGAGAGGGGAGGAAGGGAGGGAGGAAGGGAGGGAGGAGGGAGAGAGGGAGGGAAATAGAGAGAGAAGAAATTAAAAACCAAAAATTAGGGACTGGAGAAATGGATCAGCAATTCACAGTGCAAACTGCTGTTGTAGAGGACCTGAGTTCTGTTCCCAGCACCCAAATGAGTGACTCACAACCTCTTATAACTCCAGCTCCAGGAGCTCTGACACCCTCTTCTGGCCTCTGCTGGTATTGCACTTACATGCATAAATCCACACTCACAAATACACACAATAGAAAAGAAAAAAGAAATCAAGAGCTTTGAAAGCAGTAAAATAAATCACACTAAGACTCACTATGATCTATTTCCATCACTTCATAGTCCTAGGATGGGGCCTGGAACACAGTGGCCACAAAGTAAATAGTTACTGAGCAAATAAATGAGATTCTCAAGCAATCAATCATTAGGAAGGCCATTTTAACTTTAACATCCCAGGGAGAGAAAAATGAACAATGGTACGGAGTTTTCCCGTGGCAGGGGTCTTTAACGTTTACATGTTATTCATCATCACAGAGAGATGGTCAGAAGATGGGAATGTTTTCCTTCAGCACTCAACCATCTTTCACAGTGTTGACCTGAGTGGCTTGCTAATTCTAAGATACTTATTTAGAGAAAACTGCCCAATCATTGCCACCTCATGAGGAATCAGTTGTAATCTGTCTTTGCTTTTTATTCTTCTAGGTAAAGCAAATTTCACAAAGTAGGATGAGTGAACATTCAGTTCCCCAGATCATGAGGGGTGGGGGAGACAGGATTCAAGGCTCTCAGGTCGCTGCCCCACCCTATTTGCTTTGGGTTAGATATGGTTTGAGTGTGTCCTCCAATATTCTTGTATCCCTAAGATTGGTCCCACTGTGGTGGTGTTGAGGGGGTGGAAGGTTGAAAAACATGGAATTGAATGGAAGATAATTAGATCACCAGGCCTCCATCCAGATAAGAATTCACACTAGGTTCTTTGAGTGGAGTGGATCAGATCTGTAGGTTCTAGATTAGTTCTCGAGACAGAGGGTGACATAAATAAGCAAGCCTATCCCCTGCCTGGTCTTGCTTTCTAACTCTCCATGCGACATCACTCTCACATATAGACTCCTTTTGTGTATGCCATCCACTGTGACATTCTCATCAGAAGCTGAGGCTAAAGCTATATTCTTGGGGCTCTGAAACTATTAACCAAAATTACCTTTCTTCTTTTAGAGAGTTCTCCATTCTTAGACATTTTGCTATTGTCGCACATAACAGACGAAGACCCTGAAAGAGTTGGCCCTGAAAGAGTCAGGTAAAAGCTAGCAAGTTGCAGGGGAAATGAAGTTTGCCAGGGTTAGCGGAAAGTCCAGCTACTCTCTCAAAGTCCATACAAATGCTAGTGCAGCAGTTGGTAGGAGCGAGCCGGGCGATGGAGGGGGGTGAGAAGAAGAGGGAACCAGGAGGGCTGAGCAAAAGTAGACTGTGTGTCGGCAGTTAGCCCTCCTTCTTTTCTAAGGTCCTCATAGCTCTGTTGAGGAAACGGGATGGCCCACTAGTGGCCCTGGGCGGCTTTGTTCTTTGCTCTGTCCCTCTCACTCAGGTTGTGACCAGCCGTTGTCACAGAGCACAGTCCTCCTCCTTAAATACCCACTTACTCTTCTCATTCCGTCTCACGCTTCCCTAATGAGCACTGGTCTGTTTCACATGATGGATGATGAAATGTTTATGTTGTTAGATCATCTGACTTTCCAAAGGGATTTTTATCTTCTTTATGTTGTGCTGATATCCAGAGGTGACCCACTAATGGGAGATTCCAATAACTCTCTTTCTATACAGCCTTCTTCACCTTTATGGCATGTGAGTTATGGGTGTGGTAGATTCATGTCTTTCTACATTTGGCCCCACAGGGATAGATTTGGATATTCTTCCTTCCCACACATTCTGTGTGTCTGTTCAATCAGTCACCTGACTAGATTCTAAATACTGTTTGATTCTTTATGTTGCAGAAGGTAGCTCTTTTCTATTAAAAGGCTTGTCCTTTTAATTCATAATTCATTAAGACCAGTATTACACCTCTGAGAGAATTTCTAAAAGATTTCATTGGGATACAGTGGCTCTTCCCCAGGATATCAGTGAAAAATGGTTAGACAGCCTTCATGTCATCCAAGAGAATACTTGACAACTTTGAGTCTGCTGTTCTTAGACTATATCTTTTCTTGGGACAATAGAATTCAAAATTTACCACTAGTTTTATGAGGGAAGCTTCTTGTAACATCCTTTCAAATATATCGCTTAATCCTTTAAATATTACTATAGACATGATGTTCTTTTTTTAAGATTTTATTTTATTTCTAATTATGTGTATATGTGGCGGGTATGCTGTGCCTGAGAGTACAAGTGCCCACAGAGGCCAGGGGGTGTTGGAGCCCCTGGAACTGGAGTTACAGGTGTTTGTAAGCCAACTGAGAGGGTGCTAGAAAATGAACTCTGGTCCTCTGGAAGAGCAGCATACACTCTTAACCACTGACCCATCTCTTCAGGCCAAGAAGACATTCTTAAAGTGATCCAGGGAAACTAATGGCCCTTAAGACCCTCTAAAGAGAATGCCTAAGTGAAAACTTTCTTCATAATAGCACCAAGACAGTATTGTCCTCACTAAATTGATATTTACACAAATGATGAAAAATTGATGGTGAGTAAATCAGCTGTGGTTTAGCACAAATCAAGGTACTGACAGCAAATCCTTTTATCTTCATGGTCACACATTCAGGAAAAAGTACCTATTTCACCCAAGAATGTCCTTGATGAACCAGTTAAAAGTATTAGTGACTTTAAGTCTTATCCTTTGAATGATTTTCTTCTGTGACTAACAAATCAGGAAATAAGTATTAATTCTGCTGCATACCAGAATAGCATGTTAGTTTCAAAGAAGCACTTAGAGGTTGAATGGCAAGCAAAGCTAGCCAACTCATTCAGACTTAGTTACTTTTTACTTAAAAAAAACCAATAAACTATGGTTATTCAGACTTAGTTATTGCTTAGATGTTTTATCAGAAATGAAAATAACCTGTTGCCAAAGGATTGTAACTCATGGGATTCAGTGCTAATAGGAAAAATTTGAGATTTCAAGTAAAAATTGGAATTTTGGAGTAGTTCTATTTTGAAATTAACTCTTTTTGGCCATGATGTTTAATCTGAAAAATTCTTGATATTTAAAGATCTTTCTGATAGGATCAATGGTGATTTGACCAAACATCATTTTCCAAATATTTCATAGTAAATGTATCATTAGGAAGGATCACATGACTGAAGGTGGAAAGTAAAATTTTAACCTCATGACTCATGGTGATCTCCCAAGCCAGCAGCTGATTATGATGTGCATTTTCAATAGTACAAAAGCTAAGGTTCAAATAAATATGATCTTCCCCTTATAGAGTACATTTAATTCTAAAATATGTAACTTGAAGATTGCCCTCAGACAAGCTGAGAGATGACTCAGTAAGTAAATAATGCTGGCCCCGCAAGCATGAGGACCTGAGTTCTTATCCCCAGCACCCACATAAAAAGTTGGTTGTGACAATGCATACTTGTAATCCCAGTGCTGGGAGTCGGAGACAGGTATATCCCTAAGGCTCATTGGCTAGCCTGCCTAGCCAAACTACCCTGTCTCAAAGAATAAAGATGAAAAGTGATAAAGACACCTGACAACAACCTCTAGTCTTCAGAAGCACAGGCACACATTTGGACACACCCACACTAATACATACCCCCCCCACCACCACCACAAACACACACACACACACACACACACAATTTCTCTGGGATAGTCTTTCATTCAGCAACGAAGTGAAATAATTTCAGTCAGGGATCAGGGGAGAAAAAGTCATCTACACTGAAGCATGTACCTGAGTGGCCAGGAGAGAAATGGGTAATGAGCCTGCTGGGTTTGAAACAGGAACTCCCAGTACAGGAAATGAGGTCATTGAAAGGCTCTAGAAGGGGGTTAGACAGACTCCTGACACTTGTTCTCACTCAGCACCTCTAGCTGTATGTGCCTGCGCTTGAGTGTGTCCCCCGACCTTGGGCACTTCCTGAGTGATGCAGAGCTCGTCTAGAGGCTCTGAACCTGACTGTCCTTCAGGATTGCCTAAGAAATCTAAATGCATAGTACTGGGTCCATTCAGTACAAATGAATCAACACTTCTAGCAATGGGCTCTCATAGGTAATTTAAAATTATTCCAGGGCTCCTGGTGTGGTAGCCTATGCCTGTCATCCCAGTTCAGAGGGCAAAGGCAGGAGATAGAGTTCAAAGCCAGCCTGGGTTACGTGGTGGAATCCTTTCTCAAAAATGAATGAAAAGAAAAGAAAAAAATTATTCGAGGGATTGTGGCTTTGATCACAGACCCGTGTTTGTGTTTAGCTACAGTAGCCTTAGAATCAAGTCCTCTGAGTCTTGGTTTTCTATGATTCTGTTAATGCACTTTTGGGATAAATTATTCCCCAAACCTCCTAAAACTGTATGACTAAGCCTCTGTTAGCACTGACTCATTCTGAGAGGATCGACAAAGAACAACAAAAAGAAACTTATCTTCAGGGTTGTAGTATTCTAGTTTAGTTACTGGAATTTACTCAACAGATCTTGATAAAACAACCGGCCAGATGTAAGGAAAAGTGCCAGGCACTAGAGATATATGTAGACAAACTTCATAGGACTTACATTTTCTGGAAAATACAGATGGCTTGAATAAAGGGCTTGTTAAAAATGATGAGTGTATTAAAAGAAGGTACGGGTGGCCTGGGGAAATGTTGGATAGGCCATGACACAGACCTCAGAAGGCCAGGCAGGGATGGCTTTCTAGAGGAGGAGATATCTAAATTGAAAGTTGAGGGGCAAGGAGAGTTTGAGAAGAGTGGTCCAGCATGAGAGAACAGCATGGGTAGGTGAAGGCAGGAGACTCCATGCTAGTGTGGTGCAGGTGCTAAAGACTGCACACAGAACAGGAGAGGCTCTAGGGAGTGTGGACAGAGAGGAAGCTAGACAGCAGGAAGGGGAGTCAAGAGCAGGTCATGAATCACAGTGGTAGAGTCCTCAACAGTGACTACCCATCTGGAAACTCATCAAATCCTAACCTGGAGCCTTGTTTGTGCCTCTATGCACCTGGCTGATTCAGCAGGAGTCACCTCAGCCTTCCCCAGGAGTCTCTATACTTTAGAGTCAATCGGCATAGCACAGCACAAGCAAGATGAGTAACACTAGCTCCCTAAGTGTTCTTTAAATTTGGGTCTGTGGTTGAAGTCCCCTGGAGTGATGGAGGGGTAAGACTTCTCAGCTTAGGCTTTGACCTGGTGTCAGCATGTACCCTGAGCCGAGAAGAAGGCACAGGTAGGACCCATCAACTGGATAAGTCACAAAGCCAGGACCAAAACAACCATGGCACCATGCTCCTGCACCCAACTGTCACCTTATTAGAACACATGATCATCTGGATCTTAAATCACCATGAGAGGCCCATGTGCTAAAAGTTTGGTCCCCTGCCTGTGGCACTATGGGAAGGTGCTGCTATCTTTAGGTGGGGCCTAGCGGGAAGAAGTTAGGTCATTGGGGATGTGCTCATGAAGGGGATATTGGCACCCCTGTCTCTCTTGGCTTCAAAGATGCAGGAGGGAGCAGCTGCGTTCACCACACATTTGCCACCATGATGCTCTGCCTTACCAAAAGCATGGGTCCAAGTGAACATTTATGGAAACCTCTGAAACCATGAGCCAAAACGAACCCAAATCACCAAGTCCTCCTTCTATGTTTTTATTAGTTGTTTTGTCATAGCAACAGAAAACCAGCACATGTAGATTGGCTCAAGATTGTTTCAGTTTTTTTCTTTTTATTATTTCATTGTGATATTGCTTCAAAATTACAGCAAAGTTCCAAGTACTTCTATGTGTCCTTTATCTAGATTAGACATTTGGAGAAATTTTTCCCATGGTGCCATGTAATTATATAAAATAATATGCAGCCTATGTTATGTCATTTATATAACTATTATATTAACCTCATGGATTTATGTGTAATATTTTATAATTTATGTTTTTAAGTTTCTATTTTATAATTCATATGATACGGAATAATTTATAGTATTTATATATACAATTTTCCAAACAATTTGAGAGTAGAACTTCATAAAACATGCCCCCTTTGCCTTTAATATTTGTGTATATAATTCCTTGGGACATATGCATGTACTTACAGTATGATCATCATAGTTTAAAACAATGAGCATTGGGTATGTATTCAGTTTTGCAAGCTATGCCCAAAGATGCTCTTCCACACTGCTCTTTCTTGTTATGATCTAGGGCTGCATATTTCAGTTGATTGCATTTCTTCTTTAGCTTTAATCAGAAGCTTCCTTGATTTTTTTTGTCTTGTGCTTTGGTCTAGTTAGAACCATTATAGCATGATCATTTTGCAGGATGCTACTTTGTCTGGGTGTGTTCTTTGTCATGTGCTTTGCTTTAGGACCTTCACATTAAAAGGAACAACACAAAAGACACCGTGTCCTTCTCTATGTGTTATATCACAAGGCATGGCATGGAGGGGAAATCAGGGTGCCCATTATGAAATGGAATTTTCAAAGGCACACCCCAGAATTTCTACATCAGATTTTCTAGACTTAAAAATCCAGACCCAGTAAGGTAGAATCTTCATGGAGAAGAATATGCTAAATTGAAGGAAACCTACATCTGTTGTATATTTTCAAGGTACCGTGCATCTCATAGTTTGGGAGGATCAGAGTCCCAGCTCAACAGGTTAGCTGGGCTACACAGCCTTCCAGATTCAGAGAGGGCTGGGGGAAGGGAGACAGGTAGGGGCATTCTGTGGGGATAGGGACTCTGCCCCTTTCCTTTCCAGCTCTGGAGGTTGCCGTCATTCTTTACCATTCCTTGGCTTGTAGTTCTTTCTTCTCATCACCTTCACCTCTGGGTATGTTTTAGTTACCAAGGTGGTTGCTCCAGCAGCCACAGGGAAGTTAACACATTCCTTAAACTTCCCAGGAGCTGATGTCTTAAGGAGTTGAGTGGCCACCAATGAATATGCACACAGAATCTATAGCTCCTCCCACAGAAATTTGTGCTTTATGGGATCTTATCCAAAAGAATGTCCTGATGACAAGATCTGGGCCTGGCAGATGCTGCTGGTGGGTCTGTCTATGGGGTGAGACTTGGACAAAGCCAATTTTCAGGTAGAGTTAAAGTGACATGAGCACTGCTCTGGGAAGCCCACCCTGCTGTGCAAGGCCATCCAGAACCTCGGGATGTCAACACCAACCACAGATGATGGAATGCGGGGTGTTAAGTGCAGAGAACAGAACTGTGAGAGGGAGAATAATGAATTCTTCCTCTGCACAGCTTTCTGTTTTCCTTTGCCCTTTGCTTCTTTCACTTGTTCATCCAGTTTTCCACACAGCAAAGGAAGTCGAGATCTGTTACAGACGAGACAGGTCAGCACTGAGATGAAAAGGCTTATGGTGAGTCAGATCAGGCCTCCATTCTATACCCTGTTCCTCTCTGAATGACCCTGACTGAATTAGGAACTGTACTTTCTAGAGCTTCCATGTATCACCCATAAAACAGGGGCAATGGTACCTACCTCCCAAGGAGGGGCTGGGTCCCAGTTAGATTTTTTTTTGTCAACTTGACACAACCCAGAGTCACCTGGGACGAGGACGTCTTCATTTGAAGAGTTGCCGGCAATGGTACCTACCTCCCAAGGAGGGGCTGGGTCCCAGTTAGATTTTTTTTGTCAACTTGACACAACCCAGAGTCACCTGGGACGAGGACATCTTCATTTGAAGAGTTGCCTCAATCAGACTGGCCTGGGGCCATGTCTATGAGAGATTGTCTTGATTGATGATTGCTGTGGGAGGACACAGCCCACTGTGGGCAGCACCAGCCCTAAGCAGGTGGGCCTGGGCTGTATAAGAGTTTGTGACATGTGTCTGCTAACACACATGCAGTGATACTAGGTAGGACAAGTTACACACACAGGACATGTTTCACACACAAAATGGCATGGAAACCCAATGGTCATGGGGAGCAAGGATGAGCGACATGTTATGTTGGGCCAGAAGGCTGTGAAGGATGGTGTATTGTAGAGAAAGAAACAGCTGCATAATGCCCTAGAACTCTGTGACTGCAGGCTGCCTATCCATGTTCGTTGGTATCTATTTATTTGTTCTTGGGCAGTTCAATTATCTTCTGGGATCGAGTTTGCATTGTTTTTCTTTTCTGGCATTAGATGATAAAACAATGATATATCTTTTTAAAGCAAATTTATTTTTTATTTATTATTGTAATTTTTAGACTTTTCCCTCTCTTCTGGAACATGAGGATCCTTGTGAGTTGCTGTGAGTATGAGATTAAATTCCATACACACACACATATACAATAGAGAGAGGCATATGCATCTAATAATGCCTACAGCTCAATAGCTTCTTGGCAAACATTTCCTGTCTTCTACTTTCCTGTTTTGCTTTCTCTGTTGCCTCTCTAGTGTAATGGCAGTTGATAGAAAAGATAGATGACTATAGTTAATAATTCTAGGGCTTCTGGGAAGTTTGACTTCCAAATTACTGTACCTCCCATACAACCTGGAATGTACCTAGGCTCACTACACAAACAGATCGAGAAGGGAGGCATAGAGGGGGAGGAGAAGGAGGAGGAGGAGGATGAAGAGGAAGAGGAGGAGGAGCAGGAGGAGGAGCAGGAGGCAGAAGAGAGAAGAGGGGAGGGGAAGGGAGGGGAGGGGGGAGAGGAGAGGAGAGGAGAGGAGAGGAGAGGAGAGGAGATAACATAGCCCATCTATCACCATGTGGACCCGCACTTTGGAAGAGTCATCTCCTCTAAGGAAAGGAGAATGTAGCTTGGGTGCTTCCCTAAGTGGGATTTTCCTTCCTCCTTGCCATGATTGCCTCATTTAACTATCACCTGGTTTTCCCAGATGTGTAACATCCTCAATGACAGACATTGAAATCCCTCTGTGTTTGAGCTCAGTCTTCGGCTATATCATCCTGACCAGTTAAGGTATCGTATTTCTGTAACAAAGATCCACTTGTCTCCTAGAACTACCCAAGATCTGGTTTCTTATCTACTATCTGGCATCTGTTAACCATGCCAAAGCCCCTCTGTCACTGGGTGTGCCACACTTCATAGAAGGTGAATAATGCCTGTCCTTGCTGACATTGTCAGGTTGCTGGGGGGGGGGTGTCTAACAGAACATGACGTTTGTCACTTGCAAAGCTAGGCTCTTGTAAAAACCTAGGAGGGATGCGTTCTCATTAAGGTGTAAAGAACTGATACCAGATCCTGCACTTACCAGACATGGAAAGGGCAGAGCAAGAACTGAAGTAAAAGATTCTCACAGAAAGGTAAGAGCTCAAGAGTAGGCTGGCATTTGAAGGACAAGCTTCAGGGTGTCATAACCTCTGGGGACAGCTCCTACCCAGGCTAAAGTGGTTCTTCTCCACACCACATTCCTATGTTTTCCTGAGACCCCAGCATCTGTAGAGTGCTCCTACCCCCTCCACATGATCACACACCACACACTCACACACACACACCATATACTCATACCACATACAGTCTTTCCTACATGCTCACACACACACATACACACTCACATACCACACACACTCAGTCCCCCACAACTCACATACACCATACACTCATACCACACACAGTCCCCTAAACACATTCACACACACACACACATTAAATCCCTCCAAAGTCACACATACACACCACACTCACAATTCACAGTCACATCACACCATATACTCATACCACATACAGTCTTTCCTACATGCTCACACACACATACACACTCAAACACTAAGTCCCTCCACACTCACATACCACACACACTCAGTCCCCCACAACTCACACACACCATACACTCATACCACACACAGTCCCCTACACACATTCACACAAACACACATTAAATCCCTCCAAAGTCACACACACACACCACACTCACAATTCACAGTCACACACACACACAGTCCCCTACATACTCACACACCACACACAGTCGTACACACTCTCACACACCACACACATTCAAACCACACAGTCCCCCCCACTCACATACATACATCACATACATTCACACACACTCATGTAACACACAGTTACAGCACACACTCAGTGACACACACACATGCCACACACCCAGAGTATCTTTCACACACACACCACACACATATACTCACACACATACCGTATATACACACACACTACACACACCACAGTCATGCACAGTTCACACACACATGCCACACACCCAGAGTATCTTTCACACACACACCACACACATACTCACACACATACCATATATACACACACACTACACACACCACAGTCATGCACAGTTCGAACTCACACATATACACCTCACTCACAGTTTGACATGCACACTTATATACATACCACAGTCACACACACCTTCACACCCTCACACACTCACATAAAGCACACACACATACCTTCATGTACTACACATACACAAACTCTCACATACCACACACACTCACATTCACACTCACACATACTCATATGCATACACACTCTTTCACACATACCCACACTCACACACACACTCATACATACATCCTTACATGCACACAACTCATGCACACCATACTCAGACACACCACACACACCACACTCACACATACCCCCTCATACCCACCACACACATACACCCTCATACCTATGCCACACTCACAGAGATAGCACACTGCTCTCTCTCTCTTTCTGTCTCTCTGTCCCTCCCCTCCCCTCCCCTCCCCTCTCCTCCTCTCCTGTCCTCTCCTCATCGCTGGGAACATCTTTCCCTCTCCAAATATGTACAAAGCCAGCAGCCCAAGGCTGGCTGATCTCGGGCTATTCTGGGGCAGCGGGTTTGCACACTGCTGGGGAGGATTAATGAGCCAGTCTGCTCATCCATTGCAATTAGAAACAACACTGGAACTATTCTGAGGCTATTTCTATGCAGGGAACTTGAACTGCTCATCAGCCCTGCTCACTCAGACCTGTGGGTAATTAGGGCCTGTTAAATATAGGAGAATTGACAGAGAGAGCCCCATCTGTGCAGGCGTTTCAACTAGCACCGCAAGAGAAAGGAGAAGGGGATCTAACTCCAACCCAGAGGACCAAAGTTAAAAATGCCCTGGCCTTTCGGTCCCACACAGGCTGGGCTGTCAGCTGCAATTCAGGAGTGAGAGCCATGCCAGCCCTAGGAATGCGGGCCCTGACGGCCAAGCCACAGGTCTGCCACCAGCCCATTAAAAGGCCATGAAGGAAGTGCTGTGTGTCTTATATTTGAACAAGAACAACTTAAAAACAAAAAGGAAAAAGGAGCTCTGTGAAGCAGCTTAGGAGGTGTGCCATGGCATGCAATCACAACAGCCTTTGATTCTGAACAGTTCTGAGGATGTTGGGTGATTTTAGGAAGCATTTTTCTGTCCTTATGACAAAGTGTTTTAAGCAAGCAGCCCATAGCGCTCTGGAGTTAAAAAATCCTGTTCAATCCTTGTCTCTTTAACTGCCAGGGGCCTGAGGAAGAGTAGGTAGTGTGGGCTCTGCATTCTAAACTTTATTATCTCTCTTTTCTAGAAATTGGAAAGTGATGAGTAAAATTAGGTGCACAGCAAGAGCCCAGGGCAGGTCCCTAGGTAACATCTGGAGTTCTGTGATCCTATCTCTATGTGTGTGAATGCATTTTCTGAGACTTGCTACTCAAAGCTTGGGCCTGGGGTCTGAACATGTGATAGAAATGTAGAGTCCCAGGCCTTGTCTACTGAATCAGAACCTGCCCTTTAATAAGGGCCCATGGTGATCTGAGGCATTCCCATCAGGAGACCCATGGCTGGTACCTACGAGCAGAGAGAATGAGCGTTATTGGATAATCTCAGTCAGAGTGACGATAAGAAGAGACCAGATGCAGCAGTGCCCTGGCTCTTTGTTGCTTGGATTTGTTTCATGCACATTTCCATGTCTGATGATCGGAGAGTCTGATCATTTCCTGGGCTCTCAGATTCCCATCTTGATAAACTGAACTCTCAGGGTCCACTCCAAAAGGCCTCAATTGTTTATAGCTTTACTTTTGTGTATCATCCTCTGCATGTGCACTTGAGGGTCCCAAAGTGAGTTGGGGGCTAAGTCCTGTCCATCCTTCAAACAGGATTTTTAAAATGAGGATTAGGGGGCTGGAGAGATGGCTCAGCAGTTAAGAGTACTGACTGTTCTTGCAGAGGACCCAGGTTCAATTCCCAGCACCCACATGGCAGCTAACAACCGTCTATAACTCCAGGTCCAGGGGATCTGACACCCTCTTTTGACCTCCAAGGGCATTGCACAATATGGGTGCACCTACATACATGCAGGCAATATACTCATATACATAAAATAAAAATGATAAATCAATAAAATATAAAAATGAAGATTTGAAGGATCTAGACCAAGAGGTCCTCTCCCCTGACTAACAGACAACTCAGTTGTCTTCCTGGTTGATGGCTGTTTGAGGGGTCATCTTCCACTTAGCTTCTGGCTAGCAACTGACATCCTTGAGATGGGGATGTGGCTTGCTATGCATCTGTCCACCTTGACCCCTCTCAAGTCATCTTTCAGTCATGCTAAGGTGGCTTGGTTCTGCCAAACCTCCAGGCAATAACAGTGGCCATTCTGTCCTTAGCAGATTCACAAGAATCCATTTGTGGTGGAGACTGGCTCCTCTTGAGATCAACAGCCACAGAAAGGCAAGGAAGTTGCTTACTTTCTGGGTATTTGGGGATCTACTGATCATGAAGATCCTTCTGGAGGCTAGATGCTCTAAGACAAGAGTATTGGAGCTCAGACCACTGCAGCCAACTGCTGGGTTAGCCCCAAATGTTCCATCTCCAAGAGGCCATTTAGACTGTTTTATTTGACTTCTTTACATTTTACCAAATCATGAGGGGTAAGGCAATCACAACCATCCAGGCTGCAAAGGGTCCAGGGGTAGCAGACATTGTACTACCCTGATGACACCATTCCACAGGCAATTTTACTGTCTTTTAACCTCAAATGGAATAGTACTTAACAGCTTGGGGCCTTAAGCCAATGAGACAGGTAGAGGCAGACTTTACCTAAGCAGTGAAAGAATTAATAACAGAGCTGACATTGTGATGTGCATCATAAGGAAAATGTACAGGATGCAGCATGCAGTGGTTATTGTTAAACCAGCTTTAAAAGAAAGAAAGAAAGAAAGAAAGAAAGAAAGAAAGAAAGAAAGAAAGAAAGAAAGAAAGAAAGAAAGAAAGGAAGGAAGGAAAGAAATCCCAGTTATCAGCATCTTCCAATTTCCATAGTATAAATATTTCCTACATGACTGATTTCCAGCTATGAGCTGTGGCTAGCTCACAAAATTTCAAGATTTTAGCAGTTAGCTTACTTCAATGTGAACCAACTCTAGTATCATGTGGAACATCACAGAGAGCAGCCGAACTGACTTATAGTTTTCAGAGCTTTCCTGATGTAGTGGAATTTGAACTGAGCTTGCCAGACAGAAAGATCAGTAGTTGTTTGGGGGGTAGGGGGGTTGCAAAGAAAGAGGACTGAATTCTTTCCAGGTAAGAGACTAGCTTGGGCCAAGACTCCAAGGGTAAAAGAGGAGCTTGATGTGTGATGTGAAGGCAGACAAGTTGGTGGGGTTCTTGTGCCTCCAAAGCTAAGAAGGTGGGAACTCACTGCTGTTGCATCATCAGTTGAGACAGGACGAAAAGCTGGAGGATGGGGAAAACAAGCAGCTTGCTGAAGTGGAAGGCTGTGGATCTGAACCCAGGAAAATCATTCTCCAAACTTGGCTGTATTACCACCACTTCCTGCTGTTCTTTAGCTGAAACTGAAGGGGGTAGATAAGAGCCAAACTGTGCTGACACAGGTGACATTTGGGACCAACTTCAAGGCATCTGGCTAGCCTAGCAGTTCCAGACTCATTTGGGTAAAAAGAACATGGGAAAATTTGATGAGCAGTTATAGACACCCTTGTTGTAATCACTGTGCTGAGACAAATGCACAGATTTGCCTGTGGTTTTTGAAGGCTAACAGAAACCTCGAAGTTGGTTTGTAGTCTTTAGGATCCAGGGAAAGAAGTCCCATAGGCTGCAGCTTCCCCTCCTGCTTGGCTCTTGCCTACTGGATCCTCAACATTCTGTGTCTCTGGATCTGGTCCGCGCTCTTCTGCACTCTCTGTCGGCCATCTTATTAGAAATCGCCTAGCTTCTCTTTCTATTGTAATGGCAGAAGATTTTATTATTTCTTGGACTTCTGGAGACATGTCATTTAAAATACATTGTACAGGTCTGTTGGGCTAGAATTAGGAGCTGGTGGTTTCTGTCAGCCTGCCCCATGACAACTTTGTCCCCTGTGCTTCTAGTCACTGTGTGAAACTCCGTTAGCCCCTATTTTAGTGCCCCCCTTGAAGACCCATGCCCTTGGACATCCTTTGTGGAAATGTGCCATTAAAAATATCCATGTGTCTTTCAAATAGTTCAATTTCCAGTAAGTCTACTTTGCATGTACTAAATTATACTCCAGAGTAAAATTCTGATAGACTTGCTCTTCCTCCTTTATAAATACCTTCAAATTTAGAGGAAGCATTTATGGAAATGTTATTAGGCCTTTGAAAAGAATGTGATATTGAAATACAGAGCATTACAATCCCAACAGTTAATCATTTTGCTACAGCACTGTCTCCCACCCCCTTTCCAACTCTTGCTTCTAAAACAAGGAGGGACAGATTTAAGTTAAAGACAAAGTGCTGTCTGCCAGCACAGGCTTCTGAGCCTTATGATGGCTATTTTATTCAATCACACATAAATACATTAGCTCATGAAAGCTCACGGAGCTCCTGAGAGCCAATGGTTGAATACTCTGGAATTTTGTGAGCCGACCACTGTTTTAGATGCGACACAAATGGGATAGAGAGACCCCACCAATAATAAAGTAATGAGTAATATAGCCAGCAAGGAACAGCACTGGAGGTGATGGGTCCTGTGGAAACATGCAGTCTGAAGACACTGTCTGGGATTCTCTGGACTCCCTTCAAGGCTATAGAGTTTGGCAGTGCACTGGGTCACTCCTATATGTAAGAGAAGTGAGCACCGTTTGTTGAATAAGGAAATAAATGCTGAGATGTTGGGGGAAAATCATTCTCATGAAAATTCAAATGACCTCTCGGAATATAATTGGAATATAAAATGTATGGAACTTTGGTTCACCTCAAGGATGGTGTCCTGCGTTCTTCCCTTCAGCCTTTACCTTGGCCTCTCCATAGATGATCAGTCTGTGAACTACTGCCCTGTGCACCACTCATGACTCTGCAGTATCTGTGAGATTTGATGACTGTCTCACTGAGAGTCTCGCTAAGAGAAATGACATCTGTCCGACTCCTTGTTCTGATCAGTCACTTGCGACTCACTTTGCTCATATTATCTCATTAGCTCATTTCGTCCTCAGAAACACGTGATGTAGGCAAATAGGACTCAGAGAAGTTAAATGACTTGGCAAATGTTACACAGCATTCATGACTCCTAGCTATGAGTTTCTGTTATTCAAGAGGAACCAATACAAAAAAAGCATAGTATTTAATCTTTCAGGGTACCTCAGTGGACATTACCCAGAGATGAAATCCTATCACAGGATGAATGTGATAAGGAAGAAAAAGATCCTTGAGTTGAGTTTTCATGCCCCACTTTGAACTTCAGATTTATCCACTCATGAGTCAGGAGGAAATACTTATAATTTAATCATTTCTTAAAGTAATCATCTGTCTGATATGTGTATGGAGTGTTCAGTAGCTGCTTGATAAAATCCTCAATCTTAATTGGGTATCAAACTTAAGAGGCTCCTGAGGAATCTTCTTTAAGCACATTTCCCCGTTTTCCCCTCTTCCAAAAGTACCCATCATTCCAAAGGAATGATGATAAGTGAGCAGACGCACATCCAAGTTCCTGAATGCACACGTGCTGGCCAGATGAAAGGCATGGGTGTGGGGTGGGAGAGAAACTGCAGAGTGCACAGCTTTGGGTGTCAATGTCGGCCAGCCAATCATCAGAGAACAGATATGCTTTAGAAATAGATTGTGTTTTAGCAACTTTAACCCTTTCAATAGAAAAAGACGAGAAAGAGGCTAGAGGGATGGTTCAGAGGGTAAGAGTGCTTACTACCCTTGCAGAGGACCTGGGTTCAATTCCCAGCACCCACATGGCAGCTCAAAACTGCCTCTAATTCTAATTCTAGTAGATCTGATACCTCTGCACGCTACTGCATGCATGTGGTACACCTAAGCACACGCAAACACACACACATACGTAAAATAATAAATAAATAAATAAATAAATAAATAAATAAATAAATCTTTCTAAAAAGATGAGAGGGACTGGAGTGATGGCTCAGTGGTTAAGAGTATTGGCTGTTCTTACAGAAGACCTGAGTTCAAATTGCAGCACTCACATAGCAACTAACAACTATTTGTAACTCCAGTTCCAGGAAATCCAACGCCCTCTTCTGTCCTCCATGGACATTGCACAACATGGGTGCGCTTCCACATATGCAGACAGTACACTCATATACTTAAAATTAAAATAATAATAAAGAGAAAAACATGACAAAAGAATAAAAGAATAAAGTATTCAAGATCCCCTTAGCAAAATATAATGTCCATATAATGTTGAGCGCGAGACACGTAGACAAGGTAGGCTTCCTATCTAACGTACGAATACCTCTCATTATTCTTTGGCATGTCTGTTTTCACTGGCACTGAGTAGCTGAGAAAAAGGTGAAGGGACTCCAAGGAATTGCACCAGCTGTGGTGTCTGTAGCACACAGAATCCATGCTTGGTCCATTCTGGTCGTTTATCATCTGCAAAACAACAGCATGTGTGTTGTAAGTACAACAAAATGACTCTTTCCCTGAGACTTTCTCTGGCCCCTGTGCCTGCCCTCTAAGAAGGCAGGAAATAGCAAGAAATTGACAGCTCCTGACCTATCCAAGAAACCACCATCTAATGACAAACTGAAGCCTAGTTCCACTGTCCTACAGTGGACTCATAAGAAATGAGGGGCCCTGTAGAAGGAATATGTCTAAAAGCTCCTGCTGTATAGGCACATGGGTCAGCCCTTCTTCCCAGTGGCAAGAAGTCAACTCAAATGCCAACGGCAGACCTGCATTTTGGCCAGTGCGTTCTTAGACCTCACCTGACATTATGTAGAAACAGGACAAAGCCATTGAATGCTGTCTTGGTTGTTTGTTTTACCTCCATGGGCATTCAGCTTTCCAAAAGGAAGAGGTCCAAGGAATTAGCAACGAACTAAAGAACATAAAACATCTCTCAGTTCAGTCACCTTAAAAATCTAATACGCAGTTAAAATGTGATCTGGGAGAACCAAGATGGTGGGTAGTGTGCTCCTGAGAGAGCTGGCACCCCATCAGAACAGAGAGAGTAGCTGCAACGGTTCCCTGGTGACTTTTACCCCCAACCTCAGGGCTTGGTTTTGGGCCAGGGAACAGTTCAACTTTAGCCTTGAATTGCAACATTATTCGTAGCAATATTTGGAGGAAGTTGATGTCACTGCTTTGGTTACTGTCATCCCCACAGTTCTGCCTCTGGTAGATGATTTCCGTGCAGGGGCTCAGTTGTGAGAAGTGAGCTGTAGTGGATTAAAAATGGTTGCAAATGTCTTGCTGCTTTTCCTACTGAGAGGTGGAGTCAATTTTCTCTTGTCTTGAATTTGGACTTGTGTTAGTGATTAATTTAATAACATAATTTGGCAGAAGTGATCTGAGATTTCAGTGCTAATATGATTTAGAAGCCTGCGACTTTCATCTAGGCTCATGGAAACTAGGTACCATGTCTTGAGGAAGCACACACATCCTCAAGGAACAGCCCCTGTGAAGAGGAACCAGCGCATTCAGTAGATGACCGTGGCTGAATTCCAAGTCAGTTACAAGAAAAGCTTGTCAGACCTTGGAAGTGTGTTCTCTAGCCATCATCAGGCTGTCTCAGATGACACTTCTTTTTTTTAATATTTTAATTTATTATTTTTTGTGTATGAGTGTATTGCCTACATGCGTGTAAGTGCACCCATGTAGTGCAATGCCCACAGAGGTCAGAAGACAGTGATGTATTTATCATTATGGTCTCACTTCAAAGCTATTTATAGTCCTGTGTCATAATGTAGTCTATCTCCTGCCCAGGCATGAGGCAGCCGGGTGACGCCATGCTGACAGTACCTGGTGAGCAGGATGAAATAACATCCATAGGATGAAATAACTACTGTGGATATGCTGCTGAGATGCAGTCACAGACCCTGGGTACCCAAGTTACTCCCTTACTCAGTGAGCTTGTGCTGGCTCGATATCTCATAATCATTTGATAATGGAAAGGTTGGGAAATAAATCCTAAACACTCAGGGGTCTCCATCCAATAAACTTTATAGTCTAGTCGTTTTAAGAATGCTAGAATATTACTTTTGTGGACAAGGTAACAGATTACTACAACTGATGCCCCTTTCCACAGAGAAGGACGCATAGGGAACTTTTGGGATTTGAGAGTGAGCCTATCTCACTGGGTGTGCCACTTACCCGAGTAAGATGAAAGACCTAGTTTTGAGGGGAGTCTAGAACAAGGCAAGTCTCTATTGTGGCTCCAGTTTACTGTGCTGGTTAGTTTTATTGTCAACTTGACACAACCTAGAGTCACCTGGGAAGAGGGAATCTCAACTCAAGAATCCCCTCAATCAGATTGGCCTATGGCCATGTCTGTAAGATTGTCTTGATGATGACGGGCGTTGCAGAGCCCAGCCCACCACTGTGGGTGGCACCATCCCTAGGCAGGTGTGACTGGGTTACATAAGAAGGCAAGCAGAAAACAAGCCAGTAAGCAGCATTCCTCCATGGTCCCTGCTTCAGTTCCTATCTCCAGGTTCCTGACTTGAGTTCCTATCCCAACTCCCCTTAGTGATGGACTGGTGCTTGGAAGCTTAAGCTAACATAAACTCTTTCCCCTCAATTTGCTTTAGGTCAGAATGTTTTATTATAACAACAGAAAAGCTACCTAGGACAATTATCATGGCATGTGTTTTTATACCTAGATCCAGTAGCTCTCATGGTACTAGTATTGTCTATTTGAAAGAAGAATGTTGTGTGGAGTCCTTCCAGCAGTGTGTGAATCAAAGGACAGATGAGAGTTTTGGAGCAGCAGTTTTTCAAAAAGAAACTAATCTTCCTTGGTGTGGTGGTTTGAATGAGAATGTCCCCCATAGGTTCCATTTTGTCCTCAGTTGGTGGGACTGTTTTGGGAGGTTTCAGGAGGTGAGGTCTTGCTGGAGGAAGCATGTCCACTGGGAGTGGGCTTTGAGAGCCATGAAGCCTTTCCAGATTTCCAGTTGTGCTCTTCTTCCTGTGACTGCTTGAAGATGTGATCACTTGGCTTTCTGCTTTGGCTGCCTCTGCGGCCAAGCCTCCCCCAGCATGATGGATGCTTATCCCTCTGGAACTGTAAACCAAATAAACTCTTCCTTCTATAGGTTGCCTTGGTCAGGGGGTTTTATAACAGCAACAGACAAGTAAGTAATACACTTGAGATGCAGTTTGATATTGGAATTTGATCAGGGACCATAAAGTTTGATGAGCTAAGCATTGTTGAATCTGGAAAGTATCTACACTGAGCAGAATTGACAGCTTTCCATTAACAAGGGGCATAGAATTCACAATACCAAGCAAACACCAGCAACATGAATAAGCAACTGACCCACAGACCCATGTCTGCTCCAATACCTCTTGGAACTTAGATCTGAGGAGTCATGAAAATTTCTTGGTGACAAGTAACTGAAAATTGAATTGACCTTTTTCAAAGAAAGTCTGCCACATTGTTTCGATATCATCTGGAACTAAGTGGTAATATCATTGCAGCTTTACTCAAGGTGATCCAGGAAGACAGGTGAAGGAAAATTTTTTCCAGAGATCAGAATTTCCATCACTGAATATGATTGTTGACTTTTTTTCTGAAAGGAGAGAGAATCAAAGATATCTAGTGTTTCATGAGCAGTAGTTTACAGTCTGGGCAGCTGATCAGAAGAAGAACCATGATTGAATAAGCCAAATTGGTGGGCAGGAACATCCCAAGAAGAATTAAAGGGATCAGCTTCCTCTCGTGGGCACAGAATGTCCCATGCCCACCAAAATTCAACCTCAGAATAGGAGGATCTTAATAACGGTCAAGCTTTTCTGTGGACCTCTGTTATGTTTTCCTTGCCATTGATCAATGAGCTCATGCTCAAAAGAGCCATGGTGGAGGGCATGGAGTATGTATGATTTCAACAATGTGGTCTTCTACTCGCTAAGGGTATTCTGGCTATAACTAATGTGTCCAAACCAACCCCAAACAAGCAACACTGAGTCCTTGAACTAGCAAACTACTCTCTGGCAGAATCTCCCCAATATCTGATGACAAAACTACTCCTGTCCTAGAAAAGCAGTGCTTTCTCCTCTCTCCGTAGAAACTCACTCTTCATGTGGATTTGCCTTTCCTACCTATAATACTTGCCAAATTCAGCACTTAGGTACTTACAGAATTCTTCTTATTCACCACCATGATATACCATGCTTGGCCTCTGACTAGGAAACTTTGCAGTAAATTGTGTGGGAACAGGATCATACTCAGAATTCATTAGTCTCACTGTGTTAGCCAATCACTCTGAAGCAGTAGAAAAGTACAATGGTTCTTTTGGCAAGTCTGCTGCTATGCTAGATGGATGGAAACACTTTACAGAGCTAGAGTAATGACGTGTAGAATGCAGTAATTTCTGTAAGTATATACTACTGTTCCTTTCTTGTCCAGGACTTCTAGGTCCAGGATTCAAAGGATAGAAATGGAAAAAGCTTCTCTGGTCATCATTAATGATCTGCTTACAAAATTTGTTCTTTCTACTCTCAATTTTAAAAGTTTTAGTCTTAAGCTCCTAAGGAGAAATGCTTCTGCTGGTAGATGCAGTAATGGTTCCATTATGCTTGAAGTGGATGCTATGTGCTATAGTGCTTTTGCAGAGGATCCAGTTTTGGTTCCCAACTTCCATGTGAACCAGCCACAACTGCCTGTAACTCTATCTCCAGCGGGTCCAGTGACCCCTTCTGGTCACCATGGGCACGTGCTCTCATGTGAATCTAAAGTAAAGTAGGTTTTACTGTGTTATCTGACATAACAGTCATCATAAGTAGTCTGGACTCATCCTAGACAGTAGGATAAAGAGGAAGTATACCTAAAAGCCTGGAGCATCTCTTATACTGTACTCCTTATGGTTGCTTATGGTTTACTATACTAAAATAAATGGTAAACAATCTAATGCTCAGTTGTCAAGGTCTGGACCCTTCACAAGGCATGGAACCATGACCAGCGGTATGCTTGCTGAGGGCAAAGAGGATAAGGAAGAACAGTGAAAGGACATGATAAAGACTATTACCACAAAATCAGCCTGAACAGGAACATCCTCCAGAATTCACTTGCCTGTCTCACACCGAGTTAAGAAGTCTCAAGGGAAAGTCACATGAGACTGGAAAAGAAGTGAGACATCACATTTTAAAGGGGGCACCAGGAAGAATTCTAATGAGCACACATTTGCACTGATCCTGACTCACCTGGTCTTAGTAGAAGCTAGGATTCCGGCTCCCAAGCTCTCTCCATGTCTCCTCTTTAGCTTCTCCAGGTTCCTGGCCAGACACGTTTGGCTCCACAGCAAAGAGCACCAGGTCTTTCAAGCATCCCACATGGAGGTGGATAAAGGGCTGCTGAGGATCTTAGCTTGCCTTTGATCTTTCATCCTCATTCCTCTATCTCATGTCCAACCTTTCTTTCTGATAGTCCAACTGACACAGAGCCTCCAGGCCATTATCAGACAGGGGGAACACTCGGCCAGTGTCCTCAGGAGATTCCACCACTGCTTAGCTGTGGTACCTCGAGTAAACCCTGTGTGCTTCTGCTTCTGATCAAACCTGATACGAATAGCTCACACCAAATACTAATGACAGTGGTCACAAAGAAGGCAGTCAGGAACCATGGCCAGCATTTGTTTCAAACCCTACCACCCCCCAAAGGCAGACACTCTTCTATGAGTGGATATAATGTTAAACATCGTTCTTCCTAAATACTTTATGACTCAGCTTCCTCTGTGTTGGTGTTTCATCATTTTCTACTGTCCCACTATCCCACCATCTGTCTCAGGATGACTGCCATGTATCGTGAGGAAAAAAAATCCCACATGTACGTATACCAATCCACAAATAAAGCGATGGTCAAGACTTGATCTTATTTGGTTTGCCAAACTTCTTACTGATCAGAAGGTAAGATCGAGTTAGAGAATTTATTAGCTTTCTGTCTTAGTCAACTTTTGGAGTATGATTTGGGTCCTAATTCTTTGCGAATGTTCTTTTCTGTTTTTCCTCTACCTTTCCATTTTCTCCTATTTCTTAGCTTTTCAGGGATCATCTTTCTTTTGTTGCTAACATGGGATCACTGAATCATACATATTTTTTCCTTTGTGTCTTTCTGCACGTTTTCTTACCAGCTTCCCTGCCAACCTTTGTCCAAACATAGCCAGTACGAGCTCTTCCACGCAGTGTGAAGCTTCTAGCCTGACAGATATTCACTAACTGGGGATCTGGAGTTGGCTGTGCTGTCTATATTAAGGTAACAAAGCCTTCTAAGTTATTAGATACATTACAGATTCATTCTATTAATTCATGATATTAATTCAGCATAGTCCAACTATAACAGGATCCTGAGTATGATGGATGCAGGAAATGGAGACTGTACTTTCTCAAGAAGACACACAATTATTTCTCAGCTTAATCCTAAAGATTGGGGCAGTGGTGAGGGGCCAGAGTACTGGTGAGGAGGTGGGGGGGTAGGTGGAGGAGGAGGGCTTTCTAAAGCAATGACATGGCTAATTCACAATAAGGTCACAAAGTGATTAACATTCTTTGTGAAGAAATGGAGGTTGAGTGAGTCAGAGCAGATTAGGAGAAAAGACCTGAGTCCTCAGAATTTTTGGTATGCTGGGTTGGCAGGATTCCTGCCTGCCTCAAGACAGACCTTCCTCTAAACTCATAAACTTCCAAAACATATAAATCATGTCTATGTAGCCATTGATTCTTTCCCTTGCTTTGCAGAAGAAGAAAAAAAAAAAGAGAAAGAGAGAAGAGTTTTGTACACTATTCGAAATTTAACATTTAGACTTAAAACCAGAAAGCCTGCCAAACTACTCTATTTTAAACCATTATTTATGTATCTGACTCTTTCAATCTGCTCTAGCACCTGGGAAATTGTTATTCAGCGAGTAAACTGTTGTAGAAAATACCATAACAGAGATTTACTTTTTACCCAGTTAACACTTTACATCAAACTAAAATAATTTCAACTACAGCTCTCAGTTAATTTCTGCCAAGTTCAATTTCCACTTTTCTAATGAAAGAAAAATTTAAATGACTTTTGGCAGACAAGCTATTTGAAACAAGGAAATTAATGTAAAAATATTTCTGGTGTAACATTTGTAAGTAAACGTTCATGAAAATATTTATGTCAAATGTAGTTATATAGAGCCAGACGTGCCAAAATTCTTCAGCGCTTACTCATGCCAGGCAAACTTGAGTGTACTGCAAGTCTTCCCTGTGGCTAAGTCCCTGTAGACATGTATTTCAACAAAACATAGAAAACATTTGGATTACATTCCCCCCCCACCCAACTTCCAAATGTCTGTGGGTTGGATGCTCAGTACTCTCACGGTTCAGGTATGTATACAGAGCCAAGTTGGGAAGAGATACTATTTGTAATGTGCAGGTACTGGTAGTGCATGGTGAGTCACCACAAGATGGTGAGGAAGCCTCATGGCCATGAGGTGGGGCTGTGAAGGCCCCTGAATGGAAGACTGTCATTGATATTTACAGTCACTGGGGAGAGCTAACTCATCCACTTGGCAGAGATTTGGTTATCAAGGTTCAGAGGTTGGAGGGAACTACTCACGTCCTTCAGGCCATTCATTCTAAGATAAGGGGAGGTAAGGGCCTTATACCTACAGAAGATGCTAAGGAGCATTAAAGGATAGCACCTGGGCACATTAACTGTCAAGGCTCTTTGGCCTCTGTGTGGATTTGCTCTGCTTCACACCCTCACCTCCCTTTCGCTACATAAAAACATCTATTTTATTTCTAATTATGTTATACGTACAAGTTGTCAGCAGAATAGAGGTGTGGTCCTCACGAGATAAAAGAGGGGGACACAAAAACGACACATCCCCAAACAAGTTTCATTTATATAATGAAAATAAATTTTTACACAATCAACAAAACACACCAGGATTTCTTTTTCTTCTTCTTTTTTTTTGCGAAAAATATTTTTTAAATAAATTTTTCTTTTTTTACATTCTGATATACATATGTAACAAGGTTTATGGCACTGTAACCAGAATCAAACCCAGAAAAAGGGGGGCTGGGGGGAAGGGAAGGAAAGTCAGTCACTCTGCTGCCAACTCCAATTCATTTGCACACTCAAAATACCACTTTTATTGCACAAGTACCAGAGAAGGCATGGGGT
The DNA here is from genome assembly GCF_000622305.1 of Nannospalax galili. Classification (NCBI taxonomy): domain Eukaryota; kingdom Metazoa; phylum Chordata; class Mammalia; order Rodentia; family Spalacidae; genus Nannospalax; species Nannospalax galili. The sequence continues at coordinate 3,740,213 of NW_008359963.1, read as the reverse complement.
ATAATGGCCAGTTTCTATTACAAACAAACAAAAATCTCTTAAGTCCAGAGACAAGAAAAAAAAAATATCCAGAGCATGAAACACACAAAACCAACAATACCCTGTCTCTTCAGAGACTGTGGGAAGGGGTCTTAGATGAGTACAGCCACCCGGTCTTCTCCGCACCAGTGAGCACAGGGCATGGTTTGGCAGGATTTTGTTTTCTACATGGTTGACTGGGTAGGTCCCAGGTCTTTGTGAGTCAATGTCTTTTCTACTTACTTGTGGTTCTTTTTAATTAAAGTATGGTATCTTCGGTCTATGAACCTGCACAGACTATATAGTTCAAAAACTCTACAATAGCTTAAAAGGAAAACCGGGGAGAAACAAGTTTTATTATATTTTTATTTGTTGGCTTAAAAAAAAATGATCTCTTTAACCTCCCTGCACTGACAGTTTAAGAGACGTGAATCTCAGTGGCATCAAAAGTTATAATCTTCGCACGCTTATTAAAAATAAACATCTTTAGATAAGTTTGTTTCCATTCACAAAAGTTACCCCCAACTTAAAAAAAAAATGAAAACAGAAGAAACAAAAACAAAAACAGAATCCATCTTCCTTCCCACTCGCCTCCAAACAGAGCGGTGGCCCTTTCCATTCTGACAGTTGTCACACAACCGTCTCCACACCCATCAGCTTTGGTGTGAGGATCCGTGGTGTCACGCCGTTGTTTAGGTCTTCCTCAAATTCCAGCAACTGCCCCATGAAGTTGAGGTTGGGGGAAATAATTGGTCGCTTGCCTTTGACGAATTTGTAAGCATCAGTCATGGTCATGCGAGTGTGTTTCATCAAGTAGGCGATGACGATGGTAGCAGAGCGGGACACGCCTGCCTGGCAGTGGATGAGAAGGCCTTTCCCACACTGATGTGCTTCCTCTGGAGGGACAGAGAGAATAGGAGGTGAGGGGAAGGAGCCATCTCCCCAGCTCCTGTAGGTCCACATTTAAAGAGAAGCTGGAGTGAAGGAATCATGTATGGAACAGTGCACGCCTTGGGTGATGGAGGGATCAAAGCTACACCTACAGCCCGACACATCTATGTGAAGCAAACTTCTCACTAAGCTCACCATAAAAGTTACTGGGTCTTTCTATTTTTATTTCCTTGTATTTCTAAAATCATGCTGCTGATAAAAAGGAAGGGAAGGAAAAGAAGAGGAGAAAGCCTTAAAGGGGAAATTTTATTTATACACGCGCCCGCGCGCACACACACATACACACACACACACTCATTAGTATACCTATTTAGGTATAGATAATACAATTCCTTTTTGGATTAGGGATGTTAATTCCATTTGCCAGCTTGTATAACTCATCAAAATTTGTGTTATTAATAATGTCTCTCACATGCTAGAGAAACACACACACACACACACACACACACACACACACACACACAAACAAACTGGGGCTGGAAAGATAGCTCAGCAGCTAACAGCACTGACAAAGTACCCGGATTCAGTTCCCAGTACCCACATGGCAGCTAACAACTGGCAGTAGCTCTAGTTCCAGGGGAGCTGATGCCCTCTTCTGGCCTCCACCAGCATTGCACGCACATGGTGCACCTACATACATACATACATGCAGGCAAAGCACTCACAGACATAAAATAAATTTTTTAAAACATGCGCACACACATATACGCAACCACAGATGCACAAATACACAAACACACACATCTTTCTTTATACTACAGAATTACTCTCTGTAGGAACTGGCATTTAATGTCTAAATTTTGCCTTACTAAAGCTCCATGGAAAGAAAGGAATAAAATTCAGCTAGAAAGTTACTACGTTTAGCTTCTCATCAGAAAAGCCAATTGTTGCCAAAGTTAAACTTGTAGAACACTGACCTGCAGCATCACCCTCATCTACATGCTCATCGTCCTCATCTACATGTCCATCACCCTCACCTACGTGTCCATCACCCCACCTACGTGTCCATCACCCCCACCTACGTGTCCATCACCCCCACCTACGTGTCCATCACCCCCACCTACGTGTCCATCACCCCCACCTTTGTGTCCATCACCCCCACCTACGTGTCTATCACCCTCACCTACGTGTCCATCACCCCCACCTATGTGTCCATCACCCCCACCTTCGTGTCCATCACCCCCACCTACGTGTCCATCACCCTCACCTACGTGTCCATCACCCTCACCTACATGTCCATCACCCTCACCTATGTGTCCAACCCTCCACATATTCCCATGTGACAATCACTGGAAGATGGAAAGATTCTGATAATGCTGCAGAATCTAGAACAGCAGAGGGAGATGGCTCTTCTTACGAAGTTTTCTGCATATAATAAAAGCTTGGGATGACTTGTAAGCACTGAACAGATTTTATTGACACATAAACTAGAAGGTATCTCCAAGGAAACATCCCTGGAGGAACACAGGTAAATAATAAGGTAGAGAAGAAGGGGACAAAGAAAGTTGTCCATTAACTTAAGTCATCCCACTGGGTGCTTACCAGTAAACTAAGACAAATAAGATATGAATTTCTTTCTTAAAAACCTGTAGAAGAGAGATGGAGGGCTGGAGAGATGGCTCAGGGGTTAAGAGCACTGGCTGGTCTTACAGAGGCCCTGAGTTCAGTTTCCACATGACACCCACATGACAGCTAACAACCATCCATAACTCCAGTTCCAAGGGATCCGATGCCCTCTTCTGGCCTCTGTGGGCATTGCATGACATGGGTATACTCACATACATGCAGGTAGTAAAAATAAAAATAATAAAATACTTAATAAAAAAGCCTACAAATGAGCCTTTAATTCCAGCACCCAGGAGGCAGAGGCTGTCCACTTCTGACTTCAAGACTAGCCTGGTCTACATAGTGAGTTCCAGGAAGCTATGGTTACATAGTATGACCCTGTCTCAAAAAAGAAAAAAAAAAAACAAGCTATAGATATGGCTTGCTTCTCAGAGATAGGAAAACACTACTTCACAAAAATCTCCCTTTATTAACATCTTCTCTGGAGCACACACTACTGACCTTCCAAACCAAGACTACAAACCGCGGTAGTCAGAGTCAGCTTAAGTGCTGGGTTTGACCACTTGTCCCACTAACACACTGGCTGAGTGACCTTGTGTGAGTCACCTAACTCCTCAGAGCCCTAGTTCTCCTGCCTGAATAATAGAAACGAACAACACTAGCTCACCAGCCTCAAGAAATATGGGATGATGTCACTTGATTCAGGAATAAACAGGCATTGTTAAACCCTAAACCTGAATACTGCTCAGTTTATATTAAAGTCTGAGTGAATGTTATGATGTGGTGAGCCTGCTCTGTGGGCCCCTGAAGTGACACTCTAGTATTTCAGTTTACCCAATCGGAGAACAAGGAAAACAAAGTTGTGTCCAGGCATGCTGTGATTCTGAATTGTTCTCTGGGCTAAACGCTGCTTGTTACTGGTTTTGATTTCCTTCTAAAAGTGCAGGTAAGCCTGAATAATCCTCCAGGAATGTGAACACTATGGTTGAAATCCTCTTAGAACAAGCATAGCCTACCCTACTCACTAAATGGAAAACAATTTTCCAACTCCCTCCACCTGGAATGAAGTCAGGTAGAGTCTCCTTTATAACAACACAGACCAACTAGGGACTTCCTCATCTACTTGGGAACAAGTATTTCTTACTAGGGGCTCAAGGCTGGGCTCAGATTTTGTGAATAGCGAGCCTGAGGCATCTTTGCATCCAATATTGGAACTAATTAATAAGATATGGTAAATATGGCCCCTGCATGCTAGAGAAAGACTCCTGGCTAAAAGCCAAGAACCTTAGCTCCTGGTACCCCACCCCAGCCTCATATGTATATATATATATGCAAGTATAGGTATGCCACAGAGCACATGTGGAGGTCAGAGGATCACTGAGGATGTTGGTCCTTGCCTTTCACTTTGTTTAAGACAGGGTCTCTTGTTATGCAGCTGTAGACACAAAGCTGGCTGGCCTGTGAGCTTCTGCAAGTTCTCCTGTCTCCACATCTCACTAGAGCAGAGATGGGAATATAGACATCCACCACCATGTGTGGGTTCTGGGGATTCAAACTCAGGTCCTCACACTTGGTTGGCAAGCTCTTCACGCCCCCAGCCATCTCCCCAGACCCTGGTCACTTCTTGACACTAAAACTTCCATGACCTTAGACATGTCATTTTACTTCTCTGAGTTTAGTGACTACTCTAAATTTCCTTTTAGAGTGAATATGGCATGTCCTACAACATCTGACATGGAAGGACAACAGAAAATAAAAACAGGCAGGCAGATGCCCTGAGTGGCCAACTTCCCATCTAATCCATCAAACCTGGTGACTGTTAAACTTGAAACTTTTTTTCTGACAAAAGAACAATAAACCTGAGTGTAGGTTTCCTGGGACAGTGATAACCTATAGCCACAATGAGGAAAAGTACTTGGTCACCTCTTTGTGGCAATAAAAGTTGGAGTCACTTGGAAAAAATGTTGGGCACCTGCTATTGCTGACTTCTCCATGTGATCCTTAAGTCTTACCACAGCTCAAAAGGACAGAGGCAACAAGACTTACCATTAGCACTGAGCTGATGACTACTTTCTCCTAGAGAGCTGAGGCTACTGTTGATAGATTTTCCAAGGGCTACACAGCCTCATCTTTTTGGGACACAAAGAAAACTTGTCCCTTTCCACCAGCATTAACCTGACTCATCAAGGTTTAAAAACTGAGATAAAGCTGGGCATGGTAGCACACGCCTTTAATCCCAGCACTCGGGAGCCAGAGGCAGGCAGATCTCTGTCAGTTCAAGTGAGTTCCAGGCCAGCTGGGACTACAGGGAGAAAAAAAAGACTTGGAGAAAACACCTCAGCCACCCTCCCCCTCTGCACTGAAGGCACACTACAGCACAGCCTGCTTTACTCAATTCAGCAGACCCTCCCCTGTATCAAATGCTACTTCTGCTCCACCTTAGGGGAGGAGGCTAAACCCACAATGATTTAGTGACTCAAGGTAAGGAAAGGAAATCGCTTCCTATGCTGGGCATATAATGCTGGGCACAGTGCTGGGGAGGCATGGGGACTGTTGGAGGTAGTGCCTCAGCTCCACATTGTGTGTTGTGTAGGGCTTGAAGGGCCTGGTAGGCAGCAATACCAGCTCCAACCACTTCCTCATGTTCCCTCAACTCTTCTGGTTATATGGCATATAAACACCAACCCCAAACCCCCACATGTCCCTTCATTGAGAAATGGAGGGCTAAGAAGTTCTGCTTGAATTCTGCTGACCAAAGCAAATGGCTCTTGTTATGGTTAGACTATGAAGGGCTCCACAGACTCATGTATCTATCAATGCTTGGTCTCTAGCTGGCAGCATTGCTTAGAAGGTTTTAAAAGCTTTAGACGGTGGAGCCTGGTCTTAGGAAGTAGGTTGCTAGATCTGTGTCTGTGGAGGTGATAGCCCCACACCACCTTCTCTCCTTTTCCATCTGCTCTCCGTCTCTCTCTCTCTTTCTCTTCTCTCTCTCTCCTTGCTTCCTGGTCACCACGAAGTGAGTAGTTTTTGCCACACTCTCCCCCCACTGCCATGTTCTGCCCCACCACTGGCAGAGGATCGGCACAGCTAAGGTTTGAAACCATGAACCAAAATAATTCCTCCCTTCAACTCAACTTTTTAGGTATTTTGGTCACCGTTTATGGCTTCTATACAGGACTATGGATTAGATGAGGATTTTTCTGTTTTTCTAACACAGGAAGAAACCTTGGATCCCATATCAAAGCCAGAGCTGGAGGGAAAGGCAGGCAGAGAATGAGGTTCTCCTGGGAGCTAGTTACCAATGAACTCAAACGCCTCTTCAAAGTACTGCCTCAGGTTCTGCTTGTTGCTGTCGGTGGCCGGCAGCCGCTTGTAGTTGAAGAGGCCTTTCTCATAGTGGTAGAGAGGAAGGTGAGTGGTGACGTTGATGATGTAGCCAATGTTCAGCCGCTGCATGGTGTCCAGGTCCTGAGCATCCTGCTCGTTGCCAAGGAACAGGAAGGGCAGGATGGGCGTCAGCTCTGCATTCTCGATGTCGGGGGTGGTGGGGACGGACTGAGGTAGCATGCTTGAAGCAGCAGACGCACCGCCCCCCACTTCCCGGCACTCTTGGAGCTGGAGAGAATTATCACAGAGGTTTTCATGGTTCTGTTTAAAACTACTGAGTCCCCCTGCAAGGCAAACACAGAAAGCAAGCGTGAGATTACAGAGCCCACAGAAAATGCCAACTTCTCCATAGGGATCACTGCACTCTGTAGCTTATGTACATTTTTAACATATCTAAAAACAAAACCAGAACTAGAAGTCCGTTTGGAGATCCAGAGCCAGCTTTGGAGGGCATTGCTGCTTACAGTGCCTAAGAACTGTCCTCCTCATTATTAAACAAACTGGGCCAAGGTGCCTGGGAACAAGTTTTATGCAGTACCTGGTAATTTCATCAGCTACAAATCTGATTTGCCTCAAAGAACCATATGATCCCTGGCCTCTATAGAACCCTGCACTTCCGGAGCCCAGGAAGGCAGAGATGACACCCTCTTGCAGAAAACTTCTGTCTGTATCCTGGCATGTGTATCTGTCACCCTTTACAACTCACCTTGCCCGGAAAGTAAAGTTCACCCCTGTTTTAGTTTGCTTCTCTGTTGCTGTGATAAACACCTGGACCAAAAGCAACTTCTCGGGGAGGAAAAGGTCTATTGCATCTTACAGGTTACAGTGCATCATTAATGGAAGCCAGGGCAGGTACCCCAGGCAGGAGCTGGAGGCAGGAACTGAAGCAGAGGCCACAGAGGAACACCTCTTACTGGCTTGCTTCCCTGAACTGCTCAGCTATCCTTCTTACACAGCCCAGGCCTACCTACCCAGGGGTGGAAATGCCCACAGTACACTGGGCCCTCCTATATCAATTAGCAATCGAGAAAATGCCTGATAGACATGGACGCAAGCCACTCTGATGGAGGAAATTCCTCAGTTAAGGTTCCTTCCTCTCAGGTGACTCTAGATTGTGCCAAATTGACAAAAACCAATAAGCACAATCCCCAATGCAGCAGGGCAGTTACAAGTGGGGACTGTGGAAGAGCTGGATTAGGCTGTCTGTGATCCCAGTACCACAGCTCCCCTGCTCAAGCTTATTTCTCACTGTGTGCCTCAGTACCCCCATGAGGGTATCCATGCCTCTCTCTAAAGTGTGAGTCAGAATAAGGACAAACACATGTGAAGTGTTCACCACATGTTCAGGCTCATATGGCCACTCAGCAAGGATGAGCTATTTCTATTAATACTGTTTCTATGGTTGCACAAGAGTAGGTGCAGCAGAGCGATGCTTGGGCAAGGTCAGTGGGGACAGGGTAAGTGATTCTTAAGATCTATGCTTTGACTTTTTCCATGTAGATCCTTGACATTTGCAGATCATGACTTCTAGTAGAGTGGAATCTGAGAGAAGATCATTCTCCTGTCCTTGGCTTTTAGAGGTTGTGGGTACATTAACCCACTGATGGTGGCCCCTAATGAATCTATAACCAATGCATGCTCTCAGTCCGAGGCCCTGCTCTGCCTCCAGTGTGAAACGTGTCAAAGGTTTAAGCTGCACCTGTTTCCCCATTTTTAGCATGCAAACATCCCCCTAAGTACAGCCTCACTGATGGAAATGTATTTTATGGAAATCCCTCAACCACAGGCATTCAGTTAGATATGCAAAGATGTGCACATAGTATTATCTGCTTAATGGAAAATGCCAAGTGGGCCAGAGAGATGGCTCAGCTGGTAAAGGTGCTTGCCACATAAGCCTGGTCACCACAACCCACATAAAAGTGAGAGAAATGACTCCACAAAGGTGTCCTTCAAATTTTATATCTGCACTGTCACACATGCACACATATACACACCCAACACACATGAACGATAACAATTTTTTAAAGGCCAAATAAAAACCAAAATTTTTAAAAGTTATTATGCTCATTCCATGGAGTATTACATAGCCATTAAAAGAGTAACGGTGCAAAGTACATGAAAATAAAACGTTTCTGTTGAATTAAATGAAAAACAACTAATTAAAAACTTTCTGCAAAAGCTTAAATCCCATACACAAAGAGAGAAATTGTTTAAATTTTCCCCTAATATGTCACATATGATCATACACATGGATAAACCCAAAAGATTATTATGAGGCTCAAATTCTGTAATATACACGTGAAAGCTGTGAGGTCTGGGCGGCGTTATACTCATCCAAGGAACAAAAATTCCAGTCAAGTGAATTGGACATTCCAGGGCCTTCTCCTGGAAAAGGGGGAGATGCTGGAAACTGCTATAAGCCAAAAGCTACTGGGATCTACCATCTACCTGGTCACACTACCTGATAGTCCCTGGAATAAGGCCAGAAGCCACAAAGCATCACTGGGCCATGGCTCTATTGCCATAAGGACAGGAAGTCATCTGTTTCCCAGCTTCATAATCAGCAATACGTTTCTCCCACTTCAAGTGTCATCTTTGGCCAATGACAGCCAAATGACCTGAACAGAACATAATCATTTTCAACCAATGGACACAGTGGCTCAACCTGAGAATCATATTTTCACTCAGAGATGGTGGTGCGCCACAGAAAACTCAAGAGGGTGACACAGAGCTTAGATTACTCCTAAAAAGGAGAAAAATTTTTAAATGTTTGTTTTCAGGAAAGCAAAACATAATCTTTAAATTCATTCAAACTGATTTCTGTAACTAAACCCCACCCTTGCTAAGAAATCCTTTATACCAGAATATGAGCCCCCAAAGAACTTCTCAGCTATAAAGGAAAGATGAAAACCCAGAAAAACTTCACCAGTGATTATTTAAGAAATGTAGAGTAAAAACAACCAACCACCACCATCCCAAACACCACAAAAGGGACTTCGAAGAGATGCTTTAAAATCTGCTGTGCCTGTCCCCCACAGAACTCCAAGCAAACAGTCCCACGTTGATCCTGTGATGGGCCCCAATTCACTTTTTCTGAGAAAAGGGCAGTTGTGACATTTTTCCATATAAGTGGGGAGGAAAGGACAAGAAACTAAACTCAAAGAGAGTGCCTGGGAGATGGGGAGGAGACTGTTATTGGTTCTTATTTAGTGGATTCAAGCTGTAATTTGTCTTAAAAAAAAAGCTAGTTTGAAAAAAAAAAAAAAAATGAAAGCATGCCCAAACCGCTCCTCCACCACATACAAAAACTCCAGCATAGAGCTTTTTAAAATTCTGCCTCTGTACCTCCTTTCCCAGTGACATCAGCCAGAGGCTCCCCACCTGCCCAGTTGCCATAGCAGTTACACAAAGACACACAATGACATCACTTGGCATGATATCAGCTCTTTGAGTGCAAACAATACAAGAAGAACTACTTTGTTTAAGGCCTTGGGTGCAACTGTGTTCGGGGGTGCCAATGACGTAATGCTAACAGGTGGCACGGGCCCTCCATTTGCCTAATGGAGGAAAGCAACCATGGGGGAAGGGTGGTCAGAGGGACTCTGAGACAGACAGACACAGAAAGCTTCTATCACAGGGTGTGCTCCTGTGCAAATGATGCACGTTGTATGTCTGAGCCATGTGGGAACAACACGCTTGTAACATTTGGAGGGTGAGTAGATAGAGAGACGATGTTATTCAAACATCGCATCTAAACAAGGAAGTGCTCACTGAGGGTCTGAAGAGACAGACTCCTGTTCAGCGTCCAGTCCGCTCATGCAGGGTATCATTTCTGACACTCTGGTCATGCACACTGACACACTGCAGTTGGCGGTCTCTTCTAACACAAGCAGCAGTAGCTCACAGGAGTGCTTGAGGGAACTCTGCAGGGTGGGTGGTTTGCTCCTCTTGGGGGTGGGGGTAGGGTTGGTGACAGGAGGAGGCCGGTAGGAGCATAGTTAATGAGGTCATTTTTCAGCCCACCCCATCAAATGATTACTTAATGAAGGCCTTTATTCTGTTTGGTGTGAGTATGTAAGAATATTACTAGGGGCTGTAGAGATGCACCAGCATGAGGACCTGAGTTCGGACCCCCAACACTTGTATAAAAGCCAGGAGTGACAGTGCATGTTTGTAATATCAACCATGGGGAGCAGAGACAGGAAGATCCCAGGAACTCACTGGTCAGCCAGTTTAGCTAGATCAGTAAGCTCCAGATTCAATGAGAGACCCTATCCCAACAAAAAGGGGGAGAGTGATCGAGGGAGGCATTTGACGTCAGCGTCTGGCCTTTATACATTTGTACGCCACATACACACACACATGAAAATTACAGAAGAATCATTAATAAGTCATTGGATGTAAGCAGTGCAGTTTTGTGGTTTGGAGACACATGGGCCTAGCCTACAGTGAGGACTCTGCCTCATAGAAGCCTATGCAAATCCCTCTCCCTGGGGAAGCCTCCATTTATTGATCTAGAAAGTGGGCATATCACCTACATGGAGGGTTGGGTGGAGGATGTCTATGTGAAGGTTTATACGTATTTTACATGGTGCTCAATAAATATCATCTTACTACCCTGACATCATCGCCATGGTCCTTACCTACAGTGGATCCTGCACACCTGTAGTCTGTGAGAGCCCTGGGTACAGTGCAGTGATCTGGAGTCAGGGGTGATGGGGCTAGGCTACCAGGTCTGACGGTACCCTGCCAAACCCTTGCTCTGAGATCCTGGGCAGGTTTCTCACCTGTCTTGTCCTCGGTTTCCTTCTTTATAAGACACAGATAATAACAGTACCTACCAGATGGTACTGAAGGAAATTGGTTAACAAATATAAAGTATGTTGAAAAAAAATGTTTGACACATGACCAGCACTTTTTTTGTTACAAAAAAGTCTGCATAATACAAAGACTCTAAATAAGTAAATGTTCATGAATTTTTACATTGAAATGTTTATTTATTTATTTATTGGTCTTTCTTAGACAGGACTTTGCTTTGTAGACCTGGTTTGCTGGTCCTACATAAACCAAGCTGGACTCAAACTCATGGCCATCCTCCTGCCTCAGCTTCCAACCTGAGGACTGAACCACCAGGTTCAGCTTAAATTTTTAGTGCCTAAAAAGAGCTAGTAATCAACATATCTGAGGAGTTTTAAAGTCTGAGTAGCATAATTTTATCATAAAGCAAACAGCAGTCTCCATCTTTCCTGTACAAATACATCTCATCTGCCTTTTCTTTTACTTGGCTTTGCTTTCCCAATAAAGACTTTGGATTTTTGGTTTCTCCAGGAACTGTATTTTTAAAATAAAATAGTTCTTCTCTTCCTCTCTTCCTCCCTGACCCCTAGCAAACAGGTTCTATCAGCAAACTGGTTCTACACACAAACAACTCATAGTTATCAATGTATTTTTGAGACCTGTGAAACAATGCTGGGGGCCAAACATTTTCGAACCTTCTCTCAAAACTAGTTTCTCTCAACTTTGAGCACTCTGAGTTTGAATGCCAGTAACAAAAATGCCCAGTACCCCAAGAGAAAAATACATTTCAGCACCGCCTGTGTACAAGTGAGTTCAGTGACAGTCTCAGGAAGCAGTGGACTTTCAGTGAGGTAAGAAAACTCTTCTAGATATACTACAGCTTTTCTGAAGTGTGGTTACGGGCAGTGCTCTGGCTAGGCAGTGAGGGGGTGTTAAAGAGCCCACATCCACACCTAGAAACCATAAGCAAGAGACATCTACATTTAAAGATGGACAGTCAGCCTTCCAAACACAAGTTGAGGGTGTCATGCTAAACTCAGAAACAAACACTTGCCCCAAATTTAAGGAAAAACTCTCTGAAGGTCAATGAACAGAATTATTGTCTAAGGGAGGAGGTGGGTATAATTTGGATATCATATCCACCTCACAGCTCTCCAGGTGGATGCAATGCTACAAAATAGAGTCCACAAAAGAACTGTTGACATAAAATGAATATTATTTTGTAGCCCCCCCGCAGTGGAAACAGTAATAGATCAGAGCAGTTTCTTGGGGTTCAATAGGCACAAAAATCGCAGTGGACGAATAAAACATCATCGTGGCTAACACCAAGTGTCCAAGGCTGTCCACAAACAGGGGCAGAGTAACGTCACACCCATCCTAACACAAGAAATATGTGAAGTGCCTGCTTAAGCTATAAAAATAATCTCTTCTTCTCACTTTCGATGAAATTATCTATGTACTCCATAGATGAAGTTGGCCGTTTCACAGCACCAGTGATTTCAAGTTCAATACCAAGAGGCATCAATTATAATTAACTTACAATCCTACTGTGTGGGAAGCTAAACCTCTCCCAAGGAGAGTGAAGGGAGGCTATACTGAAGAGAGAGAAGGAAGAGAGCAAACTGCCAGCTCATGGGATGGAAGGAACGAAGAAAAGAGAAAAGGAAAGATGTCTATGAAATGGAAGGAAGGACAGGGAGCTGGGCCCAGTGGTTTTGTGAGTGGGAACCCAGTGAGGATATTCCCACACACATACACTCGATGGCTTCTTCCAACCACTGTGGCTTGCCTTCACTGTGAAATGTCCAATACGAAAAGCCAGAAGCAAGGAGGTACAGTAGGCTTAAAACCTGGGGGGGCTACATCTTATGGTTGGTGGTCTCCCTGGAAACCGCCCTGTAGTTAGTCCTTTATGTCCAAAGGAACTGAAGGAAGAAAAAGACAACTAGGCTTAGCAAGTAGCAAAAAATAAAAATAAAAATAAGATATATTCCTGACAAACATGCTTGGAATATACAAATATACATATTATATATGCACGTGTATATTTCTGGAAATATTATATGAGTACAATATATGGTCTTAGACATTTTGGAAATGAAGGTATGAGGGGCTGAAGATGCAGTTCAGTTAGTGCAGTGCTTACTTAGCACATAGGAAGCCCTGGGTTAGATCCTCAATACAACATAAACTGTATATAGGGATACATGCCTGTAATCCCAGCACATGAAAGGTAGAGACAGGACGATCAGAAGTCCAAAGTCATCCTTGGCTACATAGTGAATTCAAGGTTAGCTTGTGCTACAGAGACCCTGTCACCAACCAACCAGTAAATGAAGTTATGAAACAAAACTTTACATATGAGAAATAATGGCATATAAAAGTTACAAATGTACACATACACACATATAATAGTAATTATGGGGGACTGGAGAGATGGCTCAGCAGTTAAGAGCACTGACTGCTCTTGCAGAGGACCTGGG
>NW_008359963.1:3722328-3726159 GCF_000622305.1 Nannospalax galili | reverse complement strand
AGAAGACCCAGGTTTGTATCCAAGCACCCACATGGCATCTAACAACTGTCCGTAACTCCAGTCCCAGGGGATCCTCCAGTCCCAGAGGATCCGACAGCCTCTTCTGTCGTCCGCAGGCATTGCACAACACGGGCACACTTATACCTACATGCGGGCAATACACACACATAAAATAAAAATAATAAAATATGAAAAAAAGTTGTAAATTTGAACTAAAGACTGCCTGTACTTTCAAGTTCACATTCCCAGGTTCCAGGTAGATGAACTTTTTATATATATGTCTTTTTGAGACAGGATCTCCCAGTAGCCCCAGCTGATCTGGAACTTACTATGTAGACCAGGCTGGCCTCAATCTCAGAAATCCTGCCTCTGTCTCCAGAGTGCTGGGATTAAAGGCATGAACTACCACGCTGACTCTATTTTGCTTTTTATGTGCTCCCGAATTAATGGTTTTAGTGTTTTAGGTTCTTGGAGAACAAGACTCTTATTTAAAGTCCCTTTGCACAAAGAATCTAGCCATCTGCCGCATGAGGATAGGGAATTTGCTGCTGTTAGGAATGATAGAAGCTACTGGGAAAGGTAGTAAGCAATCTCCTTATAGAAATAATTTATGCACACTAAAATATAAAGTAAAAGTCTCTTCCTGGTATGTACTTTAGTGAAAATTCATTAAGTAGAAATCACCTCAAAAATACCCTGCATCACTGGGTATGGTAGCACACACCTGTAATCCCAGTACTGAGGACTGGGAAGGTTGGAGGCAGAGGACTGATCAGGTACAAAACCAGTTCCAGCTACCTAGCAAGCTCAAGGCCAGCCTGGGCTACAAGAAACTCTGCCTCAAAAACAAAAACAAAACAGCCACCAAGATCTTATCACTCCTACTCTGACAGTCTAAAGGTCATGTTGCTCTTACTTCACACTGGTTCATCTGATTGAGTTGGATTTCCTGATATTTTGAGAGAAGAAAAAAAAAAAAAAAACTCTCCTATAAATCTATACCAGAATTTGCTTGAATTTGGAGTTCATTGAGTCTTTGGATTTTTCTGAAGAAAAATGAACATAATTTAGACTATTGATGCTTACAGGAAATAGACGTCGCTGGGTAGTCTTGTAACACTGCTGCACAGTTATTTTTGCTTCTCCCCAGATCGTCTGCTGCCCCTCTGGCTCAACAATGTGGTTATGTTAAAAAAAATGCAGCCTTCTGCAAAGAAGCTAACAGTTGACTATGAACATAGAGAACTGAGACAGTACGTTTGCTTCCTTTTAATCTTTGTGAGATTAGCAAAGGGCTTTCTTCTAGATGTTTGACACCATACAAAGGCTTCTACAGCTATTTTCTATCGTCAGCTAGGGGACCATTACTTTAAGAAAAAAATGTTTCCATTTTCCTTTTTTGATAATTTTTTTACAATAACCTCAATGAAAATATGCTTTTAAAAATCTTACCTAGGGGCAAGCCTGAGGACCTGAGTTTGGATCCCCAGCTAGCATGTAAAAAGGCAGGTGTGACCAGATCCTGGAATCCCAGAGCTGGGGAGGGAAAGAGGGGAAGATCCAGAGTTCACACACAGACCAGCAAGCTGAGCTGAACTGCTTTGAGCTCTGCAAGAGACTCTGTCTCCAAGAATAAGGGGAAGAAGTTACTGAGGAAGACACTAGATGTCAACTTTTGATCTCCACACATACACACACACACACACACACACACACACACACACACACACACCAAGAGGAGAGAAAAAAAAAAGATCTTGCCAAAATATTTATCTGCAAAAGTGAAAAAAGTCAGAGGATCTTATGACTTATAAAAATTGCAAATAGAGCTTTTATTGGAAGCCTTCCAAGTCAGGCTGGCCCCGGAATGTTTTATCAAGATTCCCAGTTGGTCCTGCCATCCCACCCTCCCAGTTCTGAAGTAGCCCAGGGCTCTTCCAAGTCCACTCCCTACAGGACAGGTACAGAGAAGGGGCTGCAGAGATCCACCTCCCCACCACCACAAAGACAGCCACCCCCCAGGGAGGTGCCCTTCTATTGCTCTTTTCTAACCTAGAGACTTTAAAGACTAGCATTTGGGAAACCACAAGTATAATTTGTGTGTATTTGAATAACACAGGCAGATTGTTTGAGAGGCCACTTCACAAGTATGTAAATACAGCCTGCTGCATTAAACCTGTTACCTCATTTATTTACATTAGAACAGAAAGCTCAGCCAGAAGCCACAGCTGATGACAGCCATGTAACTTTCCACAAGGATGACAATCAAAATGGCTCTGGGCTGTTTCAAAGCACAGATGACTTTTATGGGATCTGGATTCAAACAGTAAAACCTCCTGCTCCCTGTGCCAGGAATGGACCCAGGTTTTATACAAGTCAGTGAATTCCCACCCCGGGCTCCTTCCCACACACCTGGATCCCTTACTCTTCTGGTCCCTTTTCTTCCCTTCCCCTCCCCACCAGCCTACAGGGAAGAGACGAGGAGAAAAGAGAGAGAGATTCTACATTTTGATGACTGATTTTTTTTTTAATGAATCCACAGAATACTTGTTAAAACTATTTTTTAAGAGGAGAGTTTTGAATCTTCCCTGGAGCCACACACACACCGAGAACATGCAGCCACCAGGTCCCCTGTCACACTCACCCTCTACACTCTGCTTTTCCTTAATGGTACCCTTAAGGAAAATGGTACACCTAGGAAGGGATGGGCAGAGCTGACTTCTCAGAGAGGCAAGACACGGACTGTCAACCTCCCCCACCTGGCTAGAGAGGGAAGGCCAGAGCAGGGGTTTCTGGTGGATCCATCTGTCCCCTTTGACTCCACCCCAGCTCCTAGAGGCCCAGCCTGTGGAGTCTCAACTTCAGGAAGGGTTCACTCACTTCTGGATGGAGCTCGGTGCCCACTAACAACAAAATGATAAGAAATAGACATTTTTGTTTTTCAAGATGGAGGTTTAGGGTTCAATAAATACACTACCTACTATGAAAGCACAGGCTGGGGCTGTGAAATAGCTCAGTCAGGAAAAGAGCTTGTAACAAGCCTTAGAAACTAAGTTCTATCCTCAGGACTCACATGTTGGAGGGAGGGAGCCAACTCCCATGAGTTGTCCTGTGATCACTACGTGTGCATGTTCCCTCCTCCAAACACATACACAAAAATAAATAAAGGTAAAACAAACAAAGAACGACCCACCAACCCATGGGCTGGGTGAGGGAGGGGGTGGGCAGGGTTAACAGAACAGCCAAGTACCAGTTTCTCCAGCCTACCATGTTCATAGCCTAGCTTTGGAATTTCAGCCTCTAGAACTGTGAGAAAGAGTCCTGTTATTAAGCCACTTAGCCCATGGTGTTTTATTCCAGCAACCTGCTGTGGTTTGGATGTGGTTTGAGTTCAGATACTAGAAGCTTGGTCCTCAGTGTGCTGATGTTGAGAGGTGGTGGTGCCTTTCCTGGGCGGTGCTTAGTGTAAGGTAATAAGGTCAGTGGGTCACTGGATTTGGAAGAGATAAACGTAACACCCTCTTGACCCCCACTTAGTACGGATGAGAGCAGGCCTGGGCCCTGGCTTTCTCTCTTGGCTTCTGCACACACTCCCACAATTGTAATGCCATCCACAATGAAGCCCTCACCCAGGCCAGACAGATGACAGATAGGGTCACACAAGCTTGGACTCCTGGCTTTCAAAACTGAGAGACAAATAAAACACTTTTCTTTATAAAGTATTCAACACTGGGCATTTTGTTATCGCAACAGAAAACTGACTAATATATAACCTGAGCAAACTAATACAATACCACTTTTCATTTTAGTTCCCAGTATATTACACATGTA